>NC_139222.1:32273062-32873062 GCF_055691185.1 Crinia signifera
TAGCACTGCACCACTGAGCCCCCCAAGCACATTGATACACACATAGCATTGCACCACTGAGCCCCCCAGCACAATGATACACACATAACACTGCACCATTGAACCTCCCAGCACACTGATACACACATAGCAATGCACACTGAGCCCCCCCAGCACAATGATACACACACACACACACACACACACACACACACACACACACACACACACACACACACACACACAGCACTGCACCACTGAGCACCTCAGCACAATGATACACACATAGTGCTGCACCATTGACCCCCCAGCACACTGATACACACATAGCAATGCACCACTGAACCCCCCAAGCACACTATTACAGAGCACTGCAACACTGAGCACCCCCCCAGTACAATGATACACACACATAGCACCTCACCACTGACCCCCCCCAGCACACTGATACATAGCACTGCACCACTGAGCACACTGATACACACACAGCACTGCACCATTGAGCCCCCGCACACTGATACACACATAGCACTGCACCACTGAGCCCCCCCAGCACACTGATATACACTTAACACTGCACCACTGAGCCCACCACCAGCACACTGATACACACAGCACTGCACCACTGAGCCCCCAAGCACACTGATACACACATAGCACTGCACCACTGAGCCCCCCAGCACAATGATACACACATAACACTGCACCATTGAACCTCCCAGCACACTGATACACACATAGCAATGCACCACTGAGCCCCCCAGCACAATGATACACACACACACACACACACACACACACACACACACACACACACACACACACACAGCACTGCACCACTGAGCACCTAAGCACAATGATACACACATAGTGCTGTACCATTGAGGCCCCCCAGCACACTGATTCATACATTGCACTGCCCCACTGAGCCCCCCCCCCCCCAGCACACTGACACACAAATAGCACTGAACCACTGAGTCCCCCCAGCACACTGATACACAAATAGCACTGCACCACTAAGGCCCCCAGCACACTGATACACACATAGCACTGCCCCATTGAGCCCCCCAGCACACTGATACACACACAGCACTGCACCACTGAGCCCCCAGTACACTGATAGACACACACACACACACACAGCACTGCACCACTGAGCACTCGACACAATGATACACACATAGTGCTGCACCCATTGACCCCCCAGCACACTGATACACACATAGCAAAGCACCACTGAACCCCCCAGCAAAGTATTACAGAGCACTGCACCACTGAGCCCCCCCCAGTACAATGACACACACACATAGCACCACACCACTGACTCCCCCAAGCACACTGATACATAGCACTGCACCACTGAGCCAAACCCCCCCAGCACACTGATACACACACAGCGCTGCACCATTTAGCCCCCCGGCACACTGATACACACATAGCACTGCACCACTGAGCCCCCCCCCAACACACTGATAAACACTTAACACTGAACCATTGAGCCCACCCCAGCACACCAATACACACAGCACTGCACCACTGACCTCCCCAGCACACTGATACACACATAGCACTGCCACCACTGAGCAACCCAACACAATGATACACACACACAGCACCACGGAGCACCTCAGCACAATGATACACATAGTGCTGCACCATTGACCCCCCAGCACACTGATACACACATAGCACTGCACCACTGAGCCTACCAGCACACTGATACCCACAGCAGTACACAGATAGCACTGCTCCACTGAGCCCCTCCCCCAGCACACGGATACACACACACACAGCACTGCACCACTGAGTCCACAGAACACCCATATACAAAACTTATATATACCTTAGTACAAACACACTGCATACCTCCCATATGAACCCTCTCCAGGCAGGGCGGGCTGGGCCGGGGGGCAGGGTGCCATGTGCCCCCCGGGCCGCTTAGCCAGTCACTGGCTGCGGGCCACGCTGGTCACCATCCACCTCCTCCAGGCACAGGCAGCCCTCCTGCGCTGGCCGCGGCTTCCAGAACACGGCCGCGGCTACAGGAAAATGGCCGCCGGCCCCCTGCACTGAGGACATGTCCTCAGTGCAGGAGGCTGGTGGCCATCTTCCTGTAGCCGTGGCCGTGCTCTGGAAGCCGCGGCCTGGAGGAGGTGGATGGTGATCCAGTGCGGCCAGCAGCCAGTGACTGGCTAAGCGGCCCAGGGGAGCAGGAGGGCTGTCTGTCCCGGACCCCCCAGCCCAGCAACAATGGTGAGTTGCTGGTGGGGACATGTGTGTCTCCTCTGGCACTGTGGGGGCATGTGTGTCTCCTCTGGCACTGTGGGGACATGTGTGTCTCCTCTGGCACTGTGGGGCATGTGTGTCTCCTCTGGCACTGTGGGGGCATGTGTGTCTCCTCTGGCACTGTGGGGCATGTGTGTCTCCTCTGGCACTGTGGGGGCATGTGTGTCGTCTCTGGCACTGTGGGGGCATGTGTGTCGTCTCTGGCACTGTGGGGGCATGTGTGTCGTCTCTGGCACTGTGGGGGCATGTGTGTCTCCTCTGGCACTGTGGGGGCATGTGTGTCTCCTCTGGCACTGTGGGGGCATGTGTGTCTCCTCTGGCACTGTGGGGGCATGTGTGTCTCCTCTGGCACTGTGGGGGCATGTGTGTCTCCTTCTGGCACTGTGGGGGCATGTGTGTCTCCTCTGGCACTGTGGGGGCATGTGTGTCATCTCTGGCACTGTGGGGCATGTGTGTCGTCTCTGGCACTGTGGGGGCATGTGTGTCGTCTCTGGCACTGTGGGGGCATGTGTGTCGTCTCTGGCACTGTGGGGGCATGTGTGTCGTCTCTGGCACTGTGGGGGCATGTGTGTCTCCTCTGGGACTGTGGGGGAATATGTGTCTGGCACTGTGGGGGCATCTCTGGCACTGTGGGGGCATATGTGTCTCTGGCACTGTGGGGGCATCTCTGGCACTGTGGGGGCATATGTGTCTCTGGCATTGTGGGGGCATATGTGTCTCTGGCACTGTGGGGGCATCTCTGGCACTGTGGGGGCATCTCTGGCACTGTGGGGGCATATGTGTATCTGGCACTGTGGGGGAATATCTGTCACTGTGGGGCATATGTGTCTCTGGCACTGTGGGGGCATATCTGGCACTGTGGGGGCATATGTGTATCTGGCACTGTGGGGGCATATTATGTTTCTCTGGCACTGTGGGGGCATATGTGTCTCTGGCACTGTGGGGGCCTATCTGGCACTGTGGGGGCATATGTGTATCTGGCACTGTGGGGGAAATATCTGTCACTGTGGGGGCATATGTGTCTCTGGCACTGTGGGGGTATATGTGTCTCTGGCACTGTGGGGGCATATCTGGCACTATGGGGGCATATGTGTATTTGGCACTGTGACAGAATATCTGGCACGGTGGGGGCAAATCTGGCACTGTGGACATCACATTGTGCGGTGTAATGGGAATCATGGTATGGGGCGTAATGGGCATTACGGTGTGGGGAGCATTGGGTAATTGCCATCACAGTATGGGCATCAAGGTGTGCGGCATAAAGTGTAATTAGCATCACAATGTGCAATCTGCAGGTACACAATACAATCAAGGTACAGGCCACGCCCCCCTTATGATAGGCCACACGCCTAATATTTCTGCGCGCCATCAGCGTGCACAAGCATTCAGCTTTCCAGAATGATGGGGGGTATGGGCCAGTGCTCTGGACTTGCCCCCTAGGCTAAAAGTTGCCAGCCCCTGCTTAGAGCGAGGAAGGCTTCCTCGGCGAGGGATTACCATCGTGTTTGGCGGGCCTACTTTGTTTGGTGTAGAACTCACCACTTCAATTCTAGGATTTACCGCCTGACTCGGATCTATCTTTCTTACAGAAGGGCCTGGAGGCTGGATTGCGCTTATCTACCTTGAAGGTTCAAGTCTCGGCTTTGTCCAGAATCCCCGCATGGAATTGTAGCCATCATTGATCAGGTTGTTATGAGGCGGCAGTAAGTTTCATCATTTTCTGGGCAAGATCTGGGCAAGAAATTAATTGCACCATAAAGTAGCACAATTTAATTTACTTCACACATGATGCCTCTGATTCACAATACACATAGTAGTGTCCCTTATACACAATGCCCACATAAGTAGTGTGCCTTAAACATAATGCCAACAGCGCTGCCACTTAAAACACCCACAGTAGTATTGCCCATTATACATAACTCCCAGTAGTGTTAGTTAGTGCAGATGGGCATATAATGGGCAAAAAGAGGGGGACAGATCTGGAGAGAGGGGCAGATGCTAGGGAGAGAGAGAGGGGGTATAGATGTGGAGAGATGGGGTACAGATGCTGGGCAGGGAGAGGGGGGCAGATACTGCGCATTAGGGGGGACAGATGCTGGACAGGGAGAGGGGGCAGATACTGGGCAGGGAGAGGGATGACAGATGTTGGGCAGGGAGAGGGTGGCAGATACTGGGCGGGAGGGGGGGACAGATGTTGGGCAGGAATAGGAGAGCAGATACTGGGAAGGGAGATGAGTGACAGATGCTGGGTAGGGAGAGGGGGCAGATTCTGGGCAGGGAGAGGGGGCTAATAATGTGCAGGGAGAGGGGGCAGATACTGGGTAGGGAGAGGTGCGACAGATGCTGGGCAGGGAGAGGGGGACAGATGCTGAGCAGGGAGAGGTGGGACAGATGCTGAGCAGGGGAGAGGGGGGCAGATACTGGGCAGGGAGGGGGGCAGATACTGGGCAGGAGGGGGGGGCAGGTGCTGAGCAGGGAGAGGGGGGACAGGTACTGGGCAGGGAGAGGGGAGACAGATGCTGGGCAGGAGGGGGAGCATATGTGGGCAGGGAGAGGGGGGCAGATACTGGGCAGGAGGGGGGACAGGTGCTGAGCAGGGAGAGGAAGGCAGATACTGGGCAGGAATAGGGGGGCAGATACTGGGCAAGAGGGGGGACAGAAGCTGAGCAGGGAGAGGGGGCAGATACTGGGCAGGGAGAGGGATGACAGATGCTGGGCAGGGAGAGGGTGGCAGATACTGGGCAGGGATGGGGAGACAGATGCTGGGCATTGAAAGGGGGGACAAATGCTGGGCAGGGAGAGGGCGGGGGTACTGGCTAGGGAGAGGGGGACAGATGCTGGGTAAGGAGGGGGTAGGACAGATGAGGAGAGAGAGAGAGAGGCTGCAGAGAGGCAGGAGCTACAGAGCAGAGGAGGCAAGGTGCTGGGTGCAGTAACTTACAGAGGAAGCGTGCTCATTGAGAGGGAAGCTTGCATACTAAAGTGAAGCTTGATTACTTAAGTGAGTTGGAAACTGAAGCAGGTGAGTTAGAATACTGAAAAAGGTGAGTTTGAACACAGTCTAAATTTTCATATTCTGTTTTATTGTAATATATTCATCTTCTTTCTATCCTATTGTAACCTGTTGCTCAATTTTGACATTTAATTCATTGTATCTATATTTTTCCAACATTGTATTTCATTTTACTCATTCACTATTATTTTCTCTTATCTTTTGCCACACATTTATTGCACTCTGTTTCCCTCTTCACGCCTGCTCACATTTGCCTCACTTCTGACCTTCTCTGTTCCCTTCATCCTCTCACTTGCTGTTGTTTCATACTTAATTGGATTACTCAATCAACCTGATTTTACCCACTGGTCTCCTCTCCTCTCTCACTCTGTTTTCTACCAAATCTACTACAGACGCTGTCTGTCCTCCCAAATCCCTCTGTCTGCTTTCACTAACCTACCCTCTCACCTTCGGTTCCTCATGGCTGTTAATCTCTCAACTTCACTTTCTCCAACTGCTCCTCCCCCCTCCCATCCCATACCTATCCTGACCACTCGCCCCCGCACCCCCACCCTCCCAATGACCCCCCCTCGCCTCTGCAATCCCAAAAACCTTATCCACATAAATACACAACCCACCCCCCCTCTTTCCTGTGCACTATGGAACGCCAGATCCATCTGCAACAAACTCCCTGCCATCCATGACCTATTCATCTCTAGAGCATTCCACCTCCTTGCTATCACCGAGACCTGGCTCTCCACCTCTGATTCTGTCTCTCCAGCTGCTCTCTCCCACGGTGGCCTCTCTTTCTCTCACACTCCCAGGCCTGACGGTCGCCAAGGTGGCGGTGTGGGTTTTCTCCTCTCAGCCTCATGCACCCACAGTGTCATTCACCCTGAACCCTCTCTCCTTTTCTCCTCCTTTGAGTCTCACTCTATCCGTCTATACTACCCCTACCACCTCCGTGTCGCTGCAATCTACCGCCCCCCTGGCCCTATCTCCCAATTTCTTGGCAACTTCGCCGCCTGGCTTCCACACTTCCTCTCCTCCGACCTGCCATCTGTCATTCTTGGTGACTTTAACATCCCCTTGGATAACCCCGCTGATCCTGGCACCTCCAAACTCCTCTCTCTCTGCTCCTCTCTGGCCTATCTCAGTGGACTACCTCTCCCACCCACATCCAAGGACACTCCCTCGATCTCGTCTTCTCTCGCTCTTGTTCCCTTACTGACTACACTATCTCAGCTTTTCCTTTTTCTGACCATCACCTCATCTCCTTCTCCCTCACTGCTTCCCCCTCTCCCACTCCCCCTCCCAAGTGCATTGTCTCACGGCATAACGTCAACACACTTGATCTTGCTGCCTTCTCAAACATGCTGTGTCCTCTTCTCGCCCCAATCGCCCTCATGTCCTGCCCGAACCTTGCTGCCTCCCTCTATAATGACACCCTATCTTCGGCATTGGACTCTGCCTGCCCTCCCTCCTCTATCCCTCTTCGATGCTCCAACCCCCAACCGTGGCACTCACCTATCACCCAATTCCTTAAAAAGTGCTCTCGCACTGCTGAGCGCTTCTGGAAGAAATCACGCTCCCTTGCGGATTATCTCCATTTCAAATTCATTCTTTCCTCCTTCAGCTCTGCCCTTGCTCTGGCCAAGGAATCCTACTTTAAGTCCCTCATCCTTTCCCAATCATCCTTCGCCACCTTCAACTCCTTGCTCTCCCCCCCTCCTCCAGCTCTTCCGTCCTCCATCGTAGCCGCTGATTTTGCTACCTACTTTTCAACCATAATCTCCTCTCTCAGGACTGCCATCACTGCTGCCATGACCTCACCCCCTCCTACATCTCCACTCCCCTCCTTCCAACCCCTGTCCTCATTTTACCCCACCACTGCTGCTGAAGTCCACTCTATCCTCCAATCCGCCTCTCCCTCCACCTGCCCGCTCGATCCTATCCCCTCCAATATTATCCGTCGTCTCAGTCCATCAGTCTGCTCTCACCTGGCTCACCTCTTTAATCTTTCCCTATCCTCTGGGATCTTCCCTTCCTCCTTCAAACACGCTCTTGTCTCCCCAATTCTCAAAAAAACAAATCTGGACCCCAACTCTCCATCCAACTACAGGCCCATCTCCCTCCTCCCTTTTGCCTCCAAACTCCTAGAACGTCTGACCTATAATCGTCTCCTAAGCCACCTTACGGCTAACTCCATTCTAGACCCCCTCCAATCCGGGTTCCACCCTTTACATTCCACTGAAACTGCCCTGACCAAAGTCACTAATGATCTACTATCGGCTAAATCCAAAGGCCTCTTCTCTATCCTCATCCAGCTTGATCTGTCGGCTGCCTTTGACACTGTTGACCACCCCTCTCCTGCTCAACACCCTCCGCTCCTTTGGCATCACTGGCACGGTCTTCTCCTGGTTCACCTCATACCTCTCCGATCGCTCCTTCTCCGTCTCCACTCCGAGCTCCTCCTCTCCTACTACCCCCCAGCCAGTCGGTGTTCCCCAAGGGTCAGTCCTTGGCCCTCTCCTCTTCTCCCTCTACACCACCTCTCTGGGCACCCTCATCAGCTCCTATGGTTTTCATTACCACCTTTATGCTGATGATACCCTAATCTATCTCTCCTCCCCCGACTTATCCCCATCACTCCTGTCCAAGGTCTCCGAATGCCTCACGGCCATCTCAGCCTGGATGACCCAACGCTTCCTGAAACTAAACATGGCTAAAACTGAACTTCTAATCTTCCATCCCCCGAACATCCCCTCTTCTCCCACTATCTCCATCAGCATTGGTGAAACCGAGATCACGTCCACCGACCAAACGCGCTGCCTCGGTGTCATCATTGACTCCTCCCTCTCTTTCACCCCCCACATTCGTGCTCTCTCACAGTCTTGCCGCTTTCACCTACGCAACATCTCACGCATCAGACCATTCCTCTCCACTGACGCGACCAAAATTCTCATTCACTCTCTTGTCATCTCCCGCCTTGACTACTGCAACATCCTTCTCTCTGGGCTACCTCTCACCCGCCTCGCACCTCTCCAATCCATTCTGCTGCTAGGCTCATCTTCCTCTCCCGCCGCTCTACCTCCGCCTCCCCCCTCTGTTTATCTCTTCACTGGCTCCCCATTCCTTTCCGAGTTCTCTTTAAACTCCTCACCACCACCTACAAGGCTCTCTCCTCCTCCACAGCTCCCTACCTCTCTTCACTGATCTCTATCCACACTCCCTCCCGTCCTCTTCGCTCCATCGCTGACCGCCGACTGACCTCTCACCTAATCACCTCCTCCCACTCCCGTGTCCAAGACTTCTCTCGCGCTGCCCCCCTGCACTGGAACAACCTCCCGCCACCCATCAGGCTATCTGATTCTCTTACCTCCTTCAAGCGCTCCCTCAAAACCCACTTTTTTCGACTAGCCTATCCCTCCTCCTAACCTCTTTTGATCCTCTTATCCTGGCTCCGTTCCCCTCCGTTCCTACTTATCCTATTGTATTTCGTTCGTCCACCCACCTATTTTTAGTATGTTAACTCTTATGAGCAGGGCCCTCCTTCCTCACGTACTCACCCTACCTCATTACCTCACCTGTGCTCCTGTCCTGTTCTTCCCTTCCTCTACTTCATCTTCAGTCTCCTTGACAATTTTTACACCTACTTCTGAACTGATGCTGATTTTAGTTCTACCAGCTATACCCCTATTTATACTGTATCTTTCAACACACCCTGTACGTTACCTTGTAATTTGTTTTTTTTTGTTTGCTATGTACGGCGCTGCGGACACTTTGCGGCGCCTTATAAATAAACGTACTACTACTACTACTAAGCCATGTGCTCAGCTGTGGGATCCTCTGTGTTCCAGGGGTCAGTGGAGAATAATAGGCTCCACTAGGGATGGCCATCGACCATCGATGATTTGAAATCATTGATGGTTAAAGGCCGATATCGAATACTTTTGTCATCGATGGGGGAGAACCAGATGGTTTCCCTCCATCGATGGAACAGCAAAACAATGTTTTTTTTCTTCAGATGGCTGGGACACGGAACATAGCTCTGCTCCCGACACCCGCAAAGCTCTGCCCCCCGTGATCAATCAAGCACAATGGATGACCATCGATATGTAAAAATATCGATGGTCATCCATTGCATAGTTTAGCACTATCGATGGCCAGTTGCAGAATTGCCATCTATAGCAACCATCGATGGCAATGGCAACGATGGCCATCCCTAGGCTCCACCAATCAGGGGATCTCTTCGAATCAGTATGTGCCGAGCTCCTCCAATCACTGCTTGGCACATGCTGTCCCGACCCACTGCTGCTGCTGCACTCCTCCCTCTCTCCCCTCTGCTGCCAGCGCTGCTGCCTGGCTGTCACACACTGTGACAGGCGCAGCAGCAGCAACGCACATCCCATTCTGTGCAGTGGCAGACTCAGTAGAGTCGCAGAGCAGGGAAGCGCCTATGGAACACAGCGCCTCCTTGCTTTGCAGGCTCTGGTGAGTGGGTAGCGCCGGCCCTGGGGGTATCTCCGACTCTACAGGGGTGAATATTACCCAATTTATCGGGTGTGGCCCCATTACACCCCACAGCAGGTCAATATATACGATGGGTCCATCCAGCACAGATTACACAGCCCCAATATGCTTCAAAGCTGAAATACCTTTTACTCACTAAGCATAATGGGCGCGACCGCGCGGGGGGAACGATTTTTTGCGACTGCGCATGTGCGAGTGGCCACGGTGAATAGATTATTCACCGGGTGCTCGCCAAAAACAGTGCTGGTAGGGGGCGGCGGGCCGGGGGATTAGCCCATGGGAACGCCCAGCGATTCATGGGCGTTTCCATGAAAATGCTGTGTGTTCCCATGGTAATTCCCCGATGGTGTGGGGGTAGGGCAGCGGATGTCAGGGTGCCCGCAGATCTGAGACACCACAGAGGTGTCTCAGATCTGCGCACTGGCAAAATCATACGATGGTCATCAACCATCAAATGATATTGTCACTGCACGCAAGGCTGCGAATGGATGTTTATGCAAAACATCCATTCACATGCCTGCAGGGGATCGTGGTGTGCGAAGGGGCGGTGTGCCAAAGACAGCGAGATTTGCAGCCTTCTGAGTCAACCAGAATAACCTCCATTATGTGAGCTGCAAGTAGCAATAGTAAGTGACCAGACCGTGTAATGATGACATCACTGTTTATTGGTGGTAATAAGAAAGGCAATTACAGATAGATTGAATGTGAATCACAACTTTGTTTTTCCGTTCCACAGACCGCAGTACCGGTGAGCAGCCGCGCCAGGAGCAGTGCAGCAATCAATGAATGACCCCCACGGGGTGTGTGTGACTGTATGTATGTATATATACATATGCATACATATGCATACATATATATACATATGCATACATATATATACATATACATACATATGCATACATATATATATCTATACATACATATGCATACATATATATACATATACATACATATGCATACATATACATACATATATATACATATACATACATATGCATACATATACATACATATATATACATATGCATACATATACATACATATGCATACATATATATACATATACATACATATGCATACATATATATACATATACATACATATGCATACATATATATACATATGCATACATATATATACATATGCATACATATGCATACATATATATACATACATACAGACGCACACACATAAGGACTGCTGGCTGTATCTGCAATTCGAAAGAATAAAGATTTACTGTATTTAACATCACATGCCAAGATACAGTCACTATAATGCATTTACACAATGGGGGATGGGGGGGGGGGGGGCTAACAGGATGAGGGTAGCAGAGTAACAAGATGAGTAGGGTTGCCACCTCTCCAGGATTTCCTGGATTCTCCCTGAATCGGTGGCAACCCTCCTGTATGTTTTTGCAGTCTCCCGGATTCTGGGATTCTCCCGGAATCCGGGTGACTTTGAAAGCCTCCACAGCCTCCCAACTGAGTGTGCACCTTGCCTACCCTCCTGCATTCTGCAGGAGACTCCCTGAATTAACAGCAATCTCCCTCTCTCCCTCATTAGTCTAGCAATCTCCCTCATGTCACCTAGCCCACATTACACGGTTACATTTTTTGGGGAAAAAGGAATGAGAGATACTCTGTAGATACATTTACATTGAATCACAGCACCATTTCCCAGCACTTTAGCAAGTATAATATCTCTTACTAACTGCTTTGGGGCTCATCTACATTTGGTAGTAGTAATAAAAGATTCCTCTCAGATGTAGCAGTACACACCCACTCTTCTAGGTGCCACGTTCAAACTCTCACAATCTCTCCATATATGGAAATAGACACGTTCTTTGGGAGGAGCATGACACGCCCCCTGAATGGGGCACTTTGCGAAAATTTTATTACTAACTATAATCTTCCTGAAACTAGTTTTCAGAAGTAGGCAATTATGGTGCATAGGGGCATAGGGAGGGTGGTTCCAGCGGAGCGTGAGCTTCGGGTGCCAGAAAAGTCACAGGGCATGAACAGTGCATCTCCAGCACTTGTGAGTTGCTGTTCGCTGCACAGCTAGCTCCCTCTGCCTCCAGAAATATTAAACTGGGTCGCAGGAGAGGAGATGACGGAGGAGCACTGTGCAACCAACAGCTTAGGATGCTGCAGCAGTGCTTCCTCCCAAACTGAGCCTCGGAGGAGAGATAAGCCGGCTGCTACTGTGTATCAGTCCCAGGGCAGTGCCGTCTGTGTTGTCAGCTGAGGAAATGGTCAGGCCAGTGTGAAGGGGAGGATTTGTGTGTGTGAACGGTCAGTGTTTGGGGCAGATTTGCATGTTAGAGAAGTGAGGGGGTGGGGAGGTTGCTGTGAAGTTGTTGTCACTGGTGTCAGGGTGAGAGGAGGATGTATGAGGTATCTCTGTGTAGGAGTTGTCAGTAGGGGAAATGTGTTATTAAATGTAACAATAGCGACTTTAATACATGTCTGTATTAGAGGCCACACCCACTTTTCTGAAGAGGTCATGCCCGTTTTACAAAGCCACGCCCACTTTCCCGGGAGCACCCGCGCACATGACAGTGTGTGTGTGTGTGTGGGGGAATCTCCAGGAATTGAAGATGAGGGTAGCGGAGTAGCAGGATGAGGGCAGGGGGGTAACAGGATGTGGGCAGGAGGTAACAGGATGTTGCCAGGGTGGGGGGGGGGGGGTAACAGGATGAGGGTAGCGGAGTAACAGGATGAGGGCAGGGGGGTAGTGGGATCAGGGCAGGCGGTAACAGGATGAGGGATGGGGGGGTAACAGGATGAGGGCAGAGGGAGTAACAGGATGAGGGCAGGGGGGTAGTGGGATTAGTGCAGGCGGTAACAGGATGAGGGATGGGGGAGTAACAGAATTTGGGCAGGGGGTAACAGGATGAGGGCAGGAGGTAACAGGATGTGGTCAGGGGGTAACAGGATGTGGTCAGGGGGTACCACAATGTTTAGCAGAGGGGTAACAAGATTAGGGCAGGGGGGTAACAGGATGATGGTGTGAGCTAACCAGATGTGGTCAGGGAAGTAACAGGATGAGGGCAGGGGTAACAGTATGAGGGTAGCGGAGTAACAGGATGAGGGCAGGGGGGGGGGTAGTAGGATTAGTGCAGGCGGTAACAGGATGAGGGCAGGGGGGGTAACAGGATGAGGGCAGAGGGAGTAACAGGATGAGGGTAGAGGAGCAAAAGGATGAGGGCAGGGGGTAAAAGAATGAGGGTAGAGGAGTAACAGGATGGGGACAGGGGGTAACAGGAGGAGGGCTGGGGGAGTAACAGAATTTGGGCAGGGGGTAACAGGATGAGGGCAGGAGGTAACAGGATGTGGTCAGGGGGTAACAGGATGTGGTCAGGGGGTACCACAATGTTTAGCAGAGGGGTAACAAGATTAGGGCAGGGGGGTAACAGGATGATGGTGTGAGCTAACCAGATGTGGTCAGGGAAGTAACAGGATGAGGGCAGGGGTAACAGTATGAGGGTAGCGGAGTAACAGGATGAGGGCAGGGTGGGGGGTAGTAGGATTAGTGCAGGCGGTAACAGGATGAGGGCAGGGGGGGTAACAGGATGAGGGCACAGGGAGTAACAGGATGAGGGTAGAGGAGTAACAGGATGTGGTCAGGGGGTAACAGGATGTGGGCAGGGTGTTATAAGAGGGAAGTCGCTGTAACAATAAGACTGCGTGTTATTGGGTCCAGACACACTGACCCCCATCCCCAGACTGCTCTGCCATTGCATGAATTACATTTGTTGTGTTGTGCCCCCCTCCCCCAGCAGGCGGCGCCCACCACACATCATGTGCCTATTGGGAAATGGCTAGTTATTATGGAATACATTAATATGGGGATAGGGTGCAGTAACTGTGATGTGTAAGTGCTGTACATATATAGTGTTGCTCTATGTGTAACATTGGAAGGATCTGGTGTAGTTCTGGTTATTATCCATAAGGGGACTGGGAACTAATCTGACGCTACAGACCGCCGCTCTCGCTGTGTAATTATCATTCTGACTACATGACATTAATGTAAAGTTCCCAACAGGCCAGACCACCGTAACTATCCTAGAGACAATGTGGGGACGTCCCTGACATTACTGTGGTGCTGTGGTGATGAGAGCCAGTAAGCCGCTGGCCTGTAATGCAGCCAGTACCCCTGTGACAATGCTCCTGTGTACTTACCTTATAAGGTGCGGGCTCTGCAGCAGGAACAGGTGAAGAATCTGCAATGGGACAGAATGATCATTTCTATACATCACCTGCCAACATACAATCACTACGAGGCACTATCAGGGATCACTGACCCCCATTCATACCGCCTGGTATAGGTTACATTAATCATGGTGCCATATCTGGTAATGTCCCCGTCACCACCGCTCCCATGTAATATAGCCCTTACTATAGGGTAATGCTGGAATGAGAAGGGATTACCGCCAGATTCAGACCTGGGCCACCCTGCCGACCGCAAACACCCCCTTCCCGCGCCATTGTACACATGATCGCAGCCAGGCACGGGAGGAGAAGACCAATCACAATCACTCACCATGGAATGGTTTTCCCATCTGGTGGCAGCGCTGAGTAAGCTAGGCGTTACTTGGCGCTGCAATAGTGATGAGGAGAATGAGGCCGCTGGTGACATCAGCCGCCCTCCCTACCGCCAGAAACACGCCAGTGTTACTCCCCTCGCCTGTCAATCAACTTTTTGTACGGATAACAATGGCTAGCCAATCACTGGCTGTAATCACAAGGACGGCTGTTTGCATGCGCGGTCATACGGTAATCGCCCGATCAGGTCTTACTCACGGCCAATAGCCGGTTACTACTCACTTGGTGACTTGCTTCCTCCACCATTTGCTGCTGAACCTCACTGGTTTACTAACAAAGAACAGAGATTATATTATAGGACTGTGCAATGGAAGAGACTGTATATGCCATGGGCTGTATATACAGGGTACACATGACTAATACCTGGTGCGGGGGTTACCATGTGTAAGCCGGGCACATGTTAGAGAAACATAACAGCTACTTACGCAGATGACATATTGGGACTGTTGTCGGGGTCCTGGCCACATTCTCTGTTAGAATAATAATAATAATTAGAGGTGATACACAAAGCTCAGCAGCACATTAGTGTGATCCACACAACATGACACTACCGCACTATACACAGTTGTGTTTCTGTTACATGATCAGCAGAGAATCAGCAGCTGGTAAATGCTGCTGCTTAGTAATTCTATCCCATGGTCTGACCTCTGCCTGTGTGATAGATCTAGGCACCGATTCAGAAGGTCTGAATTCGCACCCTTGGCCAATGTTTGAGTCTGCGCATTGTCATGCAGGCCCTGGCTGCGAGCAGCTTCAGATAATTTTTTCTTTCTTGACAGGCAGGGGGTGTCGATGGGTGGAACCACAAAAATGGTGGGCGCACCCATAGAAATGCTGGGCGGAGCCCATGCCCCTGCCTACTCGGGGCAGGCGGATGACATCACATGACATCAGCGACCGCCTTCAAATCAGCCATCACCGTTTTTCTAAAAAGTAAGTCCTGGCTACTTCTTATAGTGAACAGATACTTATTTAATTCTTATATAATACAGCCAATCAGATACCTACTCATCATAGGTCCAATTGTTGAACATCACCCGCCTATAACAGATCCAGAACAGAAAAGAAGTGACAGTTAGCAGCTGATCCCTGCAATACTTATAATTATTATTGTATATTCTGTAAGTACGTTTCTGCAGGCTAGGAATGGATTATGTGATGATTAGATTATCGGAGAAACGCGCATGCACAAGCCCTCCATGCGGTCACAGCTGGCGATGGCCCGCAATCGCAGGCTGTACGCTGGTTGATTAAAAGCCAGTCTGCGTGTGTGGGCGTCACCCTAGCGTTCTTTGGGAGGCTTCACCCCCCGTTCTTTCACAAAAAAGCAGACGGGCCCGGCCGCTGGGAGGAATGGCTGCTGACGTCATCAGCACTCGATCTTCCTACGGCCATCGCAGCGCCAGGTTACTATTGGCTTACACCGCACTGCACACGGAGGGAGGAAATACATTCGATGGTGTGGGGCTGACTCTTCCCACAGGTATGAATCAGCCCCACACGACGACAAGTGATGAAAGGTCACCTAACGACGTCATGCAGAGGCCCGGTTCTACCAGACTTAAGGCCCCCATACACTATGCGATTTTGGTCCGATTTCATCAGATTTCGGCACTTTGTGCCGATAATCGGGTGAAATCGGCCCAAAATGGTATGTGTGTGATATCTGATCCGATCCGATGCGCGGTCCCGTGCGCATCGGACCGGATCAGGGAGGTCGGACGGTCTGTACATACGATCACATCCGACCTCCCTGTATGCATATGCCTGCCACCTGACAGGCATATGCATGCAGACACCGGGCGAGCAGCGGGTCCCTGAGCACCGGCGAGTGCTGCTGACTGACCTGGCCGGGCGGTGGTGCGTGCGGGCAGCGTCGGCGGCCGGCGGCCAGTGGTGGTGGGGGCGGGTGCGGTGAGCGCTGCTGACCTGGACGGGCAGTGTACTTACTTACACATAGCAGCAGCGGGGACGGGCAGCGCAGTGGCGGCTATTATATTTTTAAAATACTTGTCAAATGACCGGCCGCTCTCTGATTGGCTGAGAGCTCTCCGGCCAATCAGAGAGCGGCCGGTCATTTGACAAGTATTTTAAAAATCTAATAGCCGCCACTACGCTGCCCGTCCCCGCTGCTGCTATGTGTAAGTACATTGCCCGGCCAGGTCAGCAGCGCTCACCGCACCCGCCGCCTGCCCCCACCACCACCGCTGGCCGCCCCCACCACCGCTGCCCGCCGCCGCTGCCCGCCCCCACTACTACCGCTGCCCGCCCCCACTACTCCTCACCGCCCTGCAGCTCCCCGGTTTTTTTTAACATGGGATAAATCGCATGTGATTTATCCCATGTAAAAAATGGCACATCAAGTGCCAAATTGTATGTGAGCCTCCCGGGGAGCTGCCGGGCGGCTCGTAGGTAAATTGGGTCCGACTTGTCCCTAGGACAAGTCGGCCTAATGTATGGGGGCCTTAAGGGGCAGATTTATTAAGCTTGGAGAAGAGATAAACTGGAGATAAAGCGGAGAAAAGGTAAAAGGAGATAAAGCATCAGCCAATCAGCTGTGTTTGAAAAAGACAGTTGGGAGCTGATTGGCTGGTGCTTTATCTCCTTTTACCTTTTCTCCGCTTTATCTCCAGTTTATCTCTTCTCCAAGCTTAATAAATCTGCCCCTAATATTGTCCAAGTAATAAAATGATATAATTACCTCACTTCTCCTTCCTTCCCTGGTGACACCTCTGAGGAATAAAATGAGGATATTACATGGTTTATTGTATAAAACGACAACAATTTGTATATAATAAAAGGTAATTAGTAACATCTCAGGGCGTACCTGGTATGGGCACCATAACCTGCTGCAGAGGGGAAAAAGAAGATTATTAGACAATATAACCCATTAAATGTGTGTCATACATGTCACCATTCCTGCGTGTGTATATAGGGCTGCATTTGGGGGAGTGAGGGGACAGCAGAGAACGCACAAGGGATCGGAGATTCCTGCTGGGGTCCCTCCTACATGCATTTAGGGGATACGTAATATTATTACATAATAAATGGCCACATAGAGAGAGACATAGATATAAGAAATGTAAATAACTTACAAAAGGCTTTGGGCATCTATAGCCAATCACCCAGTTGAGTTTGGGGACTTTTTGAGGAAATTCCCTAGAAACAGAATATACAGAATATTATAGGGACTGGAATTGATGGGCCATCTGACAGCACTCAGTTATACAGATGAGGAGTAATAACAACACTCACACTTTGTGCTTCATGACACTCCACATGAAGTATCTGTACTCCATCTCCTGCAGAGGGAATGAGAAATAGTTTACCATTGATTTTAACCTTAAACCTGCCCAGAGATCTACCGTAACCCAAGGGGGTTATTGTAATAGACTGGGTAACCTGCGAAGCTCACAGGTTACCTAGTCCCTGTGACACCGACCCACGTATCCCTGTGACACTGTCGCCACCATATCCCCTCGCATGTAGAAATCATTACATGGTCAGGTGTTACCCGCCTTTGCAAATATAAGTCAGTTGATACTGACTTATATTTGCGAGCGCCTGGACGAAGAGTGGGCAGGCCGCTGACGTCATCTGTGTACCCATGGGTACGCCCAGCATTTAGGCCTAAATAAGAATGACGATGTTTGGAAACAACAGAAAAAAGTTTAGGGCAGGAAAAGAGCCATAAATACAAGAAATTAGGGAGCTCAAGGAAAACATACCTCCATTTTTCAACTCGTACTGAGAAGTGAGGGTTCCAAGGCAATCTCTCAGAACTCTGCGTGTGTGATGTCATGATGTGTCTGTGACATCATCCCCAGCTGTGATCAACTGCTGCAGGAGCTTTCTTACAGTGTGATCCTTATATGCAGTGGAGGGGGGGGGGGGGGTAATATAAAAGATCAGTTGGTAGAAAAAGTAATAAAATAGGTTTCATGTTTTTTTCAGGTTTGTTGTCATATCTTTGTATTTGTTTGGGATGTAGGGAGAAAAATCCCAGTTTCCCAGACATCTCTATGTGGTCTCCCCACGTGTGTGGTGATCCCTGGTAACTCGCCTCAGATTATATCACATGTATGTTAAATGTAAATTCCCGTGTGACACACATAATCTGGCCCAACAGCTACAGATTTATTGCATGATCTGGCTGGCTGGAACAAAAGCCTGGTAGTGGATGACAGCAGATGACAGTTGACCATTTGCTGTGAGATGCTGGAAAACTGCCAAAAGCTGTCACTCAGATATTACCAGGTGTTTGTTCCAACCAGCCAGATATGACAATCAATCTGTAGGTGTATGGCCATCTCAAGCCAGTCAGCCCCTAACTGTCATGTTACAGACTGGGTTGGAAAATTGACAGGAGCTGAATGGCTGCTGCATTATCACTTCTCCAGACTTATGTCCTATTGGCTTGTCCCACTGCTTACACTCCTACCAGCGCTCCCATGCTTTTGTTATTAGCATTATACCACCTTTCTATAAGCTCTTTTCACATGTGTCCCTTGTGCATTGTTTATATATGCATGCAGGCATACCTCCCAACTGTTTCGCTTTTTGTGGGGCCCTCCTGTTTTTTTTAGATGTTCCCGCCTCCTGCCCGTAGCAAGTATAGGCCACACCCCCAAAATGCTGGCTGCACACAACGCCCCACTTGCCATAGGTCTAATATTGGGAGGTATGATGTATGTATGTATACATGTATGTATGTATGTATGTATGCATGCATGTATGTCTGTATGTATGTAATAGCACCACCCAGTGGACAAACAGCTTTATACAATGGGAGAGAGATTGTTTGACATTCCCATAGAATAAGTTTTGCACAAAGCTTGTATCACACATAGGGAGGAACATGAAAGAATCTGGGGTACAATGTGGGGGTGCATTGGTTCCCATCCCACGGATCCTCATATACTAATAACACTAACAAGTTATTACTACAGTTCTGAATATTACATAGGTAACAGATGTGGTGTTGATGATCCAGTAAAAGCATTGTGCCTTATCTGAATGATGCTGGAACATAGGGGCCCCCAGTATTATTGGGGAGCAGGATAATGGTAGAGAAATCTGGGGGATTCTGTGTGTTATATTCTGCTGGAAAGTCACATTGGCCCTTATTCTGATCGGTGCGGATATTCCCGAATTCTTACGGTGCGGTCCGCCCGCCACGCTGTTCGGCGGCGTGCGGCCGTCGTCCGTAGAAACGCCCACGTGTCCTCCGCATTCGGACGGACTCACTCTTTAAGAACAGGGCGTGTGTACGGACGACATACAAACCGTGCGTGTGCGGTGGAAACGTACAGATTCTTGCACGGTCTTCCCGCACAAGCACGGTCTTACCGCGTCAGAACGTACGGGAAGCTGTCCGTACGCCCCGATGCGGAGTATTTACGCTCAATCCAACACTTTTGTACTGAGTACACACAGCGATCACATGACCCACTTAGGCTATTAGGCAACCTCCTGAAAAAGGGATTGTTATCAATTTCAATCAATTAAATGCTCATCTATACTGACCCACATTCCTACTACATTCATGACACACATTAACCCTTACAGCATGTGACCCTAACATACATCTAGATACACTATGTACATTTTGCTTATTTTAAAGATTTTAAACAACTTACACATATACTTTAGCATGTTAGAAAAAAACACTGACAACTTTGAACTTTAAATAACGATTTATTATAACACAACTGTCCAAAACAAAAAAATCACATTTCCCCATCAATGATTTGGTCCATTAACTCCAACATTTGCCTCATCAGGCCTCTCAGTCTAAGGAGGGCCCCACGGCGACCCTCCTCTGCTTGGGCAGGCTCATCTGTGGAGGAAATTCAAAAGGAAAAATGACTAATGATATTCATGCATACATTTAACATAGTCAAACCTACATTTTAAACATGCATTCTGAGAGGTGTGTGTGTATATATATATATATATATATATATATATATATAGATAGATATATATATATATCTATATATAAATATATATATATACACACATATCTACCTATATATATGAGACATACACCTATACATACATGCATACATACTACATGGAAAGCCTGATTTTGGCCCTCTACCCTTTACTCTGTAGAACACCTCACAGTCATACTGCTCCTTCTCAATCCAAACCCACCCATGACTAAGCTCTGAGAAGCATGCCACGCGCTGCACCAATCACAATTCTGCAAACAAAGTTCAGTGTCTGTTATATGATGGAGCATGGCAGGGGAGTTACACAACTCTCAGGAATGCTCAGTACATTTGTGCAATCAAGCATGGCTTGCCTGCTGATGGTCTGCTCCAGAAATCATTGTCATAATGCCAGTTAGGGGAAGCTGCAGCACTAACCCACTCCCATGCTCAAAAGCATTACTAAGACCAAATCAACACACAATTATGGTGAAAAACATACATGCAGACCGCAGGGGGTGGTTAGCTAGAGGAGGGCCCAGGGGCACTGACCACTTGTTACCATAGGCGAATCTAGGGGGTGGTCTGGGGGTGCACAGGACCACCCATTAGCCCATTTCGTAGCTGAGGGATTGGGCTTTCCAACGAGCCCAGTCCCGTGTCTCTAGCCCCCTGGGAACCGGAGATACTGCCAGGCAAAGCTGGAACGTTTTCGGTGGCTACGGCGGCAAGCGGGTAAGACGTGCTGAGCAGAGCTCCCTGGCCAGCAATCCTGAATCTCATTCTTTGCCCTGGGTGACGCTGAGATCCCCCGTACCCCGCCGCCTCTGTACCCCCGCTGCGTCTGCTGCAGCCGTCCCGATTGTCTCCGGCGGCGCCGACCGCCCGTTTGTACAGCCGGACCGAGGTGAGGACTGCGGCCTAGCCCCGTGCCGCATCGCGGACCTCCGCTACCCCCACCGCCGATTCCCTGCACGGAGGCACACGCTGCCAATCACCCGCACAGCGCTGCTTACCTGTCGGCGGGTGTCCTCTGACGGCGGCTGGCGGGCGCTATAGCGGGCAACATCTAGGAGCCAGCCCAGTGTCCCGGCGGCCATCTTTAAAACGACAGGCCCCTTACACTATATAAGAGGCAGTCCTCAGTGGGTGATCTGCCTGATCTGCTATATGTCCACAGGGCACTGACTGCTGCAGGGAGCCTCCGTTACACACGACCTAACAACTCCTATTCATACTCTGCTGCTTCTGACTGTATACAGGCTGGGGGAGTGGGTGCAGCCGACCCATACTGCCTAGACATGGTGAAACAGAATCATCACAACGCCTCTGCAGCAAAGCTGGCTAAATATGCAAGGGGACAGGAGCCGCAGGGCCCATCAACATCACAGGTGGATGCTGTACCAAACCCTGAGGGCCCGGCCAACCCCGACGCCCCCTCTGACGATACCTCTCCTGCACCCCCATCCCTCCAACAAATCCTGGACACTATCACTGGCACCGAGAAACGCTTATCAGATAAAATTGAGAAGGTGCAGTGCGACCTGTCCCTGCTCAGGCAGGACGTGCAGCGCATCAGGGAACGTGTAGGAGAGGTGGAAACGCGGGTCTCTACAATTGAAGATACAGTTGATCCCCTGAAGGCTACAGTGGCCACCCTGACGCAACAGGTCACAGGTATACAGAATAAGCTTATGGACATGGAGGGGCGTTTGAGGAGAAATAACGTCCGATTTGTCGGCCTGCCGGAGAGGGAGGAGGGCCAGACACCAGAATCATTCCTGGAGGCCTGGCTTGTCGAGATGTATGGTAGGGAGTCCTTCACCCCCCAATTTGCGGTTGAGAGAGCCCATAGGATTCCCACCCGCCCGCTTCCTCCGGGGGCCCCTCCCAGAACTTTTATTGCCAAATTCCTCCACTACAAAGATCGCGACACGGTTCTGAGGCTGAACCGCACCAAAGGCCCCATGACCAGGAATGGTGCCACCATCTCTACGTTCCCTGACTTCGCCATAGAGGTGCAGAAGGAGAGGGCCTCATTCGTTCCCGTGAAGCGCAGGCTGCGCGACTTGAATCTTCCCTACTCCATGCTCTTTCCGGCCCGGCTGCGGGTGGTGGCGGAGGGCGAGACGAAGTTTTTCAGCAGCCCCCGAGAAGTGGCAGCCTGGCTCGACCGGTTTGCACCTGGCGCTCGACAGCTGGCCCCGCCCTGACCCCTAGGGGTAGCCGGGTGCTGGACATGGTTTGTGTCTCTCTGGACAAGCTGCGGCATCCTTGAACATTCTCCGGGACATGCCCAGATGTCTGCCTGAACCAGCGACAACTGGCCAGCGTAATTATAACCATAGCTGTGATGTTACTGTTATACTCTTTTGCTTAGCTTTGGGGGGGGGGGGGATTCTGTTATTATATACTGTACTTCCTTAAATTGTGTTGCCCTAGGTGAGCCACAGGCCCAGTACATGGCTGGGGGGTCCTGCTGCTTGCATTGGTAGTTATTAACTGATTGCCTTCACGACTAGTTAGAGTTAGGAGGTTTCTTCTTTTTTTTTCTCTTGACCTTTCTGGTCTTGTAGTTACGAGGTTAGGGATATAAGTATGCCACAGTTCGGGGAGGTATACAGGGAGGGGGTGTATTATGTTGGGATTGTTTTTTCTATGTCTTTCTCTTTCTTTTTTCTTCTACTTATCTGTCATGCTATGTGTATTTGGCCACTATGCCCGGATGAGGAGGGTGGGGCGTTTGCTGATGTGAAAACTATGGTATATGCAGTCCTCCAAGATGGCTACGGGATTTGTAACTGTATCCATATTCTCTTACTCTATAACCCAACATGACACAGCTTAATATTTTAACCTGGAACGTCCGGGGACTAAACGATAGAGTTAAACGCTCCCTAGTTCTTAAAATGGTCCGACAATATGGCTCGGACATTACCTGCCTGGTCGAGACCCACCTGGAGGGAAATAGATTGCTGTCTTTACGTAGGCCCTGGGTGGGATGGACATACCATGCCTCTCACACTACTTACTCAAGGGGGGTATCGGTACTAATTAATAAATCGGTACAATTTGTATTGCTCAGTGTTAAGACGGACCCACTGGGTAGATACGTCTTCCTGCATTGCAGGTTGTACTCGCAACCCTTCTTTATACTGGCGGTGTATATCCCTCCCCCCTTTAATTATGACGTTTTAAAACATGCGGCTACCTATGTGGCCCAATCCCCTGATACTCCAGTTATATGCCTCGGGGACTTTAATAAACTAATGAACCCTGGTTTGGATAGGTGGTGGCCCCCTGGTTCCGTCCCTCTAGATGATCGGCCCTCGAGGTTTGCAAACTATGTGGAGTCACTTGGTCTGCGAGATGCTTGGCGACAGAAAAATCCAGCTGTCCCCCAATTCTCCTGCTTCTCCAAGACTCACCACTCCTTCTCGCGTATAGACCTGGCCCTGGTTTCTCCCTCAGTATTACCTAGGCTCCGAACTGTGTGTTATAAGTCGCGGGGCGTCTCGGACCACTCTCCTTTACTACTAACGGTGGAAATGGAGTGCCAGAGGGGACAGTCCTTTTGGAAACTACACCCCTCTTGGTTGTTGCAGTTTGGGGAATCCTCGGGTCTCCGGACACTATGGGAGGGATACTTTAGGGCTAACGTTGGCACCGCCCCCGTTCCAGTGGTGTGGGATGCATTCAAGGCATACTTGAGGGGCACTCTCATATCTAAAATTGCTTCCATCAAGCGTACACATAGAAATAAGGGCATTGAGCTGGAGGAAGAGTGTCGGCGCACGGAGTTGGTGCACCTGGGGAGTGGCTCGGGGGAGTCTAGAGTGAGGTGGGAGCTGGCACAGAGCGCCTGGGTTTCCCACCTAGAGGAGCATAATGCTCGCAGCCTATTATTTAAATCCCACAGATTATACATGAATGCGGATAAAACAGGCAGCCTTCTAGCCCACCTGGTGCATTCAGACCGCCCAACCAACTCAATCGCACAGATCTATGATACTGATGGAGTATTGAGGACATCCACTGGTGAGATAGCTGAAGTGTTCCTGAATTTTTATCAGGACCTGTATTGCTCAAGACTAGACTGCCCGCAGGGGGAGCTGTTTGACTATTTGGACCGAGTTGACCTGCCTGTGTTATCCGAGGAGGCTATGTCCTCTCTTGAAGCCCCTATCTCAGTTGTCGAAATAGAGACTGCGATTAGGTCCTTTCCCGGGGGGAAGGCTCCGGGCGTGGACGGGGTTCCGATGGAACTTTACAGGTCGCACTTGGACCTGTTTTCCCCTCAATTATTAAAATTGTTCAACGGCCTTTTTGATATTAATGCAATGCCGAACTCTATGTCAGAAGCCATTATAGTGGTTATACCTAAGCCCGGCAAAAACCCTAACTACCCCGACTCTTACAGACCCATTTCGTTAATCACCACCGACGCCAAGATTCTGGCAAAGGTCCTGGCTATTCGGCTGAATGGGGTGATACTGTCCATTATTCACCCGGACCAAACTGGTTTTATGCCAGGTATGTCTACCAGTACGAATTTGAGGCGGCTGTTCACACATATCCAGGCTACTCACACGGAGGAGACGCACTCTGCTGTTGTATCGTTCGACGCCAATAAGGCCTTCGACTCCGTTGAGTGGCCTTATTTATGGCAGGTAATGCGACGCATGAGCTTTGGCCCACAATATCTAAAATGGGTACAGTTGTTATACCTCCGTCCGATGGCCAGGATATCTGTCAATAATCATATCTCACCCCCTTTTGCCCTGGGGAGGGGCACTAGACAGGGATGTCCTCTCTCCCCTGGTCTTTTTGCAGTGGCTATTGAACCACTCGCCTGTATTCTCAGAAATCATCAGGATATAGTTGGATTGCAGCTGGGACAGAGGACAGATAAAGTGGCACTCTATGCTGATGACTTACTCCTTTTCCTAAAAGACTACAGGCTGTCTGTGCCAATTGCGTTGCAGCTGATGGAGGAATTTGGCAGATTCTCCGGTCTTACTGTGAATTGGTCCAAGTCATCCATAATGCCCTTACGTGGTCCCCCACCCTTGGATACGGGCACCCCTCTCCCGCTTAGTTGGGTGTCACAATTTAAATATCTGGGGATAACAATTACTAATGACAGCCGGGACTTTATTCCCAAGAATTTACAGCCACTCCTATCCACTATTAAAGATAAAACATCGGTATGGACTAAATTACCCCTGAATGTCATAGGTAGGGTCAATCTGGTTAAAATGATCCTACAGCCTAAGATATTATATGTCTTACTACAATCTCCAGTGTATGTGCCGGCCTCTTTCTTTAGACACTTAAACAGCTTGCTATCTACATTGATATGGGCGAATAAGCGTCCTAGAATTAGCATTAACACCCTCACCAGACCAAGGGCTGATGGGGGTCTGGCTCTGCCCCAGTTCAGGGTGTACTACTATGCCAGCCAATTCTCACACCTCAGGCATTGGTTACAGGTCACTGACCAGACTTCACTTCCGGTTGCATTTCTGCATCAAACTTGCCCCTCTGTCTCACCCCCACAGCTGCTTTTGGGCGGGAGGATCCCTGGGGGTGCTCCCCCATTGGTGGTTCAGGCCATTAGGGTTTGGCAGGAGGTCCAGTCTCTGATGGGGTACACTGCTATAGATCCCGAGGCCCCCCTCTGGCATTCCATCAAACTGACTGAACTCGCCTGCTTGTTGGGCAGGAGTCTGTGGTCATCTGGAGGGGTGGTGACGATAGGACAGCTATATGAGGCCAACATACTAAAATCTTTTCAGCAGCTAAAGGAGGAGTACGGGTTGTCTCAGGTATATTTTTTTAGATATTTACAGCTGCGTCATGCACTAAATACTCAATTCAACAACAGCCCCCCTGTACTGCTATCCTCTCCAGCAAAAATATTCCTGGCTAATCTGGGGCAGATTAAAACAGTATCTTTGGCCTACTCGTTTATGCTATCTTTCCTACACAAGGGTTCACTACCCTCCCTAAAGGCCAAGTGGGAGGCAGATGTGGGTGGTTTTGAGGAGGAAGAATGGGAGGAGGCACTGGCACTACCACGACATGCCACAGTCTCCGCCAGAGTCCAGCAAGTCCAGCTATTCATTTTACATAGAACATACTTGACTCCGTGCGCTCTGGTTAGATTCGGTGGTCGAGCCTCCCCGGACTGCCCAAAATGTCATTCCTCTCAGGGGACCCTATGGCACTTGATTTGGGACTGCCCCCTGGTTAGCTCTTATTGGGTTGCTGTCAAAACAACGATTATATCCACTGGGATCCCCGGGCAGGCTCTGACACCTAAAATGTGTATGCTGGGAAGCAAAGAAAATACCCCTCTGACTAGTATAGAGGGTCAATATGTGATTAACCTATGCTCCCTAGCCAAGGTTGTAATAGCCAGACATTGGATGGCTGGTCAGGGGCCTACACTGGTGGAGTGGAAGGCTCTAGTCAACGTCACCGTGCAACACGAAAAATATGTTTATATGTCTCGCGGCACTCTGCCTAAATTTGAAAAAATTTGGAATAGGTGGTTGCAGTCCCCGCACTCCTCACATTCTCGAAACCGTTGACAAGTGTTGACAACCACGGCATGTCAATAAACACTGTGTGAATAAGTGAATGCAATACCTCACATGGGATGGAATTCCTACTGTACACATTCAATACATGACAGATGTTCTTTTTATCTTTCTCTTCACTTTCCTCTCTTCTTCTTTCCCCTTTACTATGTATTTTAGTATATAATTAAAAAATGGAATTATTGATATCCAGTCAGAACAGAGCAGGGACACCTCATCCTTTCATAAACAATTGTTTTATTGTACTCCAAATGAATATACATCGTGACAGCATTATATGTTAACATAATGTAAAGCCCAGTAAGTTAGGCTGGCTAATTGTTATTATCCTTGACATCCTTGTATGTATATATTTCAAATTGATGCTCTGTCTTGTACTAATAATCTGTTGAATAAAAATACTTTATTTAAAAAAAAAGCTGGAACGTTTTCCCTATAGGATAACCTGGGGGGTAGGGAGAGGGGAGTGGTTGTCTCTCCCCCTCACACCAGAAAATGCAGGGACTAGGCTGGTGTATAAGGGGTCAGCCTGGGAATGTCCCTGCATGATCCTGGGACCATATTCCTGGGTAAATCCCTGCATTTTCTGTTGTGAAAGGGGTATTATTTCAAACAGCCGTGACCTGTAGTGCTCTGAATACAGCCGGGCAGCCCCCTGTTCTCTGCCCAGCTGTCAATGACTGTCATCCCTGCAGCTTTTACTCCAATTCTTCTCCCCGCTTTCACCTCAGCCCGCCCCCCCCCCTTTAATCATGTGGTGCCGGCAACCGGTGTGCTCCCCCGATGTCACGCACAACAACAGCGCGCACAATATTTCAAATGTTCACTCGGCTAGAGGGGACACCAGGAGGGGAGTGGGAGCGCGCTCTGCTCCTCTCCCCATAGAAGCAGCTGCACCACTCTCCATCTCTCCCTGCAGCAGCAGCGAAGGCTCATATAAAAATTTACAGTAAGTGGCACTTTTGGGGGCATTGCTTAAGGGACGCTACAAGTGGCTGTATGTGGGGGCATTACGCATAATGTGTGGCTTAATGTGTAAGGGGCATTAAGGTGTGCAGCATCATGTGTAAGCAACATTATGTGTGCAGCATCATGTGTAAGGGACATTATGTGTGCAGCATCATGTGCAATGGGTACTATGGTGCGCGGCATCATGTGAAATGGGTACTATGGTGTGCGGCATCATGTGTAATGGGTACTATGGTATGCGGCATCATGTGTAATGGGTACTATGGTGCCATCAAGCAAGAACCCCCTAGCAATGAGTACGTAGGTAAGCAGCACTTATGTGGCAAATATGTAATGGGCATTACGGTTTGTTATATAGTATGTAATGGGCATCATGATGTGTGGCACTATGGGCGGTATTCAATGTTAATACCTGCGAGGTGCAGCGAATCCTTTTTAGGATTCGCTGCACATTCGCCACGTTCCGGAGCCAGCGGGCTCCGGTATTCAACGTGTCAGGGGCTCGCTGCCCCTGACAGGCGAATATGAGCTCCTGCGGCGAATGCCGCAGGGAGCCTGAGGAGGGTGCCAGGCAGAGAGATGGAAGTCTCTCTGCCTGCCCCTGAACGTTTGTGGGGGGCAGGTGGGCTCCCCGGGTGCCAGGCAGCACAGGCTGCCCCCCGGGGGTGCCAGCAGGGGGCCACGTATATTCACTATACCCGATCGTAACATCGGGTGCAGTGAATATATGAATATGTAATGAGCGGCTCGGCTCCGGCGCCCCCTGCTGGCTGCTGTGTAAAAAAAAAAAAAAAAAAATATTTTTTTTAAAATTAAATATATATTCATGTGCTTACAGCACATGAATAAAAATAGCATGCCCCTCCTCAGAATAAAATTCCTGATTTTTTGACACCAAATGTAAAAAACAAAACACTTTATTTTAAAAGTTCACATTCCACTTCACCATAAAAAGATAGCGATTGCTACTCGGTGAATCATGGCGAAAAAATCCTTCAAATGTATTCGCCATGTGGTCATTGAATAGGGTGATTCACCGTTTTTGTCAAAAATTCGCCAAACAGCACAAATTCGCCATAAAAACATGGCGAATCAGGCTCATTGAATACTGCCCAATGTGTAATGGGCATTATGGTGTGTGGCCTTATGTGTAATTGGCATTACGGCGTGTGGCTTTATGTGTAATGGGTATTACGGAGTATGCTAAAATGTGTAATGGGCATTACTGTGTATGGTCTAAAGTGTAATACCACACCCCTTTTTGTGATGCCACGCCTCCTTCCCCTGAGGCCACGCCCCCTTTTTGCGGCGCGGCTATGCCGCGCAAAGGTCCCCCTGCTGTTGTGTCTAGATCTGGGATCAAACATTACCATAATTCTAGATTCGCCTATGGGTATATGCCATGTGGGGGAGAGGAGGAGGTCTCTGTATGTTCCATGTTGGGAGGAAGGGTAGAGGAGGCTTTATTTCATTGGGACCCAGAAAAGGTCAGGTAGGACCCCAATTTCTGTACGTGAGGGGTCCCTGGGACCCACTATTTTTTGGGGTTTTCGCGATCACTGGGGAGAAAAAGAAGAAAAAAAAGGGGGAAAAGAGAAAGAAAAAGCACAGATGTAATTGTGCGCTGAGCTCCACTCACTGGTCACTCACTACAGTCACTGGCTGCGATTTTTTAGCCTGAAAATGTCTCTTACCTGAGAGGTGTTTTTTCCCTGCGTCCTCGTCCACTTCTGCCCAGGAAATGCCAGTGCTGAGGCTGCATCATTCAAATGTGGCATGCGGGCGGCAGTTGGTGATGGCCGTGCGGCACATCACATCTACATTATATTCCACATCATCCTCTTCCAGGACAGGGGAAATGACCAAAAACAGACACCCAGACATATGTACATGTGTAACACTAGCTTCTGTGCATTAATGTAGCAACCCAGCATCTGTAATACACCGTGAGACAGGTTTATTAAGCCTGATGAAGCTGCACCAGCCAATCAGCCCCTAACTGTCAATGTTAAACCTATCCTGTTAGGAGCTGATTGGTTGGTGCGTTATCACTTCCCACTGTATCATGTCACCAGGCTTAGTACATGTGGCCCTGTGGGAGGTGATTTGCTGATGAAATAAAAATGTAAAGAGAAATACAGTTTTCCTGATGATTTGATGCTGCGCATCTCAGAGTGTCTCAGTTGTGCCGGGTGACTTGTGCTGTGTGTCGCATTATAGCTACAATAGGTATATGAGGACGCCCTGACATCACAGCGGGCGAGATGTACTAAGCTTGAAAAGTGATAAAATTTAGAGTGATAAACAACCAGCCAATCAGCTGGTAATAACCATGTCACAGGCTGTGTTTGAAAAATGACAGGTAGGAGCTGATTGGTTGGAGGTTTATCACTCTCCATTTTATCAGTTTTTAAGGCTCAGTACATCTCGCCCGCTTAGCGTGTTGTGATATACTTGGATGACAGACACCGTTCATCTCTTCCTCTAATTATGGAAAACGTTTATGCATTTTATTATTGCTAATGTATGATTGGAGGATGGAACTCTGGGTGATTGATGTGTTTAGGACATTTGAGTGATTAATGGTGTGTACACACGGTGAGATCCCCTTGCTATTCGACTTAAGATTCGGGTGCTATGCAATCTTTCCTAACTCTGTACTTTATACATACAATTCATACAGTCTGCATTAGATTTGCACTAAATAGTCATTGCTGCCCTGTCTGTCTGGGTTTCGATTTGTGCTGTCACGGGAGCGCGTATCAGGATCGCAAGGTAAAAAACCTGTGCGAACTGCATGCGATTTTGACTATATAGTCAAAATCTAATGTCAAATCTCACCGTGTGTACACAGCATTACAGAGTTGGGAGGGATAAATAAATAATAGATAAATAATACATATGCATACACATAGGGTGGGTATTGGGGAGGGGGGATCACATACACAGACTGACAGTCCAGCCCACTAACCTTATGCCATGTACATAGGCGAATCTAGAATTATGGTAATGGGAGGTCCCAGATCTAGACACAACAGCAGAGGGACCTTTGCGTGGTGTAGCCGCGCGCCAAAAAGGGGGCCTGGCCACATGGGAAGGAGGCGTGGCATCACAAATAGGGGTGTGGTATTACACTTTAGACCATACACATTTTAGCAGACTCCGTAATACCCATTACACATAAAGCCACATGCCTTAAAGCCAATTACACATAAGGCCACACACCATAATGCCCATTACACATTGTGCCACACATCATGATGCCCATTACATACTAGATAACAAACCGTAATGCCCATTAAATATTTGCCACATAAGTGCTGCTTACCTATGTGCTCATTGCTAGGGGGTTCTTGCTTGATGGCACCATAGTACCCATTACACATGATGCCGCACACCATAGTACCCATTATACATGATGCCGCACACCATAGTACTCATTACACATGATGCCGCGCACCATAGTACCCATTACACATGATGCCGCACACCATAGTACCCATTACACATGATGCCGCGCACCATAGTACCCATTACACATGATCCTGCGCACATAATGCCCCTTACACATGATGCTGCACACATAATGCCCCTTACACATGATGCTGCACACCGTAATGCCCCTTACACATTAAGCCACACATTATGCATAATGCCCCCACATACCACCACTTGTAGCGTCCCTTAAGCAATTCCCCCAAAAGTGCCACTTACTGTAAATTTTTATATGAGCCTTCGCTGCTGCTGCAGGGAGAGATGGAGAGCGGTGCAGCTGCTTCTATGGGGAGAGGAGCAGAGCGCAGCGCAGAGCACGCTCCCACTCCCCTCCTGGTGTCCCCTCTAGCCGAGTGGACATTTGAAATATTGTGCGCGCTGTTGTTGTGCGTGACGTTGGGGGAGCACGCCTGGTGCCGGCACCGCATGATTAAAGGGGGGGCAGGCTGAGGTGAAAGCGGGGAGAAGAATTGGATCGGAAGCTGCAGGGGTGACAGTCATTGACAGCTGGGCAGAGAGCAGGGGGCTGCCCGGCTGTATTCAGAGCACTGCAGGTCACGGCTGTTTGAAATAATACCCCTTTCACAACAGAAAATGCAGGGATTTACCCGGGAATATGGTCCCAGGATCATGCAGGGACATTCCCAGGCTGACCTCTTATACACCAGCCTAGTCCCTGCATTTTCTGGTGTGAGGGGAGAGACAACCACTCCCCTCTCCCTACCACCCTTTAACCAACCAGCTATATCTATATCGGAACAAACTGACCCATTTACATGAGACCAGTGTCATATTGAAGAACTTTTGAGTTGGCTTCGAATGATTTTGGTCCCGTGAAACTGGGCTGTTTGGTTCCATAGAAATCTGCCCTCAAAGAACATAAACAGTCATGAAATTACATTTAAGAAATGAAAAGAAACGGTTTAACCCCAATATCCCTGGAACCAATAAACCCATATGGATCCAGCCTGGTATCAGATTGAAGGCCCAGCGATTTGGGTTCGACTGAGATCAACCTCGAGCTTCAGTGATGCCGAAGGGGGAACTGGCAGCCGTTGAACTGGGTGGGGTCGGAATTAGCAGGTCCCATGTTATCCTATAGGGAAAACGTTCCAGCTTTGCCTGGCAGTATCTCCAGTTCCCAGGGGGCTAGAGACACGCGTCTGGGCTCGTTGGAATGCCCCATCCCTCAGCTACAAAATGGGCTAATGGGTGGTCTGGTGCACCCCCGGACCACCCCCTAAATTCGCCTATGGCCATGTACTCTACCCTGAATTTCCTCAGTTGAAACCACCGCTGACTGGAGAATACCTGTCGGGACATTTGATGCCCCTGTTGGTGCGTTGCTGCTGCCTTTGTCCACCGCTCCGACGAGAAAAATCTACTGCGGCCTACTAATACTCTGGCTCCCGGACCTCTGCCGCGGCTGTCATTCGCTTCCCTGCAAGAAGCACTGCGTCCTGCTCCCAGGCGGCTTGACGGACTGGGCAGACTCGCTCCTGTGACCTCCCCGGCTATTTTGGTGGTTAGAGCGGTGAGCGGCCTTCATTGAGGCTTGCTACCGCGGCCTGCACGGGGAGATCTGGCGCCATCTTGCCTGGCTCACGGCATCGTCTAGTTGTGGAGCTGGGCGTAAGTTACATTGAATCCTGCTGCTGCTGGCTGCTACAGAGGCTTCCTTGCTACTAGAAACCTTGGCTCAAAACTTGGCTCAAGTCGGCTGCCCATACAAGACTGCAAACCGTCTGATCCAGACTGCCGGGTGATACGAGCGGGTGCTGAGGCACGTCAAGCTCTGCTCTACAACATTCAAAGCCGGAGCTCCGGGAGTACAAGCTGAGGTAAGGCTACCTGCGGACGGCAGGTCTTAGCCTCCAGCTCCTGTACAGCCCCTCTCCCTCACTAACTGTCCCCTTCTCCCCTCCCGGCCATTGCCGCCCCAAAGATACTGGGAGAATGTAACTATACCAGCGGCATTGCATATTAATACTGTGGACCTACAAATTGGAAAATCTCCAGGTGTGTGTGCACATCAGACCTTGGAGGCAATTTTATCTCACATTGGAACAGTTGTGTTGCTTTGCACCAATTCAAACGGGGCATTAACCTACAAGGGACATCTGAAACCGTGGTCATTGCTGTTGAGCATTGGCTTTACTAGTGACACTACTGTAAGTTTGTAAAAGCAATATATGAAATATTGTCTCTAATGCTTTTTTGATCAATGTGCCCAACAGATGTCAGTGTTGAATAATATGATAGATATAAAATATATGTGTTATTAATAAATTTTATATCTTATGTACAACTGCGCTCTCTTTTGTTAAAAATTAATAGCATCAAAGTGAGTCCACCACTCCTGTGACCTGTCAGTGGTTAAATATGAACAGAGGCTGAGCCTGAGATGTGTGTGTGTGTGTGTGCCATACTGTATGACTCACCTCACCTTGCATATGCTCAGCTCCAAAGTAGTGGTGGCTCAGGGATGGACTGGCCGCAGGACTATTGGGGGCTGCAACCTGGGTGGAGTTCACTGCCACAGGCACCCTGCTGGCACTGTTTAGTCTGTCAGTATGTTCAAGCAGATTTATTATTTTTTTTTAGGCTTCATTAATACAGCTGCTTTTACATAGGAAGCACAATTGGATGCACTATTCTCCAATTACATTGGGCGGGATGTATTAATATACAATATATATAATATGGCAATATACGCCGCGATGCCAGCGCATATGTACTAACATATGCGGCTGGCATCGCGGTGTGGTAACGGAGCCCCCCCGCGATACCTGTACTCTGGTCTGCGGGATTCTCCGTCACCTCCCAGCCGGCTCCTGATTCCTACACGCCGGGGACAGCTAAGCAGGCTGTCCCCGGCTCCTCCTCCTCCCCCCAGCAGCCAGAAGGACGTCCGGCTGCGTTGATAGGGGGAGGAAGGGCTTTCCTTCGGGGGTCCAGGAGGACATGCAAGAAGGTAAACCGGCAAAAAGAAGCCCATAGGCTTCTATAGAGTATCGCCACCCTGCCCTGCAACCCCACTATTGCCCTGCGATAATGGTGCGGCCGGGTAATAGTACATAGGAAAATGCGGTAAAACGGGGGTTTTACCGCATTTTCCCTTTTTTTTTTTTTTTTTTTATTCAGTAATTTTTTATTGAAAGTTTTGGCAATACCAATAAACATAAACAAAGCAGCTGGACGCACTGGTTATGACAGTGTGCATATGTGAGAGAGATACATCGTACATTAAAATTTCGCATATGAAAACAAATACAGATCAAAAGTGTGCACGTAGCAGGATTATCAGTTTACCAAGGTGTATTGCAATACATAAGTAAGGTAAATACCGAAGGCACCATTCGGGCAGACAATTACAAGGAGGGTATATAGCGCCAAAGTCCCACGTATCACAGTTGGCACCTATGACCGTTTTGCAGCCATTATAATTGTAAAGAGATTCTCATAGCACTAAAAGCACACAATACAAAAGAGTATTAGACATCCAGCCACTATAACCTACCCCCAACTAACAAAACAAAAATCTCCCAAAAAAACAAAACAACCCACCCGAACCCCCCCCCCCCCCCCTGTACTACCCACCCCCAACTTAGGAGTACTTTATTCCCTGTAACCGTACCCCACTAATCCTACACTAACAATAACCACTGAGGAAAGAAAGTTAGTGGCCCTTAGCTGGCGAAAGCAGCTACTATAGCCCAAAAAACCTAACTTATCCCTCCCACCCTAGCCCCCCCCCACCTATCAACTATCCCACCCATACTATCCCCCCAAATTAAAGGATATTGAAAGGAGAACTACCAGGGGCATAAAGAACAGAATATATTTTACTGCGTGAAGTAGCAGAAATGGGATAAATAATTTCTAGAAACAGGATGTAATAGGACGGTGCGAAAAAACGAAAAATCAAACATAAATGATCCAGAACTGGAATAAGCGACTCTCCCGCCTAAGTCAGCTGTGCACACCCTATTGTTATATAGTCACAAATATGTAAAATAGAAAGCAGCAGAATGTATTGTAGCATACATATAAAATCAAATAAAATCATGACAGGATATGGTTATGTAAAACAACATAAAGTAATGTATAGTGAGCACAATTAGAAAGAGTCACCTCCTTAGGTAAATGAGTATTGCATCAATCTGGCCATCTGCTAGCATTTTGGTATGGGATAAATATAGTGCCAGTTCCATCCCCATAGAGACCAGAATATATATCGGAGCGTTCAGCGTATTTGGAAGATACCAGATTAGTCAACATAAACAGAGGTAGTATTATTGGAAGCAACGCGGCCATCTCATGGTTTTCACAAGTGAAGCGACAGTAGATCAGCAATCCTGGTGAAGTCTTGTAAAAAAACTGATTCTCATTGTACACAGGCTTAGTAAGATATGCAGGGTCATTGCAGGTAGAAATGGTGATCACATCTCCATCCTTAGATGCCCCAATGGTACTTTCAATAGGAGTGACCTTGAGGTGCATCCCAATAACAGGGGCTTGAGCCATAACAGGGGGTAGAGGGGACATCTCCTCCTGGCAGCACTGATCCATGTATGTTACATTGGTGCCAGTTGCAGGATTTTTAGATGTAGTCTCCACCTCTCCAAATGCGGCAATTATCCTCTGCGTAGAGGCAGTAATGGCCTTAAGTATTTGATGCAAGGAATAAAGCATCATTGATTTAAAACAGTCAGAGAATATTACCGATATAAAGCAAAGACAGAAGAGTGGTGGCTAGCACACCACCCGCCGCCAAAGCATCAAAGTGTAAGTAGTAGAAGGTGGAAAATGGTGCTTGATTCACACAGGTCAAAATGGCCACAGCCTCCACCTTACAGCAATGCTAAACGACTGGACCTTGCTTATTCCTGGGTAGCACAAGATGCCAGGCACAGCGGGATGTCAGCAGGAGCGATGCGGTTGACCAGTAGATTATCCAGTAGTCTACCCGGGCAGGAGATATAAGGAGAGCGTATCTTCTGTGATATGTGGCAGCAGCAAGATGGCGCCAGCGCGCGGCCTCCGACCATAAGCCGCACAGCAGCAGAGCTGAGAACACAGCAGCGGGCGTCCGTACCCCGGATCCCAAGTGCCAGGAGTGTTCAGGGGGTTTCCCCTACCTCCGCAGTTGGCCAGGTAAATGCAAAAGTTTACAGGATGGGCAGCAGGATATCTATAGCTGGGAGCTGCAGGAGAAGTCGTCTGCTCACCCGGCCGTCCAAGCCACGCCCCCACCGCATTATCCCTTTAGTACATCCCGCCCATTGTAGTTAATGCCTAATAGCAAAGGAGATTGCTGCAGAAAAATTAAATCATCCTATAAGATGGGCACCAGGAGGTCACATGTGTCTGATGTGCATCTGTGCTGTAATGTGTAACAGGGGAACTCTGCTGCCGTAATTTGAATATTGGAAACAACTGTGCTGCATAATATAAATTGGTATTATTTTGTGGCCACGCCCCTTCCCCATGATGCCACTCCCCTATAGTTTTGGCTTGAGCACCCACCAGCAAAACAATTAATTCTGCACCTATGAGTGGGGGTATGACCAGTAGTCACAGTACCGTATACACAGTGCGGTATGGCCAGAAGTCACAGAACTGTACACAGTGGGGTATGGTCAGCAGTCACAGTACCATATTCGCAGTGGGGGTATGACCAGTAGTCACAGTACCGTATACACGCTGCCTGATCCAGGGTGGACACGCTCATTACGTCGGAATATAAAAGAGACAACATGAAAAGGTCGTCATTAGTTTTTTCATGTTTTCTTTCAAAAAGGAGTTTTTTTCTTATTTTACTATCCAAGTGGGCACAGAGTTAGATCTGAAGCATGGCGAGTGAATCGAGCTGTGCCAGGGGACGCAGTACACTCATATGGCGTCCATGTCGATTAAATCAACATAGACACAAAAAAAACATGAAAAACAGATGTTGACCTTTTTCATGTAGTGACTGTCGACCAATAGTGGTGGACCTAATGACTAACGTGCCTGGGACTGTATATGAGATACTGGGTTTGGTGGTCCTTAAATGATCAGAAATAGAACCGGAGCAGCTGATTCCCTTTTCTGATGTTTTATTAAATGAAGGAATTGAGATTATTTTCTTTTTTCTCTACCGCTGGAAAAATACAGTAGAATACTAATGGGACATTGTAATTCCATAAATTACCACTAGATGGGAGCCAGGGATGTGTCCTGCTGAGGCTGAGGTGTGTGTGTGACTGAACAGTGCTCTGTCTGGCGCCACCTAGTGGCCGCCGATGCACCATCACGGTGAAGAGCAGCAATAGTTTTTTAATTACATAGGATCTGATTATTTAATTATACTAAAATAAGATGTGTTGTTGTTTTTTCAGACTGCTTGAGCTGCCATTGTTTCAGTCATTTTTATTATGAACCTACCGGTGTTTTGTGTGTACGTCTCTACGTCTGTGTATGGCTGCCGTGCGGTAGAACAGATGCCATCAAACGTCCCCCAGGTAAGGACATGAGTAGAACGTTGGATTGTGGGTAGTCTCATACTATAAGAGTGCATAGGACTATTGTATCAGTTCCTACAATATATGCGTCCAGTCCCTCCTGGACACTCAAAATTATTTGTGTCAATCATTTCAATATTGACATTTTAACCCTAACGATGTAATACGGCCTACACACATGCCGATATTAAGGCATTTTCTTAGCGATTTTGCTTAGTTTGGCAAAGTCGCTTAGCAAATGCCCTAACATCGGTGTGTGTGTGGGGACTATATCGGCAGCAGTGCGCGTCCCCGCACGTCTTTATCGCTGGCCGAGATTGATGGACAGTGTCCATCAATCTCGGCATCGGCAGGGTTCTCCTACGGGAGAACACTGGCGCTGTCTGCTCGCTTAGCACCCAGAGCTGACAGCTCGCTCTGTGTGTGGGCTGTCAGCTCTGTGTGCTATGCTATAGCGGCGCAGCACAGCCCGACCTAGCATAGCTAGGTAGCCCTGCACACATCGCTATGTCCATCTAGAATCTGTGATAAGCTCATGGACCTACAGTATTAGTTTTTTAGGGCTGATATGGGAACACGGAATATCTGTCGGGGATATTGTTTTCAGAGCTTGCAGAGGTCCCTCCCCCCCCCAAAAAAATGATAATAGCTGTAGCCGGGCTGACTTTGGGGTAACGGCTGTAACCAATTTGTCTGATTGACTGTTGTCCGCTTTCCAGCATTTGGGAGCAAACAGGTGATTGTCCATTGATGTATCCATGCAAATTCACTATGGGTACGAATGCACACATTTGTGCCCATTCGATCTTAAGTACAGCCGGCTAATTTACAATTAGGCTAATTCAGCTGATTTGCCGTTTTATAAACAGTGAGCTCAGCCGAATTCGGCTGTACGAATAAATACACCATTGATAGAACTTGGCCTCATATGACCATAAAGTTCTGCCAGATCGGTAAATTTACTATTATTCCTATAGCCGAATTCGTCCGTGAATTCAGCTCAAAATACGAATGGAAAATAGACATTTTCCTTCTGTATTTTTATGAAGCGTGCACAGATCATTGAGATCCGTGCGATGTTTCTATATGTGAAAAGTAGAAAGAAAAAAAAAAGATGTGGGGTCCCCCCCCCCACACAAGTATGACCAGCCCCAGGCTCTTTCAGCTGGTCCTGGTTCTGAAGCCCAGCTGTATTCGTAGCATTCCTGAGCTTCAAATAATAGCATTGGTTATTTTGTTGTCAAACAACAAGTCCCAGCAAGCCTCCCCCGTCTGCAGGAACTTGATGAACAACAAGTCCCAAGTTTTCTATTAAAAAATGGTCTACAGTATATTGAATGATAATGTTCTTATCTAAAAGTGTTTCACCATTTGATCTGCTACTAGCGCTAGGGCTGTTGAGTCTGACTAGACGTTAGACTTGAAAGGGTTAATGGGCCTGCTGGGACTTGCAGTCCCACAACAGAGCCTACCTATCTTGAGCCCTAAGGTTCGGCCCTTTTCTCCAGTAGAAATCCAATGTGTACTTGTGAAAATAAATTATACTGGTACTTGTTTCCTAGCACGGCGGCCAGATTTTCTACGTACGGCACCATAAGGAAATATGCAATGCGATTTTAATGTGGGTGGGGGTGTGGCTTAATGACATCACGCTCAAGCCCCACCCACCGAAGTCTTGCTGAAAGTCTCCTCTCCGGGCTTCTCCTGGAGAGGAGATAACAAAAGTCGGCAACCCTGGAGTAATGTGTGTCTCTGCCAAAATGTATTGCAGTGCACATGTGGCCCTTGAAGTATATGATATTGCTCATCACTGAGGTAGAAGTTTTAGTGGTTGGGTCGGAGTGGTAACATGAGACAACATTGTCCGGTGTCGTCTTCTACACCCTGTGATCATGTAATTACAGAAGTATAGAATGCGGGAGATAAAGAAAGAGGAAGAATGGTTTTGTTCCAAAGTGCACAGTAGAAAAGAGGAGGAGAATACGGAGGGCAGTGAGCCACAGAAGTCAAAGGGTCAGGCTGGTAACACATAAGAATTCAATAAAATAATAGGAAGGAACATTATTAGAGACAGGGATCCTCTGAGCAGAGTGAAATGCTCAACAATTTATAAACTATATACTATACTATGTACCCAATTTTTCTTTAGGGTTACTTACCACCTGTTGTTACTACACCCCTTCCCCACTGGAGAGCTGCAGCAGCTGCTCCATGCAGTATTTTTCTCAGACCTCGGGGGTTCATCACCTGACCATCCGGGCGGAGATTCAGCGCTGGGTGACGCTGCAAGAGAATGAAGTAAGTGGGAAGGCCAATCACAAGCTGCCTACTGAAAGGTTTCGCCATATAAGTAACAATGCAGCGTTACCGACCCGCAAAATTGACCCCAACTTCAGCATATTTTTTTTTAATTCTCAAACAATTGGTGGATTCTTAGTAAATAGAGAAATCTGTCTTTTAGTGATCTAAATAGTTTAGAATAAATTTAGGAATCAAAGAGGTGTCTAATCTGATGTGTCTAATCTATAACCTCTCCCACTGTCATGGTGCCCCCCCCCCCCCTTTAATTTTGTTCTGGATCCACCCCTGGGTATTAAGGTGTGTGGCATAATGTGTAATTGGCATTATGTTTTGTGGCATTATGTGTAATGAGCATTACGGTGTGTGGCATTATGTGTAATGGGCATTACGGTGTGTGGCATTATGTGTAATGGGCATTACGGTGTGTGGCATTATGTGTAATGGGTATTATGGTGTGTGGCATTATGTGTAACAGGCATTATGATTTGTGGCATTATGTGTAATGGGCATTATGATTTGTGGCATTATGTGTAATGGGCATTACGGTGTGTGGCATTATGTTTAATGGGCATTATGGTGTGTGGCATTATGTGTAATGGGCATTACGGTGTGTGGCATTATGTGTAATGGGCATTATGGTGTGTGGCATTATGTGTAATTGGCATTATGGTGTGTGGCATTATGTGTAATTGGCATTATGATTTGTGTCATTATGTTGAAGGGCATTACGGTGTGTGGTATTATGTTTAATGGACATTATGATGTGTGGTATTATGTTAAAGGGCATTACGCTGTGTGGCATTATGTTTAGTGGGCATTATGGTGTATGGCATTATGTTAAAGGGCAATAGGATACAGGGAAGGCATGGGCAGGCGCACCTCTCTGTTCAGGAGGCCACACTCCTTAAAGCAAATGACCCTGCCCCTCGGTGGGCCCCTATGAGTGCATTTCCCTGGTGGGCCCTTTATACCCCAGTCTGACACTGCCCAGGGGGAACGCTGCGGGCTGTTTAGGGGTACTTCAAAATAAAACTGGTAATGGGGGAAGTATCACAAAGTCTCTCGTTCCGGTGAGATGAGCTGTGCCGTGTCACTTCCATCTCCACATCCGCTCCTCAGTGGCTCCTCAGAGGCTTTGACATTTCTGCCTTGTACCCCACTACCAGCGCTGCCCCCAGCCACAGTATTCATCTGCCCCGCGCTGACATGGGGAATTAATCCCACAGGCCAGCAGCCTGACCGCACCCTTCTAAGGACACCCACACTTCCTGTCCACTTGTAAGTACAGTACTGTGGATTTGTATAACGGTTCCGCAGCTTAATACATTTGTCTAATCATAAAAATCTGCATTGTGCCCATGTATGAATCCGCCAAGGGGAGTACAGGTGCTGAGATGGGTCAAATAGGAAGCAGACCTGAATCGGGCCCATTGTGTTGTTTTATATCTTAATAATCAGGTATTACAGTTGCATTTGTTAATATGTAACTTGCCCACATTATAAAATAGGGGAAGAGCCAGATATTATAAGTGCAGAGACAGACATGAGATTACGTGATTACCCAGGGATCCCGTCTCAGGTACAGTACACTATGACTTCTCCATGCTCAGCTAGACAATGTCATGTACAATAGGACTGCTGGGAACCTGCTACTGGCAGGATCACAGCTAGGTGAGGGCTAGGGGGTCACATGGCCAGTAGTGCTGGATGTGATACCTATACGTGCTTGCAGCAGGGGTGGAGGTGGGCCGGTAATTGGAGCAGAGCTAAGGTACTGCTTTGCCCCGGGTGATAAAGATACTAGATCAGCTTTGTTACCGGTAATGGATTGGGTACGAAATCTGGACGGTTTGAAGTTTCAAAAGTGATAAAATGGAGAGTGATAAACAGCCAACCAATCAGCTCCTACCTGCCATGTCACAGACTGTGTTTGAAAAATATCAGACAGGAGCTGATTGGCTGGTTGTTTATCACTCTCCATTTTATCACTTTTGAAGCTTAGAGAATCTGGCCCCTAATCACTATGGATACTGTTAAGTTCTTTAACCTTACCCCTATCCCTAAAACCTTTGGCAGCCTAATCCAAACCCCCCCCCCCCCCCTTACACTGCAGCCTATACCTCACACTAATACCTAAACATAACCCCAACATCAGTGCTTACGTTTTGAGATCCACCAGTATTCTGACCATCACGATCCCGCTGTTGGGATCCTGATATCTTTAAAGATATGTGGTAGGATTTGCAATAGTCTTAGAAGCCCTATTGTTTGCGGTGCTGTATATTACAGTATAATTTTGTTATGTACAGTTAAGTCAAATGAGAATCTATTAAACAATCAGAAGATCAGGTCATGTCACTGTGTACAGTGAAAAGCCACATGTACTATTAGAGTTTTAATGCGCTCCCTCTGAAATGATTTTTTACAAACTTATTATAATGGTTTAAACCTTTGAGTGCCAGCATCTCTGTGAGAGATCTTCAAAATATATGGCGCCGTGAAACTACACAAGTACCCAAGATTTTGGCTGGTGCCCCCTAGCACCGCCACTAGTTCCGCCTCTGACCCTGCTCCCCTTTCCCAGCACCATCAACCCTCATCATAGCAGTCATCATTTTGGTGCCCCTACCCGCAATATTTTAAATAGAAACAGCGCACACATTTGGTGCGCAGCCCAAACAGGGGTGTGTTCTTGCTGGGAAGGGGCATGGCCACACAATAGTACCCCCAATTCAAATTATGCCACACAGTAGTGCAACTTTATTCACATTATATCATGCGATGGTGTCCCTTATTCACGTTACATCACACAGTAGTAACACTTTACATTATGTACCTTACTCTTCACATTAAGGGCGAGATGTACTAAAGGGAAAATGCGGTAAAACCCCCGTTTTACCGCATTTTCCTATGTACTAAACCCCGTTCGCCACGTCACCGCAGGGCAGGGTATCTCCACCTTTGGGTGGCGATACCCTATAGAGGCCTATGGGCTTCTTTTCGCCGCCCGCCGCGTCGCCGCAACCCCGCCGCCTCGCCGACCCCCCCTTTCCCCCCTCCCTTGGGCTTACCTTCTTGCAGGTCCTCCTGGACCCCGGAAGGTAAGCCCTTCCTCCCCCTAGCAACGCAGCCGGACGTCCTTCCGGCTGCAGGGGGAGGAGGAAGCGCCGGGGACAGCTTGCTTAGCTGTCCCCGGCGTGAAAAGTGCAGAAGCCGGCTGGGAGGTGACGGAGACCCCCCGCAGACCACAGTACAGGTATCGCGGGGGGCCTCCGTCACCGCATCGCGATGCCAGCCGCATATGTTAGTACATATGCGGCGGCATCGCGGCGGGGGGGGGTGCGAAGGGCGGCGATGTATTTTAATACATCCCGCCCTATACCCTTAGAAAAATATCCTGAGAAAATATTGTATGTTAAGCACCTCCATGGCCACACTGCAACCCATCACAAAGCAGTGTGTGCAGGGCAGAGGAGAAGAGCTGCAGCTGCACATACTGAATGTCACACATTAATAATGCATTTATACATGACACACATAATGCCCCTTACACATATGCCAAACACTATTGCACAACCAATCCACCCGCAGACAGCACTCGCACAGCGGTTAACACTGTGACCTCTGCCTCTGCTTGGATACAGATGTGTCCTCATACATCTTGACTCAATAGGCCATGCAGCTCCTGGCCAGTTCTGCTAACGTTGGGTGCATTTTTTGCTGAAAATTTGTCTTATTTGCATTGTTATGTGACCAGGACGCACAAGGAGCTTCCGATGATTAAAATGATATGTGGCATGCCTATATTCTGTGTGCGACTGTGGCTGTACCTGCATACGGAATGCTATGTTACTGTGATTTCCATGAATACACTATTTCATATGCAGATACAGCCTCACTCACACACAGAATATAGGCATGATGCATATCATTTTAATCAGCAGAAGCTGCTGATGCCCCTAGGCATTCCAAATGCCCTAGGCAATTGCCTAGTTTGCCTATGCCTAAGGCCGGCTCTGGAGGTTCAACTGCTATGGGGCCCACCTGACCTGTTATAATAACATGTGCCATATCCATTTTCCCCATTGGATGGTACAGTACATAGGGGCCCCCACCAACCTTTGCCTTGTGGCCTTTAATATATCTAGTTATGCCCCTGGCCCTGCTCACTGTAATGTGGTGTAAAGTGATCCAGAGAGCATTGCTATGTTACGTACTATGGACTTGGGCACTATAATGTGACATTATATAAAGTGAAGGCACTATATTAACTTGGGGCACTGTAATGTGGCGTAATATGAGTTGGAGACACCGTATGTCATAATGTGAATTGGGGATTCCATGTTGCATAATATGTATTGGCAGCTTTGTAATGTGGTATAACATTAACTAATTCACTACTATGGTTCAGAAAATAAATTAGGCACTGCTATGGGGAATAACATTAACACATGCTAATAGGAGCATTAGGACAGGGGGTCCCTTCAAAATATTGCTATGGGGCCCACAAAGTTCTACCAATATCCATCCTCTAGTGCCTAACCCTCCCTTCCAGTACCCTACACCTGACTCTCCCCTTATACAATGTAGCCAATATACCCATCCCCTATTGCCTAACCCTGACTCTCCCATTTCCTATCCTAATGTCTGGATTTTGTAGAATATCAACATTTCACATGTTCCATCATGGTGTCAACATTATGATTGTCAACATTTTTGAATGTCGACATACTGTAGTGACTGTGTGTCCTCTGGGCGTTGTCTACATTCTCCGGTACTTTTCTGACTGCCAACCCACATATGTTATAGCTGTTCTGTGTGATATTTATTATACCCATATGTATTATAGATAGTAGACATTTATCACTTGTTTCTGCTTTTCGATTTCCCACAGCACATTTCCATGATGTCCGCACCACAGCAAGGAGTCAACACACATTTTAGCTCTGTACCATACACCATGCCTGGGGCTCCACAGCCAAATACTAATGCTCTTAATATTCAATGGACCCTCCAGCCTGCTCAAGCACCATATGTGTATCCGACTGCTCCAAATTGGAATGTGTCACCTGGGCAACCACAGGTGGTTTACCCTACCGGCCAGCCTGCTGTACCTGGGTACAATGTCCTTACTGCTTGCATGCCGCAAGTCACACTGACACCACAGTGTCAACAGGTCTTTCTACAGGGAAAACCAAAATCTCTGGGGGTAAGTGCTGCATCTATTATTAGACATGACAGCTGGAGCACCCTAGGAAAGGAAAGCTAGGGGTAATAGCGTAACATTTGCTAGCCGTCATTTGTGTGTGTGTACAGTGTAGTGAGCTTACAATAATAAATATATAGGTACTTGTGTACTATGACGGCGCCCACAATAATTAGTCGCGCGATTTTTAATCGCATGCCATACACCCGATGGCATGCGATGAGATTTAAGCCCCCTATGCGATGTAAAATGTTAAATACACCCCCACGCCACCCCCCAAGTATAAACGTGAACCCGAAGCGTGGCGAGCCCGCGAGGGGCGGCGGTACGCGTCCTCCGACATTTTCATACCCCCACTATCCACGTCGGCGTTGAGTTGATTTTATAAAGTGTGGTGAGCCACCGAGCCTGAAGCGTGGCGAGCGCAGCAAGCCATGCGAGGGGACGTGTATACCTGTGAAGTTCTGCGCGTCCCCTCGCCACACTTTATAGAATCAACTCCACGCCGACGTGGATAGTGGGGGTATGAAAAGGTCATAGGACGCGTTCCCCCGCCCCTCGCGGGCTCGCAGCGCTCGCCATGCTTCCGGTTCACGTTTATACTTAAGGTGTGGGGGTGCATTTAACATTGTAAGCACCCATTGGGGAGCTTATAGAAGTTATAATTGCATCCCATCGCATTGTATGGCATTGTATGCCATATACAATGCCATACAATTTTAAAATTGTATGACATTGTGGAACATCGCGCAATATCGCATCGCATACCTTATGGTCTGCGATGCGATGGGCGCCGTGATAGTACACAAGTACCCATATATACAGTAATCATGCTTTTAAATGCATATATGACTTACTAGTAGGTTTGATCGGACGGACCCTGGCTTCCTGCACCAGGTGATCACAGACTGGCCAATAGGGGATTCCCTCTTCCATCAGTAACCTCCGGTTACTGACTCCACCCAATGCACAGTGGGTGGGTATGATGCTGCCACCACAATGTCCTACCACTGCCCATGCAAACACTTTGTACATGCATCCAATGATTTTTCGCCCCCTTTGCAGATAAAAGTCAGTCCGATGTGACTTTTATCTGGGTCGGAGATGGCCGAAAAGGGTGCGGGGGCTGATGTCATGTGATGTCACCCCGTGCAGGCTTCGCCGGGCCTGTGTTCGCATGGGGATGCCCAGCATTTTTCTTGGCCGCACCCACCTTTTTGTGGACACGCCCACTACTCGTAGTGACCGAGCAGATCTGAAATAGGGCATTAATAGTTACCTCAGTCAATTTGATTTATCCATCTTAGTTGAAGCATAGATATCCTTAAAACCTGGCCAGCAATGTTGGAGTTTAGGAACTACTTTTATAAGGGGCCGATTCAGGCCTGCACGCACAAGTCCGCATTCGGGCCTTCCGATTATCTGCAGTGCACATGTGCAAGCCTCTGCGTGAGTACAGGCGCCAAGCACTTGTGTGAGTAGGCTGCACGCGGGGTGATTGACAACCTGCAGGGCCATTTAGAGGGAGGGCAGATGACATCATCGGCAGCCTCCTCCTCACGGCCTTCGCAGCACCGAGTGAGTCATGGCTCACTGAGCGCTGCGAGCAGGGGAAAATCATTCGATAGTGATGGCGCACAGGGGCGGGGGGGGTGGTGTCCGTTTGGGGGGCAGCGGATACCTGCACCCTGGGCTCCAAACACTCACAGCCAGGGCCGGATTAAGGTCTGTGAGGGCCCTGGACAACAAAATTGTGGTGAACCCCCCCAGGGCACCACAATGTGGTTGCCACTTCGTACACTAACCTGGCCAGGCAGCGGGGATCCGGGCAGCGCCACAGTGCTACTAGTTCCCATCTGCCGCAAGGCCCCCCCCCCCCACTGACTGCCCAGCCGCCGCGGGGACCCCCTGCCCTCCCAGTGCTGCCCTGACCCCGATGCCTGCCATCCACCCACCACCGCCGCAGCAGTGCCGGTGTGGGGGCCCCAGGGCGACCTCCCCTGTCGCCCCGTGGTTAATCTGCCGCTGCTCGCAGCCCAGCAAAAAGGTCTGAGTCGGGCCCTACCTGACCTAATAGAAAACCACCTGCAGATGAGTCAGGCTCCGGGTAATGTAATGTATTTCCGGTACTTATGTAGTATCTGGGCTGCCGATTTTTTGATTGTATGCCTTAAGTTAAGGCATACAATCAGATGCGATGCGATGCGATATCGCATCGCATACGATGCGATGCGATGCGATGACCCGATTTTTCCATAGGATTCAATGTTAAAATGGACTGAGTCCATTTTAACATGAAATTCAATGGGAAAAAGGGGTCCTTTTCATACCCCTACTATCCAAGTGGGCATGGAGTTGGATATAAACCTGTGGCGAGCGTAGCGAGCCACCGAGCCCGAAGCGTGGCGAGCGAAGCGAGCCCCGCGAGGGGACGGTATTCTGTGTCCCCTCGCGGGGCTCGCTACGCTCGCCACGCTTCGGGCTCGGTGGCTCGCTACGCTCGCCACAGGTTTATATCCAACTCCATGCCCACTTGGATAGTAGGGGTATGAAAAGGACCCCTTTTCCCATTGAATTCCATGTTAAAATGGACTCAGTCCATTTTAACATTGAATCCTATGGAAAAATCGGGTCCATCGCATCGCATCGCATCGCATGCGATTTGGTCGGGTGCGATGCGATGCGATGGACCCGATTTCAAAATCGGCAGCCCAGTTACTACATAAGTACCGTATTTCCTGCTCTCTATGGTTTTAATGGTGCCTCTTTGGCTATTTGCCGCATGCTTATCTCCATCGGGCAGGTACAAAGGTGCACAGTTACGGCACAGGTAATAATGATGTTCTTTACTGATTTGATTTTTTGGTACTTGTTTCCTAGCACGGCGCCCGTGATTTTGATTGCATTGATCGCTTTCCGAAAAAATCTCGTCGCAACCAAATCGCATGCGATCGACGCGATTTTTACATTGGAATCAATGTAAAATGGTCCCTCAGACCCAATTTTACATTGATTCCAATGTCAAAAGCCCCCAAAACCCCAATTTTAATTGCAAACCCCCCCTCATGGGTGAAATCCCCCCCCCCCATTGTTAACGCCACCCCACTACCAACCCGAAGCGTGTTACCTTAAGTTAAGGTATGCGATCAACCCCGACGGGCGCTGTGCTAGGAAACAAGTACCGATTTTCTTCTTATTTTTTCTCATTTTATTACACAGCACCCGGCGCCTTCGCAGAGTTATTTTTTGAATTTTTTATTTATTAGGGCACAAAAGTTGGGTATGGGTCATTGGGCCGACCACTGAAGGTCGACAGGGCCTAATTCGACTGGGTTGGAAGGTCGACACAAGCAATCAGTCCACAAGGGAAAGGTCGACATGAGTGTACACGTTTTTGTTTTTTTTTGGCCCAAATGTTAACATAGTCGACATGGACACTGTCAAAGTGTACTGCGTCCAGTCGCATGGCACGCTGCGCTCGGCACGCTATTTTATTCTCCCACCATATTGTAGTGGAAGGTAGGGCATGAAATACCGCCTGTCGGCACATGTCGGCTCAAAGAAAAAAAAAACTGGTACTTACCATCCAAGTGGGCAGAGAGTGAGATTATAACAGTGCGCCGGGTGCAGCGAGCCCTGCGAGGGGACGGGGTACTTACACAGTTAGCACATGGTGACATAGACAACAAAAACTGTGAAAACTCGTGTCGACCTTTTCAGTGTTGACCATGTCATGCTGAAATTTTCCTTGTGTCGACCCTCTGTGAATGTTTGTCGACCATTTATAGGTGTCCACTCAGACTTTATCAGCCCACTACTGTATACCATAACCATTGATGACACAGTATACCCCTCACTCTCACTGACACAAATACACCCACTCTGCCCATGTGCCCATGTGTGTGTCACCCTGTACCGTCCACTCACCCCTGTGTGTGTGTCAGAGCCGGCCCTAGCCTAAATGACGCCCTAGGCAAGATTTTGGCTGGTGCCCCCTAGCACCGCCACTAGTTCCGCCTCTGACCCTGCTCCCCTTTCCCAGCACCATCAACCCTCATCATAGCAGTCATCATTTTGGTGCCCCTACCCGCAATATCTTAAATAGAAACAGCGCACACATTTGGTTCACAGCCCAAACAGGGGTGTGTTCCTGCTGGGAAGGGGCATGGCCACCCAATATTACCCCCAATTCAAATTATGCCACACAGTAGTGCAACTTTATTCACATTATATCATGCAATGGTGTCCCTTATTCACGTTACATCACACAGTAGTACCACTTTACCTTATGTACATTACTCCTCACATTATTCACATTATACCCTTAGAAAAAAATCGTGAAAAAAATGTGTATTTTAAGCACCTCCATGGCCACACTGCAACCCAGCACAAAGCAGTGTGTGCTGGGCAGAGGAGAAGAGCTGCAGCTGCTGCTGTCACTTAAGGGGAGTGGGCCCGGCAGGGCTATTTTTCAGCAGGCTCCAGCAGGAACTGAGGCCCTTATTCTAGTTCACTCTTTCTGACAAAATATTTCTTAGATGGACAAAACCATGTGCACTGCAGGTGGGGCAGGTGTTACTTGTGCAGAGATAATTAGATTTGGGTGGGGTTTTACACCTGCCTCACCTGCAGTGCACATGGTTTTGTCCATCTAAGAAATATTTTGTCAGAAAGAGTGAACTAGAATAAGGGCCTCAGTTCCTGCTGGAGCCTGCTGAAAAATAGCCCTGGGGCCCGGGGCCCCCACTGGGCTCTTCCATCAGACTTTGGCCCAGGTAATTTGTACCCCCAACCCCTTTCTCTCGGCACCCCTGATAATACCACACAGTAATGCCCGTTACACATGACACACATTATTAATGTCCTTATAACCATAATGCCCCTTACACATTATGCCAACCTCTATTAATGCCCTTCATACACATAATGACACACATAATGCCCCTTACACATATGTTGCACATTATTAATGCCCTTATACACATGACACACATAATGCCTGTTACACATATGTCGCACATTATTAATGCATTTATACATGACACACATAATGCCCCTTACACATATGTTGCACGTTATTAATGCCCTTATACACATGACACACATAATGCCTGTTACACATATGTCGCACATTATTAATGCATTTATACATGACACACATAATGCCCCTTACACATATGTTGCACATACTTAATGCCCTTATACACATGACACACATAATGCCTGTTACACATATGTCGCACATTATTAATGCATTTATACATGACACACATAATGCCCCTTACACATATGTTGCACATTATTGCACAACCATTCGACCCGCAGACAGCATTCGCACAGCCGCTAACACTGTGACCTCTGCCTCTGCTTGGATACAGATGTTTCCTCATACATCTTGCCTCAATAGGCCATGCAGCTCCTGGCCAGTTCTGGTAACGTTGGGTGCCTTTTTTGCTGAAATTTCATCTTATTTGCATCGTTATGACCAGCACACACAAGGAGCTTCCGATGATTAAAATGATATGTGGCATGAATATATTCCTTGTGCGACTGTGGCTGTACCTGCATACGGAATGCTATGTTACAGTGATTTCCATGAATACACTATTTCATATGCAGATACAGCCTCACTCACACACAGAATATAGGCATGCTGCATATCATTTTCAGTGGCAAACGCAGGATTTTCAGAAGGGGGTTTCCAGAGGGGCGGAGCAAAGCACGGAGATGGACACTTAGGTGACCCAGTATATGCCGGGCCAGTTAAAGTATTATAGATAGACCAAATGTATATAAATAATATATATATATATATATATATATATATATATATATATATAACAATGCCAAAGTCGATACCAGCACTCAAGGGACTTTTCATCAAAAAGCAGACAAACTCAACTGTCTGTGAAGCGACGTTTCGGTTTATTACAACCTTTTTCAAGCTTAAAAAGGTTGTAATTAACCGAAACGTCGCTTCACAGACAGTTGAGTTTGTCTGCTTTTTGATGAAAAGTCCCTTGAGTGCTGGTATCGACTTTGGCATTGTTATATTTGCGTTTCAGACGCATTACAAGGCACCAGGGCAGATTATATTTTCTTTCCACCTACGGGAGAGTGCCGATTTGAACTGTTCTTCTATATATATATATATATATATATATATATATATATATATATATATATATATATATATATATATATATATATATATATACATACAGGGGCATCAACAGCAGTGTAGACCCCTGGGCATAGCAATGTATTGGGGCACTTACCGATCCTCCAGCAGTAGGGGTTGGGGAAGCTTTGATGTCCCGCGGGTGGTAGGGGTTATTATATCAACCGCTCAGCATGTAGGGCCTGTATCAGTAATTTCCACTAATTACCCCTTTACTGCATGGGGTGGGAAATGGGGTGGGAGAAGGGGGCATTGGGCTGAATGAAGGGGCCCTGATACAAAACTTCCATTGTGGTAGAGGATGTTTAATACGTAGAGGAGGGGTGTATAGTGGAATGGGCTCATTATTCATAAGAATAATTTTTTTAGATTTTAATGGAATTAAACACTAGAGAATCCCACCTACCAAATGGTATTGGGAACTAGGGGATCAGAGTTCAGAAGGCAGAGCAATCCACCAACGAGTATATAAAACTACATACCAGGTGTGTGGAGCTGGAGCAGTAACCAGCTGCTGGGAGGCTGACAGTGGCGGATTCAGGGGGGGGGCACCTGGGCACGTGCCCCCCCTGTCATTTCATTTTGTAGCTGAGGACCAGGGCTTTCCATCGAGCCCAGCCCCGTGTCTCTAGCCCCCCGGGAACGGGAGATATCGCCTGGCAAAGCTGTTACGTTTTTTCCCCATAGGATAATATGGGACCCGTCAATTCCGACCCCCACCCGGTTCCGACGGCTGCCAGTTCCCGCCCTGGCATCACAGAAGCTTGTGGTTGATTTCATTCAATTCCAAATCGCTGGGCCTTCAATATGATACCAGGCTGGTCCATATCGGTCAATCGGTTCCAGAGATATTGCGTGTAAACCGATTTTTTTATTTTTGAAATGTAATTTCATGGCTGCTCATGTTCTTTGAGGGCAGATTACTCTGGAACCAAACGTTCCAGTTTCACTGGACCAAAATCATTCAAAGCCCACACAAAAGTTCTTCAATATGATACTTGTCTCATGTAAATAGCCGGTTAAATGAGATAACTGGTTAAAGGGGGGCGGGGAGGAGGGGAGGTTTTCTCTCCCCCTCACACCAGAAAATGCAGGGACTAGGCAGGTGTAAATGGGGCCAACCAGGGAATGCATTTTCTGGTGTGAAAGGGGTATTATTTCAAATAGCCGGTACCTGCAGTGCTCTGAATACAGCCAGGCTCTGCCACTGTCAGTGGCTATCACTTCTGCCTGGCGGCGGCTGTCCCCCATTTACCGCGAGCATGTATTCCCCCTTGGCAATGAACATGTAATCCCACATGGCAACGAGCATGGAACCTCTGGCAATGAGCATGGAACCCTTGGCAATGAGCATGTAGATAAGCAGCACTTATGTAGCATAATATTTATAATTTAATAGGCATTATGGTGTTTGACATAATACATAATGGACATAATGGCGTGTAACTTAACGTGTAATGGACATTATGGTGTAAATGTTTAATGCTTGCCTTTGGTGGACAATGTCCCTGTTTATGAAGCGTATTGTGAATTTTGGCTTAATCTGTGTGGCATTATATGAATTCTGGCTCAATCCGTGTGGCATTATGTGAATTTTGGCTCAATATATGTGGCATTATGTGAATTTTGTCTCAATCCGTGTGGCATTATGTGAATTTTGTCTCAATCTGTGTGGCATTATGTGAATTTTGGCTCAATCCATGTGGCATTATGTGAATTTTGACACAATCCATGTGGCATTATTTGAATTTTGGCTCAATCCATTTGACATTATGTGAATTTTGGCTAAATCCGTGTGTTAGTATGTAAATTTTGGCTCAATCCATGTGGCATTATGTGAATTTTGGCTCAATATATGTGGCATTATGTGAATTTTGGCTCAATCCGTGTGGCATTATGTGAATTTTGTCTCAATCCGTGTGGCATTATGTGAATTTTGTCTCAATCCATGTGGCATTATGTGAATTTTGACACAATACATGTGGCATTATGTGAATTTTTGCTCAATCCATTTGGCATTATGTGAATTTTGGCTAAATCCGTGTGTTATTATGTAAATTTTGGCTCAATCCGTGTGGCATTCTGTGAATTTTGACACAATCCATGTGGCATTATGTGAATTTTGACACAATCCATGTGGAATTATGTGAATTTAGTTTCATTCCATTTGGCATCATGTGTAAGGGGGAAGTATAAAGGAGTCTAGTATTTTGTTGCATAATGTGTAGAAGTTGTATATGGTGTGGTACACTACACTCAAGGACACACCTCTGTTGAGTGGCCACACCCCTTTTTCGGAACGCGCCTTCGGCGTGCGTACAACTACATCCTTCGCTTTTGTTGCCATGGTGGGCCTGCGTACTTTAAATGCCAGCACCTATTTTTAATCCCATTCCCACCCTCTCTCTGCCACTCTCTTAGTATGTACACTGGCACCACTAACACCGCCCCTCCCCCACCTAAACCCTCTTTTATCATGGTGCCCCCCCCTGTCATTTAATCCTGGATCCGCCCCTGGAGGCTGATATCTCTGATTTTGGGAACAGTAGAGACATGCTACTAATGTCCATCAAAGGGGGAGAGTCCCAGCTTTTGGAATATACCCTCAGAAAAATTCTAAGTCAGACAGAACCTGAAATATCTGACTGGGAAGAGCAATTAACAGGCTTGGATGGGGACCACTGCTTTGAAGTCAGATATCTCCAGTTCCCAAGGGCCGATTTTTTAAATTCTTGTACCCATGGAATGAGGGGACCCTCAGCTTTCAGCCTCTGGCCCTTAGACTCCTGGGGGGGTTTCTGGGTACTCAGAAACCCCCCCTGTGTGCGCTACTGATTTTAATCAGCAGAAGCTTCTGATGCCCCTAGGCATTCCAAATGCCCTAGGCAATTGCCTAGTTTGCCTATGCCTAAGGCCAGCTCTGGTGTGTGTCACCCTGTACCCCCTACTCTACCCCTGCATGTGTGTGTCACACTGTACCCCTGTGTGTGTGTCACACCCTGTACCGTCCACTCACCCCTGTGTGTGTGTCACAACCTGTACCCTCCACTCTACCCCTGTGTGTGTCACACCCTGTACCCTCCACTCTACCCCTGTGTATGTGTCACACCCTGTACCCTCCACTCTACCCGTGTGTGTCTGTGTGTGTGTCACACCCTGTACCCTCCACTCTACCCCTGTGTGTGTCACCCTTTACCCTCCACTCTATCCCTGTGTGTGTGTCACCCTGTATCCTCCACTCTACCTTTGTGTGTGTGTCATCCTGTACCAGGGATGTGCGGTGATGTAAATGGCTCAAGAGTCCCTGGCAAGCGCATGCCACTGCCCTGTACCCCCACTTTACCCCTGTGTGTGTGTGTTTGGGAGTTTGGGAGCAATCAAGAGCCAAGCATTTAATCTGTGGGAGATATTCTGACAATTGTTCCCTTGTAAATACCAAAGCAAAAAAAATGATTGAATCATTCCACTTTCTCTTTTCCTTCTATTACAAGGGTTATTTTTTAGTGGGCCAATATTTTCCTTCCTTAACCGTTTCCCATTTATATAACTGTAAAAAAATGTGGTATTAGATTAGCTATTTTACATTCAGTTTCTAATTTGATGATTTGCTTCTTTTTTTGTGAGGGTGGAAACAAACCAATCATTTCAGCCACAGTCGTGTGGCAGATCCTGTCGCTGAAATGATTGCTTTGTTAAAGTCAGTGTGCATTTCCTATTTACGCAAAATGAGGGGCGGGGCTAATTATGCGGCCGGCAGGGGGACCCGATTTTCAGGAGCCTCCCGACCATTCCGGGAGGGTTTGCAAACCTAGTCCAAAAACAAACACAAAAAGTGCCGGTGCACACCCCTAGTATATTCTGTACACATATTACACATACACATACGTGTGCTGTAGAAGACAGAAAAATGATGTGTAGTAAAGTTCAGTCACCTGAAAGCTGACGTATATGTGTTTTCTTTTTGTCTCAGATAGTGCTGATTGTGACGGCCATCTTGCAGCTGCTGTTTGCTATTTCACTGCCTTTTATTGGAGTGGCTTATACATTGTTCAGTGGTATAGCATTCTGGGGACCGGTCTTTGTAAGTATTAATATGAGCCATAAGTAACATCTTTCAGCCATCTGTTGTACTGTATCTGATGTACAGTATTTTGTGCACAGGTTTAAATTAGAGATGTGTGCGCTTGGTTGAGGGAAATCAAAATACTGTATATAGGGGGGTTCCAAGTGGAACTGATTCCCAAACGCAGGTCTTCCCACCAGTCCCACCATCACAGCCCTGGCTGGTGGTCCAGACTTCAACACACACACACAAACACTCACAAAACACACACACACTCTCACGCAACACTCCCATAATCCCCCTGCTGTAGGAGACCTAGCTCCTGACATTGGAGGAAGAAGACACAGCTTTAGAAGGAGAGTAATTACTGACAGAGGTGCCGACAGGTCATGGTAAAATGAGGGGTCATTGCCACCATAGGGTCGTGTCTGTCAGGAAGGGGGAGTGGCTATGCCCTTGTGGGGGATAAAAAAAAAACTTCATTTTTTGTGGGCAGGTGCCGGTGGGGGTACAGGAAGTGAGGACAGGCTGCCACTGGCCCTCTCACCAGCTCAGCACTGTGCAGCATGTGCTGTGCTGGGGAGAGAGGCAGCTGCAGCCTGTCCTCTCGCTCCCACTGGCCAGCTCTGCAACAGGGGAGGGGGGGGGGGGGAACCTGGGCCCCTCCATCAGATCTGGGCCTGGGTAATAAGTACCCACCCCCCTCTCTACGCCACTGATTACTGACAAATTAAGCTAATTTGAAACTTTCTTTAAAAGGTCCTCAGGGGGGGGGGGGGATTGGGGGTTCCTGAGTAAGTCCCGGTGATTTTTTGGTACTTGTTTCCTATCTGGGCGCCCGCTAAGTTAATTGCGCACCATGCTATTCTCCGTATAAAAATCGGATCGCATCGCATCGGATACCACAAATGCACATACACGATATTGAACGATGCGATGCGATGCGATCCGATTCGATTTCCCATAGGAAACAATGTTAAATGGATCAATTTACCCAAATCAGCATAGGGAAGAATGGTAAATGGGCCAGAAACCCCAAAAAAACCCACAGAGCAGTGGAATGTCCCCCCAAAAGTAGTTGACGCCACCCCGCCATCAACGTGAACCCGAAGCGTGGCAAGCGCAGCGAGCCCGCGAGGGGCGGCGGTACGCGTCCTCTGACCTTTTCATGCCCTACTATCCACTAGGGCGTGGAGTGAGAATAGAATAGTGTGGCAAACGCAGCGACTCACCGAGGCCCGAAGCGTGGCGAGCGCAGCGAGCCCCGCGAGGGGACGCGGATACCTTCACAGGTAAACGCGTCCCTTCGCGGGCTTCACAGGTGTCCGCGTCGCCATGGACACCTGGGAAGCCCGCGAGGGGACGCGCCACGCTTCGGGTTCACGTTGATGGCGGGGTGGCGTCAACTACTTTTGGGGGGACATTGCACTGCTCTGTGGGTTTTTTGGGGGTTTCTGGCCCATTTACCATTCTTCCCTATGCTGATTTTCGCATCGCATCGTTCAATATCGTGTATGTGCATTTGTGGTATCCGATGCGATGCGATCCGATTTTTACCCCCATTTAGTAATGAAATCGGATAGGATAGCATCGTATGCCATCGTACATCATCGAGTACCGAATCCGATGCGATGCGATCCGATTTCATTACGGTGCCGTACGTAGAAATCCTGGGCGCCCAGATAGGAAACAAGTACCGATTTTTTTCCTAAAATAAATGATTGTAGGAAAAATCAGACTTGCTCTCACTGCGTCCCATATTCAGTCCACTAACCTGCTGGCAAATGAGTCTGCCTGTATACAGTATGTCTAATAGGGCAGTCTAAAGCTGGCCATACACCTTAAGATTCTCTGTTTAGCATCTGGGAAGAAAGGGGCCGATGCATTGAGTCTGGTGAAGTGATAAAGTGGGAGGTAATAACGCAGCAGCCAATCAGATTCTGTCAGTTTACAGGCTGAGATTGAAGAACAACAGTTAGGAGCTGATTGGCGGCTGCACTATCACCTTCCACTTTATCACTTCACCAGACTTAGGTACCCATTTATCAAACCATATTTGCGGCTAAATTCCCGAAAACACCCGTTTTCTGGGTTTAGCCGCAAATATTAGGTATCACCTAAATGTATCAAAGGGGGACCGCAGCAGGGATCTCCGATCCCTGCTGCGATCCCCTCTGCACCGCCGCCGGCCGCATCCCCCATAGGTTTCTTTGGGGGATGCAAAGCTGCCCGATGTATTAACATCAGGCAGCCCGGCTTCGAATCCCTGGGCTATCGCCATTCTGGGATGGCAATAGCCCATTGTAGCCTATGGCTGCGGGATCGCACTGCCGAGCGGGGCAGTGCGGTCAGAGAGGTCGGCAGGGTTCAGCGCATAACCGCGCATGCTCAGACCCCCTGGCTTCTGGGTCAGGGCAAAATATCTACCCCCCCCCCCCCTCTGTCGTATATCCGAGGGGTTGTTTTACAAAGACAAATCCCCTCACAGGTGCCAGCAGAAGAGGAAATCATTAGATGGTCTGTGAATAGCACAAGCGCAGTAGAGTCTTTACCCATACTCTGCTGTGGTGCACTGCGCTGTGCTGCTTGCAGATATTAGGGGCCCGGCTGGAAGAGGCTACACAAGGGCCACCTCCCCTCCTAAAGTGCCCCTGCTCCGAGTTACTGCTATAATTACAGGTATGAATATGACGATTTCACCACCTTTCTTCCATAACTCTTTGAGTGCCAACATCTGTCAAAATATCTGCTAAAAATGCCGGCGTCTCTGACATTTGTTATACAAATTCAAATACAAAATGTGTTGAAAAATGTAATATTTCCTATATAAGGCATCATTACAGGTCATTATGATGAATAAAAAAGTTTGCTTGACAATTTTTACACCTAGTTTGACAAATTCCCTTGGCACATGGTTAAATACATTGGCCACATTGGTTATCCTTAGAGCCAAGCCCACAGCTTTTGGCATATCTTCCATAGGCTTACTATTATGTGTGAGCTTCATATACTGTATATGATTATAAAGCAATTGTTTAATATGTGTGTTTTATACCTTACAGTACATCATCGCCGGATCACTGTCAATTGCAGCTCAGCGAAAAAACAGCATCTGTCTGGTGAGTTATCCCTGCATACAATTGGAGATACAGTGGCGTAGCTAGTGTTAGGCAGTCCCCGCTGCTGCTTGGGGGAGCGGGGGCTGTGTGGCGCTGGCACCCGCCCGACACACTCAGGGGTGCAGAGAGGGGGGGGAGCAGGTACTAATTACCCGGGCCCAGGCTTGCTGGAGGGGCCTGGTGGGGGCCCTGGTCCGACAACCCCCTTCCCACTCCGTCCCTCCCGGGCAGCTGCAGCACACACCTACAGCATGTGCTGCTGAGGTGGGGGTGGGGCAATAACACTCCCCCCTCAACTTTGGAGTGTTTTTCACCCACCTTAAAAAATTTTGGGCGTGGCCTAATCAGGGTTATGTGGCCACGCCTCCTGTTATTAGGCCACACCCCCAACTTTTTGGCAGTGGGGAGCAAAATTTATAGTTACGCCACTGATTGGATAGTCGACAGGCGATGCTCAGTTACTCTTCCTATTGTACAGTTGGCTTCTTCTCATGTTAACGCTAAACTTCATTCACATGTAGATCGTAGGATAAACAGTGTCTAGGCCAGGGAAGGGAAACCTTTGGCTGTCCAGCTGTTGTTGAACTACACATCTCAGCATGCCCTGCTGCAGTTTTGTTATTGTGCCATGCTAATTCTGTTGCAGGGCATGCTAGGATGTGTAGTTCAGCAACAGCTGAAGGGCCAAAGGTTCCTCATCCCTGTTCTAGGCCGACCTTAGAATTTTAACATGGGGAAAAGGTCAACACAATCCAAAAGTCGGCCCAGGAATGGTTGACACATAAAAAGGTCGACATGAGTTAAATGAGAGAATAGGAGAGAGAAGTGAGTCAACACGGGAGGATAGGGAAGTGGTGTCAATGGGATACGGTCACTAGGTCAACCTGATGAAGATCAATATACTTTATATATATTAGGTCAACCACTAAAGGTCGACACAAGCATTAGGTCAACATGGGTTTTTCACGTTTTTTTAGCCGAAATGTGCAAGCAGGCGGTATTTCATTCCCTACCATATGAATATAATGGTGTACCGAGCACAGCAAAGCACTGAGACTGAAGCATGGTGAGTGCAGCGAGCCATGCGAGGGGACATGGTACACTTAGATGGTGTCCATGTCGACTATGTCAACATTCGGCACACAAAAAAGGTGAAAAACTCTTCCAATTGTCAATGCTTGCATCGATCTTCAATGTCGATGGTTACGCTTAGTGATGGTAGTCTCAGGAGGGGGAGATAACGTGCACTGATACCCCTTCTCCCTAGGGATGGCCATCGACCCTCAATGATTAGAAATCATCAATGGTTTATGGCAGAATAGTTTTGCCATCGATGGGGGAGAACCAGATGGTTTCCCACCATTGATGTAAAGCTTAAACGAATAGTTTCGTTTTTGCGTTTTCCCTAAAGTGCCGGGACACGGAGCATAGCTCCACCGCCGACACCCACGGAGCCCCGTCCCCGCATTTTGATTGGCCCACAGGCCACTCAATCACAGAAAATGGATGACCATCGATATACAAAAACATTGATTGTCATCCTTTGAATAGTTATACACTATCAATGGCCAGTTGCACGTTTTGGCAACCATCGATGGCAAAGGCAACAATGGCCATCCCTACTTCTCCCCCATACCGCACGGTCATACATTTACCCCAGAGAGAGATAAGGTCAGGACTTAAATCACCAATCTCACATACAACAGTGTCAATAGTGCCCAAAATTACATAGGATATATTCCATATATAGAAAAACACAATTGGACTGAAACATTTGTAAAACGTGTTTTAAAAACAATTAAGCATATAATATCTCCTTGCGGTTGGAGTAAATCTTGTTGTATACAGTACTTTGCAATCACAGATGTAGCATAACCAACGCGTTTCATCTTATGCAATAGACTTCATCAGGTGTAAACGATGATGACCTACAATTATAGAATACAACAATAAATGCCAATATACATGAACATTCACATTAAAACTTATGTCCATTATATATATAAAAGAACATTGTATAATTTTAAATGAAAAGAAAAAGAACTGATCCAGTAAGAATGTATATATTTCTATCCTCTGATTATTTAGAGGTAGGTAGAGATATAAAAATACAAAGAGATAAATACATACCACTTGGCTTCTATAAACATATAATTATACTTACATATATACCCGTATAAATACAGATTATGTACCAAGAACTAAAAAGACCCGAAGAGTGAATTTAAAAATTCATATGAAAAGACCAGAAAAGGATGATGGGGGAGATTCTATAAACTAAAAATGCGGTAAAAACCCTGTTCTCAGGGTTTTTACCGCATTTTGGGATGCTCTAAGTATCCCCCGCCGGGTTAACGCGACGGAGGGGGGCATCGCCAGATAAATCTGGCGATGCCCCATAGAAGCCTATGGGCTTATACCGCGACCCACCACCCCCCCCCCCCCCGCACTGACCCACCGCTGCCCGCACCGACCGCCGCCGCCCCGCATCGACCCTCCCTCACCTGTGTCCTCCTCCTTTCTGCACTATGATCCTCTTCCGGGTGCAGGGAGGAGGAGAGCCCAGAGCAGCAGTGCTGGGTAAGGGAGGGAGGGGGGAGCTGCCAGGTCTTGATGGGACCCGCTGACTCTCACCGCAAAGGACAGCTCTTAACGCAAGAGCTGTCCTTTGCCATAATTATCGCATATGTTAGAGCATATGCGATAATTATGTAGGCGATGGGGGGTGATGTGCGGCGGTAAGGGGGCGCGGATGTTAGAGCATCCCCCCTGATATGAGGAAAGGAGGGTGAAGCACCATTCGAGCGTGTATTTTTGTATATACCTGTATACCCAATAGTATACACTTATGGAAAGAGGTAGATACCTCTTGAAAATATCTGTCTGTATAATATTCAGGATCCTCAATATAGGGAAATGGTATTTTGTAAAATTTCCTGATATAAGAAAATAATTATTAACCTACAGCAGGGGTTTCCAAACTTTTTTGAATCACGGCACCCTAGACTGAGCATCAAAATATTTTGAAGGCGCCCATAGGCCAAATGCTTCTTATCGAGAAATTCAGATTTTTTTTTAAATGAAGTGCATTGTGTTTATCTGTCACAGTTATCTGCTGAGGGACAGGATTTGCTTCTGTTTGTCCACATATATTATGATTGGCAGCCACAAGCACTGGTTTTGCCTGGTACATTGACCATAAATAATATGAATTGATCCTGGTCCATCAACCGAAGGCTCCCCTGCAAGTGTTCTGAGGCATCCCAGGGGGCCTAGGCACACAGTTTGGGAACCACTGACCTACAGTATATACTTCAGATGAATCTAGATCAGGGCTGGGCAACGACCAACACATGGGACCCGCTAATTCCGACCTCCGCCTGGTTCCAACGGCTGCCAGTTCCCCTTCAAGCATTACAGAAGCTCGAGCTTGATCTCATTTGAACCCAAATCGCTGGGCCTAAAAATATAGCCAGTTGGTTAAAGGGGGGGGGGGGTTGTTTTCTCCTTCCCTTACACCAGAAAATGCAGGGACTAGGCTGGTGTAAAAGGGGCATGATCCTGGGACCATATTCCCAGGTAAGTCCCTGCATTTTCTGGTGTGAAAGGGGTATTATTTCAAATAGCCGGGACCCGCAGTGCCCCCTGCTCTCTGCCCGGCTGTCAATGGCTGTCCCTTCTACATGGCGGCAACTGTCCCCCAGTTACCGCGAGCATGTATTCCCCCATGGCAATGAGCAAGTAATCCCACATGGCAACAAGCATGGAACCCCTGGCAATGAGCATGTAGGTAAGCAGCACATACAGTATGTAGCATCATTTTTAATAGGCATTATGGTGTTTGGCATAATACGTAATGCACATTATGGTGTGTGGCTTAACATGTAATGGGCATTATGATGTAGATTTTTAATGCCCCTGTTTATGTAGCATGTTGTGAGTTTTTGCTCAATCAGTTTGGTATAGTGTATATTTTGGCCCAATCCATGTTGCATAATGTGTAAGAGGCAAGTACAGTATAAGGGGGTTACTATTGAGTGGCATGATTTGTGTAAGGGGTATATAGTGTGGTAAACTTAGGTGACCACATAAAAGGTGCTGAAATGTTGTCTACCAAGTTTTGGCTTTCAGTTTTTTGTATGACTGGAGTGCCACCTAGGTGCTATTTAGGCACACTCTGCTTAAGTTGACTTCACACAACCTAGAAGCATCTTTTTATCCATTTATATCTCATTTTGGTATGCACTGTATAAAACATTCAATTCCATACGATATCTTTAAAACATGCTCTCCTCCCATTCTTATACCATGGGTGAGATTTAATAGGATGAGAGATTCAGAAAGTGAGAGATTTGGTGAGAATTCTCCAGTTTTTTAAAGCGGCATTCATTTACAGGGCAAAATCAGTTTGACTTTGCAGTGTAAATGATTGCCGCTTTAAAAAAACTGGAGATTTCTTCCCAAATCTCTCACTTTCTGAATCTCTCATCCTATTAAATCTCACCTCATGTGTAATTTTGATGCCCACCAGAGGCGTAGCGAGGGTGGAGCCGGCGGAGCACGTGCTCCGGGCGCCAGAAGATCAGAAGGCGCCAGAGCCGTGCCTGCACCACCAGCTCGCCCTCCTGCAGTCTTCCCCGCCCGGATCCCCCCTCTCCTGACCGCTCCTGGCTCCCCGCTGTGCCGGCATATATGTTTAGTATGATTATTCTTCAGCGGTGGTGGGAGGCGACCCAGCACTGCTGCCGGCACCACACAGGAGATACGCCATGCTGGCAAACAGGAAGCAGATGCCGGTGAATGGGAGACCTGGCACTGATGGATGTGAGTGGGAGACCCATCACTGCATACACTGGTGAGAAAGAGACCTGCCCCTGCCAGAGGTACACAGCGTTGCTTATACTGGGGAGTGGGGGAATTATGAGGAACAAAGGGTTGCTTTTCACAAACCTTTCAGACTCGTGCTCTCCATCCTCTCCCCCAATGACTCCCCTCACTCTTCCCATATTACCCCTCCCTCACTCCCCCCACACCACTCTTTTTCACTAACTCCCCATCCCCTATTCTCTCTCCTTTCTCTACCTCGTGCTTTCTCCCCCACCCCCTCTCTTCCTTGCTCTCTCCACTTTTTCTCTCCCAATTTCTCTCTTCCCCTGCCCCCTCTCTGTTCTATCTTTTTGTGCTCTCTCCCCTGCTATCTCTGCAATTTTTCTCTCCCACTGCTATATCTCTCTCTCCACCTGCCACCCTGTCTCTCCCTTACTCTCTTCCCCGTCCCCTCTCTTTCTCTCTACCTACACTCACTCCCCATCCTTCTCACCTCTTTACATCTCTCTGTGCCCCTAGTCTTTCTTCTCTATCTCTCTTTCTCCTAGTCCATGCATCCCTTCTCTCTCTGATAGACTTTCTTTCTCTCCCCTCTATATCTGACACCATCTATTTAACTCCTTTTCTCTCCCTTACACCTTCTCACACTTCATGTCTCTCCACCATTCTCTCCCTTACACCCTCTCCCTGTCTCTTCCCCCTCTTTCTTTCATTGACACCGCTCTCACTCCTTGTCTTTCCCTGACACTCTCTCACTCCCTGTCTCTACCCCTTACACCCTCTCTCACCCCCTGTCTCTCTCCCTTATGCCATTCTCACTCCCTGTCTCTACCCATTTCTCTTGTGGCAATGGTGGGAGGATCTCTTTAAAAATTTTGCTATGGGGTCAATACAGTTCTAGTTATGCATATTGGATGTAAACCTTGTTCGATACACACTGTTGTGAGCAATTTGTTGGTCCGATCTGCTAGATCAGACCATATACAGTATATTATTCAGTGTGTACCCAGTTTAAGGCAAATCTCTATTAGCCTATTTATGCACTCGGCAACAAAAATATTGGTACTTGTGTAATATCTGGGTGCCCGATTTTTTGATCGGGTCGGAAAAATCGCGTCGATCGCATCGCAACCAAATAGCATGCGATGCGATGGATGCAATTTTTCCATAGAATTCAATGTTAAATGGTCCTGTTCATATCCCCACTATTCAAGTGGGCATGGAGTTGATTTTATATAGCGTGGCGAGCCACGAGCCCGAAGCGCGATTTTAAGTAATCCGCGTCCGCACGCCACGCTATATAAAATCAACTCCATGCCCACTTGGATAGTGGGGAAATGAACAGGACCATTTAACATTGAATCCTATGGGAAAATCGCATCAATCGCATCGCGTCGCATGCGATTTTGTTGCGATGCGATCGACGCAATTTTTTCGGAAAATTGCGTCCATCGCATCTGAATGTATGCCTTAAGTTAAGGCATACAGTCAATCGCATTGGGCGCCCAGATATTACACAAGTACCAAAATATTATGCTCTAAATTGAGAAGTTGTTCTACAACCTGCATCAATACTCCAGTTGGGAATGCTGTATTTTTTCCAAAAAGTATAACTATCCTCCATAACATACATTTTATTGTATTAATGAACCATAGTTTGTGTTTATTTATTTAGTGTCCTATTCAGTGGATTATAATGTGATAGTTTAGCCTTCATACAAGTAAAGAGGGGAGAGGGATTGGGGTATGTGAAGGAAAGTGGGTAGGTATGCCCTCCATGGTGCTAGCCACACCCATGGCACATACCACACCCACATATCAATAGTAACACCCTCTGTGGTTGCACACGGAAATTTCAGCTCCAGGCCCATAAGGGTCTTAATCTGGCACTGGTCATAGGTGCCTCAAGGTGTCCCTTGAAGTGTCGCCTATGTAAAACAAGATTTATTTTTACATTATTACCTTATGTTGCATATTAGATTTTTATGGGGGGATTGGATGGAGGTGTGGATATATATATATATATATATAAAGCACTTACCCCTCGCAGAAAGGATTGGAGCCGGCACACGGTAGTAGGTGAAGAAAAAAAGGGTTTATTGCAATTACATCATTGCACAAAGAGACAGCTGCCGACCTGACAGCCGTTTCAACTGCATGGCAGCAGTTTTCATCTGATGAAAACTGCTCACATGCAGTTGAAACGGCTGTCAGGTCGGCAGCTGTCTCTTTGTGCAATGATGTAATTGCAATAAACCCTTTTTTTCTTCACCTACTACCGTGTGCCGGCTCCAATCCTTTCTGCGAGGGGGTAAGTGCTTTCTATTAACCACATTATGTGCCTGGCACCGGAACAGTTTTATCTTTAACCAGAGTGCCAACCTGAGAACCCAACTGTCTATATATATATATATATATATATATATATATATATATATATATATATATACATATATAGTATGCTTTTGGGGGGTTTGGCTGTCTATTTGGCCAGTCCCGGTCCCACAATTACTAGTGGCAGCCCTGAGTATGATCTGTTGTCCATTGTGTGCTCATTGTAATTATATTGCTTTGTCTGTTCTTCTATTGCAGATCAAAGGCGCGCTTGCGTTAAACATCGTCTCATCAATTGTCTGTCCCCTCGGACTACTCCTAAACATCTTCGATTTTGCATTTGCGCTGAATAACTGTTACTATGAGTACCATGAATGCTACACCAATGTGAGCACTATGGATGTTCTCTGCCTACTGTATTTGTCATTTTATTCTTGCATTTATTTGGAAACATTTGGAAGAATATGGCAGCAGCCGCTGTACATGAAACAGCACAGCCCAGCAGCCACGCCGGCGGTGCAAACGCCTTCGGCGCCCAGCCTCTGGGTGTCCCCCTGTACCAGCTCCCTGTCTGCCATGACGCTCCCTGTCTGATATGACATCAGCGCCCGCCCCGTTCTCTGCCGTGTTCTTCATAAATATATGTCGGCCTAGACTGATGTTTATTTATGAATGGGTAAAAAATTTATTTGGCGGCGGGGGTCAGGCGTTCATTTACTGCTCGTTAAGCCGCAAATGTACGCTGCTTAGCGAGTGGACCTGAATCGGGCCCTCAGTCACAGTGTAATAGTGGCCAGGCATGCAGGTAGCCACTGTACTGACGTCCAGGTAATTACTGGATTTCATCAAATACACACAAACACACTGATGAAGAATGACTTATTTGCTAACACAGGTAGTTTGAGATAGATCCATACTTGCCTACCCTCCTTGGCCCCCCACAAATCGAGTCCCCCTCCCCTTCCCCCCCCCCCCCCCCCTCCCCTGGGAAGGTGCCCTAGCACCCCCTTACCCGCTGCATTAAATTTCCGATTTTCACAGGTGCACGGGCGGGGCTAAAATGACACACATTGCGTCTTTTTAGCCCCTCCCCCAATCCACAGATCTGCAAATGACTGTCGTGGGGGTGGGGCTTGGTCATTTCAGCCTCGTCCCGCCCCCAGACAAGTAGCCTCGTCCTGCCCCCTTTCACTCCTCTGTGGGCTTCTCCCAGAGAGGAGTGTAAAAAAGTAAGCAAGTAAGGGTAGATCAGGTATCTGGTTGCCATCAATAACACGCTGGCCTGGTACTGTCTATGGGAAACTGGGTTTGGTGGTCCCTAAATGATCAGAAATAGAACCGGAGCAGCTGATTCCCTTTTCTGATGTTTTATTAAACCAGGAAATGGAGATTGTTTTCTTTTTTCTCTACCACCTGAAAATACAGTAGAATACTAATGTCACCTGCTCTGGGACATTGTAATTCCATAAATGACCACTAGATGGGAGCCAGGGATGTGTCATGCTGAGGCTGAGGTGTGTGTGTGACTGAACAGTGCTCTGTCTGGCGCCACCTAGTGGCCGCCGGTGCACCATCACGGTGAGGAGCAGCATTAGGCTTTTATTTCATAGGATCTGATTATTTCATTACACTAAACTAAGATGTGTTGTTGTTTTTCAGGCTGCTGGAACTACCATTGTTTCATTCATTTTTATTATGAACCTACTGGTGTTCTGTGTGTGCGTCTCTGCCTCTGTGTATGGTTGCCGTGCGGTAGAACAGATGCCATCAAACGTCCCCCAGGTAAGTGTGGTGGCCGGGTGGTCAAGCCATGAGCCCCTTCCTTACCTCCGCCTGCTGGGCACAACAGTGGGTTCTCTTGGTGCTTTGTTTCTGGTGAATGAGGAACGGTCACTTTCCAATCAAACGGGACAACAATTCTCCGACTGTTCTATTAACTGTCCATATGTGAAGGAATCTCAATTATCAAATGCAGATAATATAATTTTGTGCAAACAATCATTACATTATCAAGAAAACACGTGCATCCTATTAATCGATAACACAGCATATATAAACACTTATGGACCACTTAGGCCAGGGGTGGCCAACCGGTCAGAGGTAAAGAGCCTAAAAATATCGGTAGTTGAGCTAAAGAGTCAGCATCATGCGCACCAAAAAGGTGAGTGGCCTATTTTGACCCCTTGGGTGGGTGTGATACAAATATGCCTCCAATAGTGCAGTGCCATATATACATATACCCCCAATAGTGCCAGATACACATATACCCCCCACGGTGCCGGGTATGCCCCCACGGTGCCAGAAAGCTGGTATGCCCCCACAATGCCAAAAAGCTGGTATGCCCCCACAGTCCCAAAAAGATGGTATGCCCCCACAGTGCCACAAACTGCTATGCCCCCACAGTGCAAAATTCCCAGCAGCAGCACTCACCATTGTTGCTGCTGCTGCCGGGTGGGGAGAGGACAGTCTGTCATGTCACCGAGGGGAGGAGAGTACAGCACACCGTGCGTCTCCTTACCCCCTCACTTCCCTGTGACTGGGCCGTCCACTAATCAAAGCTCGCGGGCCGGCTCCTGATTGGCTGCTGGCCTGCGAGCTCTAATTGGCTGACGGCCCAGTCACAAGGATGCACAGTAAGGGGTAGGAGAGAGGCGTGCTCTCCTCCCCTCAGAAGAAATATGGATTTGGGGAATCGGCAGCGGGGGGACGGGCGGTGGGCAGCAGTGGGAGCAGGAGCCGCACCTTACAAGGGGGAGAGCCGCATGCGGCTAGCGAGCCACGGTTTGGCTACCCCTGACTTAGGCTGTCTTCAGCTCTTTCAAGTATGTGTGGTACGCTGCTTCACCCTGAGCCATCAGCCCTCTAGGTTCTGTAAGAATAATTAGACTAGGACGAACTGTAGCGATGCCACTAATACTGGGTGGCAATATTATCAAATTTGCATATTCTTAAATAACCTTGGTGCACCAATAATATAGTCCTATCGTGTTCCCCAATAACCGTGATTACGTGATTAACTAAGTCTTTATCCGACCTGTGCACAGGAGTTTGAGTGGCCTCCTCTTTTAGTGTTAGGTAATGTAGCAAGACTAAGAATTCCTCTGACAAGTCCCCACTATGTCTTTCACGTGGGCAATTGACTATGAGCAGGGGTGGGGTAGAGGAGATCTGAGGCTGACAGATTCTTCCTTGGGTTATAATCGGGCAGCACGGATGGTGTAATGGTTAGCATTACTGCCTCACAGCACTGAGGTCATGGGTTCGATCCCCACCATGGCCCTAATTGTGCAGAGTTTGTATATTCTCCCCGTGCTTGCGTGAGTTTCCTCCGGGTACTCCGGTTTCCTCCCACAATCTCAAAAAAATAGAGGTAAGTTAATTGGCTTCCAACAAAAGTTAACCCAAGGTTGGAGGAGTGTGTGAGTGTGCACACTGGGGCAGGGACTGATGTGAATGGTCAAATATTCTCAGTAAAGCGCTGCGGAATATGTGTGCGCTATATAAGAACTCTTGATAAAATAATAATCAAGGAGTACTTTGCAATGTCTTCGCAAGGTGGCGCTGTTCCCTTAAAAGTCAATACTGTGAGAAGCTTAAATGGACCACTATGCATCTCGCCTCCGGGCAACTGGGACAAATTTACGCCACTGCACATAAGCAAATGAGTAGAATGGTGGTCTGTGGGTAGTGTCATACTATTAGAGTGCACAGGACTGCACTTTGGATGCTGAATTTCTACATGTGATTCAGAATCATGTGCACTTTATAATCCTGTCGACCTATTAGCTGTGTTTTTTTCCTGTAGATGTATTATACCGCACCTAACTATCACTGTTATCATTGCAGGTATTTGTGGTTCAGGGGCCTCCTGCAGCTTCCATGCCTCCAGGAATCTCTGCAGGTCCCCAAGCACCACCACCTCCATATATGGTCAACGCAGACGGAAATGACAAGCCAGCACAGTAACGGGATCCCCGCAAGCAAGCACCAAGAGTACGGCCAATCAGCAGTGCTAAAGATGATGGGCGTCGCCTTACACATAAATCACATGACACAAATATAACAGTTTCATCTGAACGAATCAGGAATTTGCCTTTGCAGCCTAATTAGCATGTGACGCATCTAGCATAACATATACCTATTTTTGCTTAATAAGTATTTTATCATATTCTACCAGAGCACGTCATGTAACATCATTTGTTAACATTTATTTCAAACAAAATGCCTGTATTATGTATTCCCTGATCACTTTTATAAATACCTTGTTAATTATTTTCAAAATAAAAAAGCTAATTTGGCAAAATTTTAAAACTTATTTCAGTTTTGATACATCAACCTAAACATGCGTCTTCATACATTTGTCCTAATACGCCATGTGGTGTGAGAAGGACGATCCGAGCGGTGTATGAGAATTACCTGATGCCGCAAAAAAACACTGCACTCTTGCATTCAGTGTGTGTGTCCCACGGAACTGTTCCTCTCAAACTTTACCTCATCTTGTAGGGCTGAGCTGTCCGGCGGTCCCGCGAGTGAATGACTGCAGGTTTGTTGCATGTTGTGGGTGTTGGCAGAGAATATAGCGGTGCTTGTGGTATTGTTGGTTGACACAGTTTGGAGCTTAACCAGGAATGTGGTTTATTGCAATAAGCACAGAGATAACAGGTAGTCAAGGATTAACTGCTGGTATTCAATAGCAGATACAACAGGCGGGGTAACACAGTGTATGGTCAGGGGCAAATCTAGGATTTCTATCACCCGGGGCAAATAAGTAATTTGGTGCCCCCCCCCCAAAAAAAAATCCTTCCCCACAGCAATGCTGCATAATTAAGTAGAGGGAGGGGGAGAGTGGCTGGAGGGGGAGAGAGTGAGGAGAGGACTGAGACAGGCACCACCGTATCTCTCCCAGGATTGCCTACCCTCCCGGAATGGCAGGATGTAGGGAGGGGAATAGAGAGGACAGTGGGGGAGGGGGAGAGTGAGGAGAGGATTGACACAGGCACCACCGTATCTCTCCCAGGGTTGCCTACCCTCCCGGAATGGCCGGGAGGCTCCCGAAAAATTGGGTCCGCCCCCCCCCCCCCCCTGGAAATGCAACCCTCCCAGATACTGGCTTCTCCTGGACAGGAGACTTTTAAAAGTAGGTAAACCTGATCTCCCCCCACATCCAGCACATTGATTTGTTGCACCAAATGCAGACAGTGTACCTAAGCAAGGGCTGGCAGCAGTAGAAGGGTCCTGTCCTCGTTCTCAGTAGAGCAGCGTGTCCCATCCTCAGCGCCCGGTAGTAGCGGGTCCCATCATTGGCAGCAGCAGCAGATCTCATCTGGCCTGGTCCCCAGAGCCTTCGGGGAGCCCAGGGCACTTTAGACAAGGGGGCCCCCTCTTACTTGTCATTACTGGCCGCAAACTGTACGGGAGATTACACTGTCAAAACACAGAGTAAAAGTAGTATAAACTTGGTCAATGGTCAACTGCAGGGGGTAGGTTAATATAAACATTCATATATATATATATATATATATATATAAATACCACATGAAAAGCCTGTGTTTGTCCCTCTGTACCTTACTCTGTAGGAGCCCTGACAGGCTCAGTGCTGCCTCTGATTAAAAACCCCTCCCATGACAAGGCAGCTGCTGCTGCTATCCTTCATGGGCCTGAGAAGCATATGATAAGCTCCACCAAGCAGAGCTCAGCACAAGCCGGAAAAATTCTGTTTTGAGGAGAAAACACCAAAGTATGTGTAATAGGGTCCATGATGGATGATCTTTTATTTAAGCTGGAATCATTTTTAAGACAAAATAAACCTAGTTTTTGCCTTGTAAAAATGATTGCCGCTTTAAAAATACATCCAACATCAGCTCTCATCCCACACCATCAGCAAACGTAGACCCGATTACATATGCCCACTAGAATCTGTGATAAGCTCATGGACCTACAGTAGGTGTTTGTCAGGGCTGAGATTGGTAAAACTGAATATCTATCTGGGATTTTTTTTTCAGAGCTTGCAGATGTCCCGCCAAAAAAACAAAAATTATAATAGCTGTGGCCGGCTGACTTTGGGGTAACTTTAACCAATATGTCTGATTGACTGTTATCCGCTTTCCAGCAGTTGGGAACAAATAGGGGATTGCTCTAATACATTACCAGATGTTTTTCCTCACCAGACAAATTGGACAGATAAATCTTTAGGTGTGTGCCAGCTTTGGCACACCGATTGGTACTCTTTACCTAGAACGGCGCCCACGATGTCCATCGTGGTCATCGGGGGTAAAAAATCGCGGCCATCGCATGCACTAAAAAAACGGGTGCGACGCGATGCCCGCGATTTACCATAGGGATCAATGTTAAAAGTGTCAATGGACGCGATTTTTGTATTCAATGCCTCAATGCCCGCAATTTTTCCATAGGAAACAATGTTAAATGGCCCACGGAGCCCTAATAGTCCCCCTGAAGCCAGAAATGGCCCCCACAATTGTTAACGCCACCCCACGATCAACGTGAACCCGAAGCGTGGCGAGCGCAGCGAGCCCGCGAGGGGCGGCGGTACGCGTCCTCCGACCTTTTCATACCCCCACTATCCACGTCGGCGTGGCGAGCGCAGCGAGGCCCGCGAGGGGACGCGGATACCTGTGAAGCCGCGAAGGGACGCGTTCACCTGTGAAGGTATCCGCGTCCCCTCGCGGGGCTCGCTGCGCTCGCCACGCTTCGGGCTCGCCACACTTTTCTATTCTCAACTCCACACCGACGTGGATAGTGGGGGTATGAAAAGGTCGGAGGACGCGTACCGCCGCCCCTCGCGGGCTTGCTGCGCTCGCCACGCTTCGGGTTCACGTTGATCGTGGGGTGGCGTTAACAATTGTGGGGGTCATTTCAGACTTCAGGGGGACTATTTGGGCTCTGTGGCCCATTTAACATTGTTTCCTATGGAAAAATCGCGGGCATTGAGGCATTGAACACTAAAATCGTGTCCATTGACACTTTTAACATTGTTCCCTATGGGAAATCGCGGGCATCGCGTCGCACCCGTTTTTTAGTGCATGCGATGCCCGCGATGGGCGCTGTGCTAGGTAAAGAGTACCCACCGATTTACAAAGTCTGACATCAATTTGATCTGTGAAATCTAGCAGGTAGGTTTACCGGCACTAATTTTTTTATTCGTGTGAAAAAATTGCACATTTTAAGTGAAACAGATGCTCGGCTTGCATTGCCTGAAGTCCCGTACACACTAGACGATTCGTCCCAGGAGATACAACGTTAACAATATTGTTGGAGATTCTAGACCAGTGGTCTCCAACCTTTTTTGGGTCGGGAGTTACTCGCGACAAAATAAACCGCCCGAAGAGCTACTAAAGTAAAAAAAAATAAAAAATCTGCATAATATCCCAAAAAATGCCCTTTACACATAATGCCACAAACTGTAATGCCCCTGACACATTATGCCACACACTGCAATGCCCCAAAACATACCTCCCAACACTGGAGGCAGAGGAGAAGAGTCATCTGCGCGTGCCGAAGGCACGCGCCAAAAATTAGAAGGTTCAGCTACTACCGTGGAACTCCTGCAAGGCTACATCCCCCATTTTTTTCCACACACACACACGATGCCCATTATACATATGCCCAACAACGTGATACTCCGTTATACAAATGCCCCACACCGTGATACACCATTATACATATCCCACAGTGATACTCCATTATACATATGCCACACACCGTGATGCTCCATTATACATATGTCCCACACCGTGATACTCCATTATACATATGCCCCACACCGTGACGCTCCATTATACATTTGCCACACACTGTGATGCCCATTATACATATGCCACACACCGTGATGCCCATTATACATATGCCACACACCGTGATACTCCATTATACATATGCCACACCGTGATACTCCATTATACATATGCCACACACCGTGATGCTCCATTATACATATGCCACACACCGTGATGCTCCATTATACATATGCCACACACTGTGATGCCCATTATACATATGCCACACACCGTGATGCTCCATTATACATATGCCCCACACCGTGATGCTCCATTATACATATGCCACACCGTGATGCTCCATTATACATATGCCACACACCGTGATGCACCATTATACATATGCCACACCGTGATGCACCATTATACATATGCCACACACCATGATGCACCATTATACATATGACACACACCGTGATGCACCATTATACATATGCCACACACCGTGATGCCGATTAGGCCTATGACCCACAACGTGAAGCTCCTTTATACATATGCCCCACACCTTGATGCTCATTAAACATGTGCCACACAAATGATGCCCATTACACATATTGCACACAATGTCCCACAGTAAGGCTTCTAATAAAAAAATGTAAATTACCTGCTTGCTGTCAGGGGTTCATTTTTGTTGCCAGGGGTTAATGCTCATTGACAAGGGGGTCACTGCTTGCCCCCTCCACTATGCCCGTCTTCACATGGGCATAATAAATTAGTCATTGCTGCTGGCTGCTGGTGCGTTCGGAGCTCAGCTCCATCATCACCCTGCTGGCAATTGCCGTTCCTCCCCCCACAGCCCCACACCATGCTAGAAGTCATATTTGACTTCTAGTCTAGCCTATGATCGGGAACACAGAGCTGCGCTGCTGCAGCGTTACCCGGAAGTGCCGGGAGCGCTTAGCGTGGTGCTCCCTGTCAGACGCTAGAGGTCAAATATGACTTCTAGCGCCTGTGTGCTGTCTCCTCTGGTCCCCGCGTACTACAGCGGGGCAAGGCGGCGGCTATAGCGCCGCAAGCCAGCTTCAACAACGGGCGGGCGGGCGGACCGGGCAGGGCAGGCAGCAGTGGTCGAGCCACCCGTTTTGCTCAGGCGAGCTACCGGTAGCTCGCGAGCGACGGGTTGGCGACCACTGTTCTAAACGAATGATGAGCGCATACACACGGGAAGCGGTCATCTATTAGAATGAACTTAGGTCTACAGTCATTAGGTCGACCCCACTAGGTCGACTGGCAGGAAGGTCGACCTGACTTAAGGTCGACATGGGCCAAGGTCGACATGACTTAAGGTCGAATTTGCATAAAGGTCGACATGAGGAAGGTCGACTGGTCATAAGGTCGACATGGGGTTTTTCACTGTTTTTTGAGCCGACATGTGCCGACAGGCGGTATTTCATGCCCTACCATCCACTAGGGCGTGGAGGAGGTTATTAAAGCTGTGGCGAGCGAAGCGAGCCACCGTGCCCGATGCATTGCGAGCGATGCAAGGGTCCGATTCTCATTGCCAACTGTGTCCATGTCGACTGTGTCGACATTCGGATAAAAAAACAGTGAAAAACCCATGTCGACCTTATGACCAGTCGACCTTCCTCATGTCGACCTTTATGCAAATTCAACCTTAAGTCATGTCGACATTGGCCCATGTTGACCTTAAATCAGGTCGACCTTCCTGCCAGTCGACCTAGTGGGGTCGACCTAATGACTGTAGACCTAAGTTCATTCTGATAGATGTACCGATTCCATACACACTGGGGGTGATTTTGGTTGGTTTGCAAAAACAAATTCCTTCATTAATGTACAAAAACATGCTGCACTGCAGGTGTGGCAGATGTAACGTGCAGAGAGAGTTACATTTGGGTGAGTTATTTTGTTTCTGTGCAGGGTAAATCATGGCTGCTTTATTTTTACACTGCAATTTAAATTTCAGTTTAAACACACCTCACCCATGTGTAACCTCTCTGCACCTGTTACATCTGCCCCACCTGCTCTGCAGCATGGTTTTGTCCATTAAAGAAATAGTTTGCTTTGCAAACCAACCAAAATCAGGCCCACTGAATGATATAGCATGTACACACTGAACGATAAATGTAACTCATTGCAGGAAGATTACTTATGGTTGCTCTACTGCAAATCTCCCTCTAGGAGGACCTTTGAAATAAATAAATACCTCCAGAACTTGGTGCATATGAGAAGTACAATCAAACATCATAAAATGGCATTTATTACATTGATGTATCCTGCACAGTGGGCAAAATTTACTAAGATTGAATAGGTACAAATGCACCCATTCATACCCATTCAATCTTAATTTCAGCCACCAAATTTACAATTAGCCTAATTCGGCTGATTTGCCATTTTTATGAATGGCAAGCTCAGCCGAATTTGGCTGTACGAATGAGTAGACCATCGAAAGAACTTGGTGAATAAGTACACCATCGAAAAACCGCATACGACCATAAAGTTCTATCAGATTCAGTGGCGTAACAATGATCAGGGCCGCCGACAGGGGGGGTCTGGGGGTACTTGAGTCCTGGCCCCGCCGCTCTGACAGAGGGTAGGGGAGCCCGGGCATCTCTATCCCCAGCAAGCAGCACCCCCGCACTTCACTTTACATGTACATTGCGGCCGCCTCACCGCTGAGCCCCCCAATAACGATCCGCCATCCAGCAGCCGGCTGAGCCGGTTATTTGTGCGGGCTGCTGCAGCCGGGCCCGGCAGTGAGCCCGCCCAGCTCTGAGTTAATTGCGGGCCGCGGCACATTGTGACTGCGCACTGCGCAGTCACATGCTGCAGAAACTAGTAGTAGTAGTACGTTTATTAATAAGGTGCCGCAAAGTGTCAGCAGCGCCGTACATAGCAAACAATAAACAAATGACAAGGTAACGTACAGGGTGTGTTGAAAAATACAGTATGAATAGGGGTATAGCTGGTAGAACTAAAATCAGCATCAGTTCAGAAGTAGGTGTCAAAATTGTTGAGGAGACTGAAGATGAAGTAGAGGAAGGGAAGAACAGGACAGGAGCACAGGTGAGGTAATGAGGTAGGGTGAGTACGTGAGGAAGGAGGGCCCTACTCATAAGAGTTAACATACTAAAAATAGGTGGGTGGACGAACGAAAAACAACAGGATAAGTAGGAACGGAGGCAGGATAGGAGGATCAAAAGAGGTTAGGAGGAGGGATAGGCTAGTCGGAAGAAGTGGGTTTTGAGGGAGCGCTTGAAGGAGGTAAGGGAATCAGAAAGCCTGATGGGTGGCGGGAGGTTGTTCCAGTGCAGGGGGGCAGTGCGAGAGAAGTCTTGGACACGGGAGTGGGAGGAGGTGATTAGATGAGAGGTCAGTCGGCGGTCAGCGATGGAGCGAAGAGGACGGGAGGGAGTGTGGATAGAGATCAGTAAAGAGAGGTAAGGAGCGGTGGAGGAGGAGAGAGCCTTGTAGGTGGTGGTGAGGAGTTTAAAGAGAACTCGGAAAGGAATGGGGAGCCAGTGAAGAGATAGACAGAGGGGGGAGGCGGAGGTAGAGCGGCGGGAGAGGAAGATGAGCCTAGCAGCAGCGTTAAGAATGGATTGGAGAGGTGCGAGGCGGGTGAGAGGTAGCCCAGAGAGAAGGATGTTGCAGTAGTCAAGGCGGGAGATGACAAGAGAGTGAATGAGAATTTTGGTTGCGTCAGTGGAGAGGAATGGTCTGATGCGTGAGATGTTGCGTAGGTGAAAGCGGCAAGACTGAGAGAGCACGAATGTGGGGGGTGAAAGAGAGGGAGGAGTCAATGATGGCACCGAGGCAGCGCGTTTGGTCGGTGGAGGTGATCTCGGTTTCACCAATGCTGATGGAGATAGTGGGAGAAGAGGGGATGTTCGGGGGATGGAAGATTAGAAGTTCAGTTTTAGCCATGTTTAGTTTCAGGAAGCGTTGGGTCATCCAGGCTGAGATGGCCGTGAGGCATTCGGAGACCTTGGACAGGAGTGATGGGGATAGGTCGGGGGAGGAGAGATAGATTAGGGTATCATCAGCATAAAGGTGGTAATGAAAACCATAGGAGCTGATGAGGGTGCCCAGAGAGGTGGTGTAGAGGGAGAAGAGGAGCCGCCTGGTCTCGGGGTCGGAGCCTCCAAACAGGAAGCCCCCACCGCACGTGACAAACGAGGAGCAACGCAGCAGCAGTCACAAGCCTTGCTGGTTGCTGTATGCTGCTGCCTGGAGGGAGAGGAGTTGCCAGCCACCCTGGCCCGCCCTGGCCCTTGCATGGACTCACTGAACTGGAGAGTATCTACAATGATTATTAAGGTATTAAAACTTGAATTCATTAAAAGTCCCCACCAGGGGGGTTGGTTGGTTGGGATAGGGGTTGTGTATGTGTGTGTGTGTGTGTGTGGGGGGGTGTTACGCGTACCCACTGCTCACCAATATTTATATATTTATACAACCACCAATGTGTATATTTTTATGTATCCACTGCCCACCAATGTATATATTTTTATATGCCCACTGCCCACCAATGTATATATTCGTCTATGCCCACTGCCCACCAATGTATATATTCTTCTATGCCCACTGCCCACCAATGTATATATTTTTGTATGCCCACTGCCCACCAATGTATATATCTATAGATATCCACTGCCCACCAATGTATATATTCTTCTATGCCCACTGCCCACCAATGTATATATTCTTCTATGCCCACTGCCCACCAATGTATATATTCTTCTATGCCCACTGCCCACCAATGTATATATTTTTATATGCCCATTGCCCACCAATGTATATATTTATATGCCCACTGCTACCAATGTATATTTATTTATTTAAACACCACTGCCCACCAATGTTTAATAATAATAGGTGGTAATGTATAGATTACTGGCGCAGGCTGGTTACTGCCTCTGATTAATAAACATTGGTGGGCAGTGGTGTTTAAATAAATATACATTGGTGGCAGTAGGCATATAAATATATAAATTTTGGTGGACAGTGGGCATTTAAAAATATATACATTGCTGGGCAGTGGGCATAGAAAAATATATGCATTGGTGGGCACTGGGCATAGGAAAATATATACATTGGTGGGCAGTGGGCAAAATATCTGACTAAATTATATATATTTTTTAACAATAAGGTGGGTTGGTGGGGGGGTCCTTCCTATTTCATCAGTCCTGGGCCCCACAATTTCTGATGGCAGCCCCGACAATGATGAGACAGACCCCGCAGTGGCTTGGGGGAGCCAGCCGATGGGAACTGCGGGAAGGGCGAAGAATAAGGAGGAAAAAAGCAGAGTGTGCCAGTGCTGGCTGAAGAAATACAAGACAGTTCAAATAAAAATTAGATTTAATAAAAAAAAAAAACAGTTAAGTCACAATAACTTCAAGACATATAATAAAAAATAATTAAATTATATATGTCTTATTATATGTCTTGAAGTTATTGTGACTCAACTGTTTTTTTTAAATGAAATCTAATTTTTATTTGAACTGTCGGTACTTGTGTAGTTTCATGGCGGCAGTTATGCCATCAGCGTAGCGTCCCTGTCAGAATCAGCATAGTGTTCCCGCGGCCAGCGTAGTTAGTGTAGTCAGTCAGAAGTAGCGTAGTGTTCCCGCTGCCGCTTAAGCCTCATTGTCAGATCCAGCGGTACATTATATGAGTTATGGCTGCCAAGAAATTCACTATCTACGGCAGTCCGAAGCGTGGCGAGCGGCTGCGTTATGCGTCCTCCTGACCTTTTCATACCCCCACTATCCACGTCGGCGTGGAGTTGATTCTATATAGTGTGGCGAGCGCAGCGAGGGGACGCGGATTACCTTACATGTAATCCGCGTCCCCTCGTGAGGCTCGTTGCGCTCGCCACACTTTAGAAAATCAACCCCACGCCGACGTGGATAGTGGGGGTATGAAAAAGTCGGGAGGACGCATAACGCATTCCCTTGCGGGGCTCGCTGTGCTCGCCACGCTTCGGGCTGCCGTGGATAGTGGGGGTTTGAAAAGGAGCCATTTGCTAGTATGTAGCATGGAACACTGGCAAATGCCTCCTTCATTGTGAATGAGACGCACTTGCGTCCGCAGCCCCTCTTTGGACAGGAGACGCACGCTCTACAGAACCCCTAACCCTGTCGGCAGGGTTGATGTACCCTGCCGCAATAGCCACTCAGACGCAGGAGTGTTTCATTGCTGGAGCGTCTGAGACGCTCCTGCGTCTCAAACAGATGGAGCGCCTCTCCACCGCCAAAGAGAGGGGATCATGCTGGCGCCGGCAGTGTGAGAGAGGCGCTCACTAGACTTGCCAGGGACGCCGGGGACAGAGATGCAGTTCCCAGCAACATTACGGTAGTTACATGTGTAGTTTAGCCCAATCATGTTTGTTAGTGCTATTTCTGTCGATATAGCCTTTCTAAATACAACAATGTGGAACACATCTATCAAAAACAACATAATAAAGAAAAAAAGGAAATAAAAAGGATACCAGGACACAACAAATATAAATCAAAAATAATTAACAAAAATAACTTACCAAGAGGCAAGCCCTACTTCAGTTCTCTATACCCCATTATACATTTCCCCTCCCCATATATATATCCCTTATTATACCACCCCCCATACCCTATAGAATTTTGTTACTGTCTTTCTTGACATGTGAATATATTTCTCGTGCTCTATTGTGATATATTTACTTATTCTACCCATTTACTAATATCTGGGCCTTCTTTGGCCATCCAGGATCTCGCTATGCTGACCGTCGCGATCGAGCAGAGGTTTAAAGCAATTTGTCTCGTTTCTGATGTAGTGTCTCTGGGCCAAATACCCAGGATACAACTGCTTGGCTGCACACTATCTCTGTATTGTCTGATTATTATATGTATATTTCTCATTCAGTGTGCAATAGGGATACAAACTGTTTTTCTTTCCTAACCAGATTTACCCCTCCCTGTTGGCACCTGAATGACAGACCTCTGATTGAGCAGCTTACCAAAAAAAAAAAAAAAAAAAAAAAAAAAATTTATTGTACAACATCGCGTCCCATCGCATCGCATACCATATTTAGTCTTATGGTATACAATGCGATGGGCACCGTGCTAGGAAACAAGTACCGTATTTTTTTTTTATAAATATTTAAATAAAAAAAAATGATGTGGGGCCCCTCCCCCACAAATATGACCAGCCCCGGACTCTGAGCTGGTCCTGGTTCCAGAAATACAAGGGACAAAATGTCGTGGGCTGAAACCCAACAAAACCCAATACTTTTTATTTGAATCTATATTTGACACATTTAATATCAGCCCATCACCCATTGCTCAGGGGTGCCAGGGACAGCCCTGGGCTTCAGCCTGGGGGGGACCCCTTTATTTGGGTCTCCATATCTCCAGGGACCCGGCCGGGGCTGTCCAAACAGATGTCAATGTGATAGGGGGGAGCTTGTGTAAATAGTTCCCCCGGCTGTGGCATTATGTCGCTGGCTGTTGGAGCCCGGTGCTGGTTATAAATATATGGGAACTAGGCCCGGATTAAAGGAGGGCGGCTCAGGGGGTCAGTACCCCTGAACCTCGCTCTATCTAGGGCCCCCCTATGGTTGGCATGTATTTTATATTTAGAACCACTTCCAGCCTAATGTCCCCCTCATTTATCTACCCCCCCCCCCCCCCCCCACACACACACACACTGCTCTCTATTTGTCTGTCCTGCCTTCTACTCTGTCATCCCTCTCCTCTATTCTGATGCCAACATGCCCTCCCCCCCCCTCATTCTTGGGAATTGCCGGGGGCCATTTAAAAATGTTGCTATTGGGCCCACAAAACTCAACTTACGCCCCTGTGTATACGGATACTCTTTCACGTTTTTTTTTGTCCCGAATGTCGATATAGTCGACATGGACACCGTCATAGTGTGCTCTGGTAGGGCATCAAATAACGCCTGTCGGCACATGGCTATTTTTTTGTAAAAAAAACCCCTCATGTCGACCTTTTGACTATCCACCTTACCATTGTTGACCTAATGCTTGTGTCAACCAGAACAACCCTGTCGACCTTAGCAATGTCGACCTATTTCAGGTGTCAACCTAGCCCTGTCGACCTTCAGTGATTGGCCCAATGCGTGTCGACCTAAATAGGGAGAGTTAGATAGATAAATAGAGAGAGACAAAATGTGTGTGTGTGTGTGTGTGAGCAGTGCGTGCACACTGTGTGTGCGCAGTGACCTCACGACCTCATTCGTGTCATTACATCCGAAGGTTGTGTCATATTTCTATCATGATCAAATATTGCAATTCATTTTGTTCATTTGTACCTTGCCCACGGTATAAAATAGGGGAGGAGCCAGATATTATAAGTGCAATGAAATAGTGCAGATTACGTGATGACTCAGGGAACCCGTCTCAGGTACAGTACGCTATGATTTCTCCATGCTCAGCTAGACAATGTCATGTACAGTATAACGGACTGGATCTATTTGTAACAGGTTGGGTCTGGGATCGCGGCAGTCATGGTCTTGATGGTCAGGATGGGATCCGTAGGGATTCTGACCTTCGGGAACCCAATGTTGGTATTTTGATTGATAATATAGAATTTGCAATGTTATTAATAGGCCGATTGTCTTTGGTATATTACAGTACATTTGTCATTTACTGTTAAATCAAATGTGAATCTATGAATGAAACAGATTAGAGCAGGTTACCGCATACAGCCAAGAACCACATGTACTGTAAGGGACCTAATAGGCTGCCTGTTACAGTATTTGATATGACGTTATGATCAGTGATGGCTCTTACCTCTGTGGAGGAGGGGGGCTGCTGCGATGCGGGGTCCCCCCCTCCACCGCCGCTGTGCTCGTGGTCCCCATCACTGCCAATCACCGGTGCATGCACAGTAGCTTCTTCTTTTGCAGCAGCCCCCAGAGGCATATTCTGGGTCCCGGGTCCGGCGCGAAAGCGCAGTATTGTCCTTGTTCTATGTATGCACAGAACTCGTTTAAATTATGGCCTGCCGCACAACAGCCCATGTAGAAGCATCCCCGAGGGAAGGACACCTACTAATGGGACTGCCTTGGGTGACTGACAGGTCGGGCTTCCAATAGAAAGTCACTGCCAGTCAAAGTAAAGCCAGTGCAGTCTCCCAGACTGCATCTGGCTTCACTTAGGCAGAAACAGTGGCGGATTTTACCTTTTGAGGGGCTGCAGCCCTGCAGCCCATAGGTAAAAACCGCCACTGGTTCTAATGGTTTTCTTGAGTAGAAAGCTTTATTTTTTGCAATATTCTTAGATTAATTAGTAGAAGACACTGTGGAATTCCCCAGGTAAAATCCGCCACTGTTCTCTGCCTAAGTGAAGCCAGAAGCAGCCTGTGAGACTGCTCTGGCCTCAATGTGACCCGCAGTGACTTTCTATTGGAAGTCTGACCTGCCAGTCACTCAAGGCAGTCCCATTGGGAGGTGTTCCTTACTTCCCTCCGTCCGGGATGCCTCTTTATGCTAAACTGCGGGGCAGTCCCAAAAATAGGTTCTGTGCATGCGCAGTACCGCAGATGATACTGCGCATGTGCTGGACCCGGGACCCTGAATATGCCTCCGGGGGCTGCTGCAAAGGCAGGCCATAGAGGCTGGGGCCAGCAACTGCACAGTATGTAAGAAGTTACTGCGCATGTGCTGGTCCTGTGCAGGGGATCGGCGGCTGGGACCGGGAATCACTTGCGGCGGCTGCAGCCTGCAGCAGTGAGGAACAGAGTAGAGGCAACGGAGGGACCCGCATCGTGGCAGCCCCCCTCCTCCGCAAAGGTAAGAGAACGCCACTGTATATTCTGTCTGGCCGCTATTTATCTTAATACTGGGTCGCAATCCTAAAGCCAGATACTATCACTCTGCAGATACAGTAAATGCAGGGTTGCCGACTTTTAAATGCTCCTCTCCGGGAGAAGCCCGGAGAGGAGACTTTCCTTACCCGATCGGGGGCGGGGCTTGACTGTGACGTCATTAAGCCCAGCCCCCATTACGGGAAATAGGAGAAATGACTGATCTCCATGGAGGGGGAGGGGCTAAAATGACACGATTGTGCCATTTTAGCTCCGCCCCCTCCTCTGAGACCCGCGGATTGCGGCATTTACATGCCGCGATTCAGGGGGCTCAGGGGGGTCCCCCAGATTCCGGGAGGGTTGCCCACTCTTCCGGGGGGCCGGGATGGGGACCCGATTTTCGGGAGACTCCCGGGAATTCCGGAAGGGTCGGCAACCCTGAGTAAAATGTTAGCAACAGATTTCCTGATCTAGCCTAGCAGTTCCTGGACTTTTTTCTCTCCCGTACTCCTTGATGAGTATGCAAGGAGGGATGCCCATGCATGCCCCGAAATTTGGGGGCAGGGCCTACCAACCCATTCTTCGACACTATGGGAGCATGGCCAGAGCTCTGAGAGCTTCTGGCTATGCCCCCAGCCTCTCTCTCTGGGAACAGACGCTGTGCGCATGCGCACAACTTCTATTCACCACTGCTCTGCGATACCTCCGCCATTACCAGTATTATTCTGTACTCCCAAATGGGCCGCAGTGTACCCCCAGGGGTACGCAGACCACGGGTTGGGAACTGCAGATCTAAAGGAGACCAACAATATACTTCCAACAGTAATGACTATAAACTGTGGTCATAATTCCATTTGCATAAGATAATGTTTTTATAGTGATAAAAAAAAGGGGCGGGTCAGCGTTAACCTGCTCTCTAGACTCCAAATATATGCAGCATAGCGAGCAGGCCTGAATCAGGCCCATGGTGACCTTTTATATCTTAATCAGGTATTACAGTGGCATTTGTTAAGGTGTACCTTGCCCACATTATAAAATAGGGGAAGAGCCAGATATTATAAGTGCAGAGACAGACATGAGATTACGTGATTACCCAGGGATCCGTCTCAGGTACAGTACACTATGACTTCTCCATGCTCTGCCAGGCAATGTCATGTACAATAGGACTGCTGGGAAACAGCTACTCAGGGCCGGATTAACAATGGGCCTGATGGAGCTGCAGCTCCAGGCCCACTCTATAAATAGGCCCACAGCACCTGCAACCAGTGGTGTATTCAGGGGGTGGGCACCCAGGCATGTGCCCCCCCTCCCCCCCCTGGTCATTTCTGACACAGCTCAGAAGCTTTTCAACAAGCTCTGCACCGCGTCGCTAGCCCATGGGAAGCGGAGATACCGCCAGGCAAAGCTGGATCATTTTCCACATAGGATAACATAGGACCCGCTAATTCCAACCCCCACCCAGTTCTGACGGCTGCCAGTCCCCCCCCCCCCGCCCCCCGACATCACAGAAGATCAAGGTTGATCTCATTCAAACCCAAATCGCTGGGCCTTCAATCTGATACCAGGTTGGTTCATATGGGTTAATTGGTTCCATAGATATTGCGGGTAAAGAGATTTTATTATTTCTGAAATGTAATTTCAGGGCCCAGTTTCAGGGGACCACAATTATTTGGAGCGCACTTAAAAGTTCTTCAATATGATACTGGTCTCCTGTAAATGGGTCAGTTGGTTCCGAAGATATAGCCGGTTAAACTATATAGTTAAAGGGGGGGGGGGGGGGGGTTTCTCTCCCCCTCACACCAGAAAATGCAGGGACTAGGCTGGTGTAAAATGGGGCGACACAGGAATGTAGATAAGCAGCACTTACTGTATGTAGCATAACTTTTAATAGGCATTTTGGTGTTTTGCATAATACATAATGGACATAATGGTGTGTGGCTTAACATGACCCTGTTTAAGAAGAATTTTGTAAATTTTGGTTCAATCCGTTTGGTATAGTGTATATTTTGGCTCAATCCATGCGGAAAATGTGAATTTTGCCTCAATCCGTGTGCCATAGTGTGAATTTTGGCATAATGTGTAAGAGGCAAGTACTGTATAAGGGGGCTACTATTGTGTTGCATGATTTGTATAAGGGGTATATGGTGTGGTAGACTTAGGTGACCACATAAAAGGTGCTGAAATGTTGTCTACCAAGTTTTGGTTTTCAGTATTTTGGTGTGCCGCCTCACCCCGCAAGTAACTTAGGACATCGGCGTCCTGCGGGTGCACCTTTGGAGGGCACCTGACAATATATCTCCCTGCATCCTGTGAGTGTCGGAATTTAGTACACAAATTTAGTTTTGTGTTTTGAAACCTTGTTTTTTGAACAAATTAAATATATTTGTGTGTATTTCATGTGGTTGATGTGTTATACAGCATAAATGCAAGACACTTTAAAACACATTATTGAAATAATAAAATATTCTGAAATACGGAATAATCCGTTATCCAAAATCCTCCTGGTCCCGAGCATTTTGGATAAGGGATACTCAACCTGTATATGCATTAAACTGCAGCAGCACGTTTCTTAATACATTTGAAGTTACGCTCCTTATCATCCGATCAGGAGCGTAACTATATATTCATTGGCCCCATAGCAAAAGTTTGTAAGGGCCCCCTATTTAGCAACTGATGGTGATAAATGTATGTAAAACATATTCTTAGACGGTAAAGATGGGCCCCCTTCAGCTCTGGGCCCCATAGCAGCTGCACCCCTTGCACCTATGGTAGTTACGCCCTTGCATCCGATGCTCTCTGTGCTGGCGATACATGGTCGGCACTAAAGCCCAAAGTCTGCAGCCGCCACTGGAAGGTAAGTAGAAAACTATTATCCCTCTTTTCTGTGCCAGGCCCTTGCATATGTCAACCTCTTGGCCATTTTCCGCTATATATATATAATTAGTTGAAAGTACTGTATTTACACAAATAGAGACACACCCATGAGCAGACCACCCAATCAGAACACTGGTCACGCCCCCCACATTATTAGGTGCTGGCCACAACCACTATTATTGTGCACAATAGGCCCTTGATAATGTTCAGCTCCAGGCCCATTTAGACCTTTATCTGTCACTACCTGTGCATGGCTGGGAATGTGAATCGGGGATTCCATGCTGCATAATGTGTACTGGCAGCTTTGTAATGTGGTATAACATTAACTAAGGCACTACTACGGTTCCAAAAAGTAAACTAGGGTACTACTATGGGGAATAACGTTAACACCTGCTGCTAGGAGCAGTAGGACAGGGGCCCCTTTATAATATTGCTATGGGGCCCACAAAGTTCTACACCCCTGGTAACCATTATCCATCACCTAGTACCTAACCCTAATTATCCCTTATCCTATCCCTAAAAAAACATTTCACATGTTCCATCATGGTGTTAACATTATGACTGTCAACATTTTGAATGTCGACATAGTCACTTCAAGTCTACTGGGTGTTATCTACATCCTCTGGTACTTTTCTGGCTGCCGACTTACACATATGTTATAGCTGTTCTGTATGATTTGTAGTGTACAGATAGTAGACATTGATCGCTTGTTTTTGGTTTTTGATTTCCCACAGCACATTTCCATGATGTCCGCACCACAGCAAGGAGTCAACACACATTTTAGCTCTGTACCATATACCATGGCTATGGCTCCAAATACTAATGCTCTTAATATTCAATGGACCGTCCAGCCTGCTCAAGCACCAAATGTGTATACGACTGCTCCAAATTGGAATGTGTCACCTGGGCAACCACAGGTGGTTTACCCTACCGGCCAGCCTGCTGTACCTGGGTACAATGTCCTTACTGCTTGCATGCCGCAAGTCACACTGACACCACAGTGTCAACAGATCTTTCTGAAGGGAAAACCCAAATCTCTGGGGGTGAGTACTGCATTTATTATTATTAGACATGATGAGAGTGGGATCACCCCAGGAACGGAAAGCTACAGTAGGGGTATCAGCATAACATTTGCTAACCATCCCTTGTGTGTGCATACAATGTAGTGAGCTTACAAGAAATAAATATATAATCATGCTTTTAAATGCCATTTTTTAGCAAAAAAGAGAAGAAAGATAAGTAGATTTATGTATTGGGTGCACTGCGATCAGTTACAATATAAAACTCAAACACTTTATGTGGTACTTGTGTACTAGCACGGCGACCATCGCATCGCAGACCATAAGGCATACGATGGTATGCAATGCGATGTTAAGCGATGGCAGCCGATGTTATACAATTTTAAATTGTATACCATCGAATTGTATGCCATGGTATTGCATATACAATGGTATGGATTTAAAATTGTATAAGCACCCTAATGGGTTTGTCAATGCTAAAAGTGGCCCCTATAACCTAATTAACGGTGATGGGTGCTTAGTATGTTAAAAGCACCCCCAACTGCACCCCCACTATCAACGCCAACCCGAAGCTTGGCAAGTGCAGCGAGCCCGCAAGGGGCGGCGGAACGCGTCCTCCGACCTTTTCATACCCCCACTATCCACGTCGGCTTGGAGTTGATTTTATATAGTGTTGCGAGCGCAGCGAGCCACCGAGCACGAAGCGTGGCGAGCGCAGCGTATTGTTATATAAAAGTCTGTTGCTAATTAGCTATACTTCTTGTTAGCTGCGGCCGGTCAGATACTAAGCACAATAGGGGAAGTGTAATAGGATGAGAGATTCGGAAAGTGAGAGATTTGTTAAGAATCGCGGGGCCGCGAATCGGATCAGAACCGGACAGAAAAGGGCCCAAACACCACACAGTCTAGATCCAATCGGTCGGAATTGGATCTCGATTGATGGGATCGGCCCTAGTCGTCCTGGTGTGTACCCAGCATAAGGGATCAATAAGCTTTTGGTATTCCGGGCTGCAAGCTGAGGATAAATCCCCTACACAAATCAAATGGGAGGGTGCCCTGGAATGCTCTTTCTCCCAACATCAATGGGAAAACATCTACCTGGCATTATATAAAATATCTAAATGTAGTAACCATTTAGGAATGCATTTCATACTCTTACATGATCTATACTTTACCGCCGCTAAACTGCATAGAATATGGCCTCACCTTCCGACACTTGCTGGAGAGAATGTAATGAGATCGGAGACACCTATCACATCTTTTGGGCCTGTTCGAAAATAAGACAACTATGGGGAGAGGTTTTTGATCTCGCTTCCAAAGTTCTTGGAGCTTTGATCAACACGGCGTTATTGATGTTTGGGTGTGGTCAGTGATGTGTGGGTGTGGTCAGTGCTATGTGGGTGTGATCAGTGATGTGTGGGTGTGGCCAGTGCTATGTGGGTGTGATCAGTGATGTTTGGGTGTGGTCAGTGATGTGTGGGTGTGGTCAGTGCTATGTGGGTGTGATCAGTGATGTGTGGGTGTGGTCAGTGCCATGTGTGTGTGGTCAGTGCTATATTGATGTGCACACCCCCTGCATTTGAAACCTTTCTCCCTAAAACACAATTAGAAAAACTGCAGAATTTTGGTGAAGACATCAAACTACAGATAATACTTATTATTTACAGCAGACATGTGGGTGACTGGTAATAGTGCTGCGTGATTGGCCTTATTACCTGGAGGGCCGGTGTCTGTAGGGCCATTTGCCCCATTGCTATTCTGGCCCTTTCACCAGTGAAGTTCTTTTAAAATATTGTTCCTGCTTCTATTTGATGATAAGGGTTTATTGCCTGATAGCACATTATGAAACAGAAGTAACTGCTAATTCAGACGTGTTCGCTAGACTGCGTATACTCACCGCGCAGACAGGTTTCAGGTTATAACAAATGGTCGACATACCCTAGTTCAACCTTGACAGAAGGTCGACAAAAGCAAAAGGTCGACATTTACATGGTCGACACCGAAATAGTCGCCACAAGTTTTTCATGTTTTTTGTTTCGACCGACTTGTTCGTACTTTACCATCCAAGTGGGCGGAGAGCGAGATTATAACATATCTCCTATATATTTGGCTACATCTGTCACTCAAAGTGGGTGTCTGTGTCTATAACGCTCTGTTCCTGGACTTTCCTCTTAATGTGTGATTGCCTTCATCTGTGCTGAACACCTTTCTGAGAAATTAACCTGTTTAAAACAGGTGATGGCAATCATACATTAAGGGGAAGTCTAGAAACAGAGCATTGTGTCCCTCCTGGAGAGGGTCATGTTGGGAGGTATGTGACAGAGAACCAGCCCAGTGAGCCCACAGACAGTGCCAGACACCCACTGCCTTCCCATGTTGCCCAGCACTGCAGCACTGATTCGCAGCAAAAACACCCCCGCGACCCCCCCCTCCCGCGATTCGCTGCAAAAAGAACCCCCCCACGACCCCTCCCGCAATTCGCGGCATAACCACCACCCCGCGACCCCCCCCCTCCCGCGAATCGCGGCAAACCCTCCCCCGTGACCCCCCCCCCCGATTTGCGGAAAAAACACCCCCCCCGCGACCTCCCTCCCGCGATTCGCGGCACAAAGAACCCCCCCGCGACCCCCCCTTGCACGATTGGCGGCACCCCCCTGCGACCCCCCTCCCGCGATTCGCGGCACACCCCCCCATCCCCCGCAATTCGCAGCAGCCCCAGGATTAAATGGCACATGCAAAACACTGACATGGCTATGGTCGACAATGAAAAAGGTTGACATGAGTTTTTGAAGATTTATTTTAAATTTTTTTAATTTTTACATATTCAATGTGTCGACATGGACACCAATGAAGTGGCACACTTATGTCAACATTTACATGTGTTGACCTTTCTGTGTTGATTTTTTCTTGTGGCGATTCGCGGCACCCCCCGTGACCCCCCACCTCCCGCAATTCGCGGCAACCCCCCACCGGAACCCCTGTGAACCCCGTCCTCCCGCGATTTGCGGCACCCACCCCCGCGACCCCCCCTCCCGCAATTCGCGGCACCCCCCTGTTATTCGCGGCAGCTCCAGAATTAAATTGCACATGGAAAACACTGACATGGCTATGGTCGACAATGAAAAAGGTTGACATGAGTTTTTGAAGTTTTGTTGTCATTTTTTGAATATTTTCATATTCATTCTCATGTGTCGACATGGACACCAATGAAGTGCCAGACTTATGTCAACATTTACATGTGTTGACCTTTCTGTGTTGATTTTTTTCTTGTGGCGATTCGCGTCAACCCCCCGCAACCCCCCCTCCGGCGATTCGCGGCAACCCCCCGCCGGAACCCCCATGAACCCCGCTCTCCCGCGATTCGCGGCACCCACCCCACGCAACCCCCCCCCTCCCGCAAATCGCGGCACCCCCCGCGATTCGCGGCAGCCCCAGTATTAAATGGCACATGCAAAACACTGGCACGGCTATGGTCGACAATGAAAAAGGTTGACATGAGTTTTTGAAGATTTATTTCATTTTTTGAATGTTTTCATATTCATTGTCATGTGTCAACATGGACAACAATGAAGTGGCACACTTATGTCAACATTTACATGTGTTGACCTTTCTGTGTTGATTTTTTCTTGTGGCGATTCACGTCACACACCCCCGCAACACCCCCCCCCCGCTATTCGCGGCACCCCACCCCGTGACCCCCCACCTCCCGCAATTCGCGGCAACCCCCCACCGGAACCCCTGTGAACCCCGCCCTCCCGCGATTCGCAGCGCCCAACCCCGCGACCCCCCCCCTCCCGCAATTCGCGGCACCCCCCGTGATTCGCGGCAGCTCCAGAATTAAATTGCACATGGAAAACACTGACATGGCTGTGGTCGACAATGAAAAAGGTTGACATGAGTTTTTGTAGTTTTTTTGTCATTTTTTGAATATTTTCATATTCATTCTCATGTGTCGACATAGACACCAATGAAGTGCCACACTTATGTCAACATTTACATGTGTTGACCTTTCTGTGTTGATTTTTTTCTTGTGGCGATTCGCGTCACACCCCCCGCAACCCCCCCTCCGGCGATTCGCGGCACCCCCCCGCGACCCCCCCCTCCCGCAATTCGCGGCAACCCGCCACCGGAACCCCCATGAACCCCGCTCTCCCGCGATTCGCGGCACCCACCCCCCGCAACCCCCCCCTCCCGCAAATTGCGGCACCCCCCGCGATTCGCGGCAGCCCCAGGATTAAATGGCACATGCAAAACACTGGCACGGCTATGGTCGACAATGAAAAAGGTTGACATGAGTTTTTGAAGATTTATTTCATTTTTTGAATGTTTTCATATTCATTGTCATGTGTCAACATGGACACCAATGAAGTGGCACACTTATGTCAACATTTACATGTGTTGACCTTTCTGTGTTGATTTTTTCTTGTGGCGATTCGCGTCACACCCCCCCCGCAACCCCCCTCCCGCGATTCGCGGCACCCCCCGTGACCCCCCACCTCCCGAAATTCGCGGCAAACCCCCACCGGAACCCCTGTGAACCCCGCCCTCCCGCGATTCGCGGCACCCAACCCCGCAACCCCCCCCTCCCGCAATTCGCGGCACCCCCCGTGATTCGCGGCAGCTCCAGAATTAAATTGCACATGGAAAACACTGACATGGCTATGGTCGACAATGAAAAAGGTTGACATGAGTTTTTGAAGTTTTTTTTTTCATTTTTTGAATATTTTCATATTCATTCTCATGTGTCGACATGGACACCAATGAAGTGCCACACTTATGTCAACATTTACATGTGTTGACCTTTCTGTGTTGATTTTTTCTTGTGGCGATTTGCGTCACACCCCCCCCCCCCACAACCCCCACTCCCGCGATTCACGGCACACACACACACACACCTCCCCCGCGATTCTCGGCACCCCACCCCGTGACCCCCCCTCCCGTGATTCACGGCACACCCCCGCGACCCCCCCTCCCATGATTCGCCGCAACCCCCGCCCCGTAACCCCCCCTCCCGCGATTCGCAGGACCCACCCCCGCGACCCCCCCTCCCGCAATTCGCGGCAGCTCCAGAATTAAATTGCACATGGAAAACACTGACATGGCTATGGTCGACAATGAAAAAGGTTGACATGAGTTTTTGAAGTTTTTTTTTTTTTCATTTTTTGAATGTTTTCATATTCATTCTCATGTGTCGACATGGACACCAATGAAGTGCCACACTTATGTCAACATTTACATGTGTTGACCTTTCTGTGTTGATTTTTTCTTGTGGCGATTCGCGTTACACCCCCACCACCCCCCCCCCCCCCCCGCAACCCCCACTCCCGCGATTCACGGCACACACACTCCCCCCCGCGATTCTCGGCACCCCACCCCGTGACCCCCCCTCCCGTGATTCACGGCACACCCCCCGCGACCCCCCCTACCATGATTTGCTGCAACCCCCGCCCCCGTAACCCCCCTCCCGCGATTTGCGGCAACCCACCCCGCGACCCCCCTCCCGCGATTCTCTGCAATCCCTCCCCTCCCGCGATTCGCAGCATCCACCCCCCCACAACCCCCCCTCCTGCAATTCGCGGCACCCCCCGCGACCCCCCCTCCTGCAATTCGCGGCACCCTCCGCGACCCCCCCTCCCACGATTCGCGGACACCTAAGTTGCAATACAGGCATCTTTCATACAATTCTAACCATATTTCTCATATACAAACGTTCACAAATTAAGGGGGCGCAGCCCCTTACGACGGTGTGAAGAGCGCCCGTAGGGCGCGATGAATCACCTAGTATATATATATATTTTCAAGGGCTCAAGCTTCCCATTTGATGATCTTCCTCTTTCCTGGAGTAATTAGGGATAATACAGATAACCCAAAAATAATTTGTATCCAGATATTGTAAGGGACGTCAGAGGGATGATGGACAGGTCACAGAGGATGGATGGAGTCAGCAAAATTGGATAAGCTCAAAACGTTTCCCTGGAATATACACCTCCAGCTTCCTCAGGAGCAAGTGTCAAATGGGAAGAAGATAGTCAAATGGGAAGCTTGAGCCCTTGAAAATATAGGGCAACCCAGGACTCCTGAGTCGCCCATTTCTGAACAATATCCCACCAGAAGAAATCGGATGGTAATATATCCACTATATCTGTCATCCTTGTTTATCGACCAAATTCTTTATTCATCACGCAAAAAGTATCCCTGTGATATTATTTTAAAGCAGTGCACATTGACTTTTTAAATGTCAAACGATTCATTTATTTATATTCATTATATTTTTGTTTCTACTTTTAATAAAAATTGTGTATAAGTGTTTATAGAGAACCGTGTTGTCTAATTATTGTGATAGCCAACGCTGGCACTCACCTTTCTGCCTCTGCCTGCCGAAGACTGGAGTGCCATCGAACCCTCCTGAACCTGCTTTGCCATCACCTCAAACAAGAGGTTGTGACGCGCTGGAACTCCACCCTCTATATGCTGCAAAGGATGGAGGAACAGCAGAAGGCCATTCAAGCTTACACAGCCACCTATGACATAAAAAAAGGAGCGGGGATGCACCTGACTCAAGCGCAGTGGAGACTGATTTTAGTGTTGTGCAAGGTTCTTCAGCCGTTTGAACTTGCTACACGTGAAGTCAGTTCCAACACTGCCAGCTTGAGTCATTCCCCTGCTCAGGCTGTTGCAAAAGCAGCTGGAGAAAGTGAAGGAGGAGCTAAAGCATTGCAATTCAACAAAGCATGTATGTCTTGTGGATGAAGCCCTTCATATGCCTTGCCAGGATACGAGGGTGGTCTGTTAAAGTGAGAGGAATGCATTCTGGCAGGGCCGGTGCTACCACTAGGCAGCTTTAGGCAGCTGCCTAGGGCGCCAGCCACTGGAGGGCGCTGCTGTTTCCTTAAAAGTATTCTGCACTGTGGTCACTCTGCAGCTTGTAAGGCTTCACCCACACCCCCTGCCCTGATATTATTTGGGGCCACCATCCACCTGCAGACGCAGCCACGCTACATATACATGCAGCAGGCACTGTGCCTGTACCTGCTGTTGAATGACGCTTCCTGCTGCTGCTGCTGCTGCTGCTGCTGCTGCCTTGAGGAAGCAAAGGGTGGCTGGACTTCCTGCTGACGATGACTCTTTGGATCTCTCAGCCTTCTATCACTGGCTGAGAGATCAGTCAGCCCCGCCCCCACCCCAGCATGTCTCTCCAAGCCCCAGCGGCGTCAGGCAGGCAGCAGCATTGAATGACATCAGAAGAGCAGGCTCAGCATCAGCAGTGCCTGGCATGGTGACACTGTCACAGACTACAGTCAGAGTGACACCAAGGAGCCATCTGCCAGGGAGCAGCTGCCATTGTTGGTGAGTGCAGCATGGATAGGGATGGGGATGGGGGGGGATTGGGAATTGGGTCAGGTGTAGTGTGTGAGTTTGATGGTGTCATGATGCATACTGTGGGGGATGGGGGATAGAATGTACAGTATTGTGGATGGGGTGGTAAGCACAGTGTGCGGGATGGGGGAGTTAGGATGTACAGTGTGTGGGATGGGGGTGGTATGTCAGTGTGGGGGATGGGGGGAGTTAGTATGTAAAGTGTGGGGAATGGGGGTGGAATGTACAGTGTAGGGGATGGGGGTGGTATGTACAGTGTGGGGGATGGGGGTGGAATGTACAGTGTGGGGGATGTGGGTGGAATGTACAGTATGGGGGGTGGAATGTACAGTGTGGGGGATGGGGGGTAGTATGTACAGTGTGGGGGATGGGGGAGGTATGCACAGTGTGGGGGATGGGGGTGGTAAGCACAATGTGGGGGATGGGGGGAGTTAGGATGTACAGTGTGTGGGATGGGGATGGTATGTCAGTGTGGGGGATGGGGGGTGGTAAACACAGTGTGGGGGATGGGGGTGGTAAACACAGTGTGGGGGATGGGGGGAGTTAGGATGTAAAGTGTGAGGGATGGGGGAGGTATGTACAGTGTGAGGGATGGGGGTGGTATGTAGTGTGAAGGATGGGGAGGTATGCACAGTGTGGGGGATGGCAGTTAGGATGTACAGTGTGGGGGATGGGGGTGGTATGTACAGTGTGGGATAGGAGATAGGATGTACAGTGTGGGGGATGGAGGGAGGTAGGATGTACAGTGTGTGGGATAGGGGGTGGTATTTCACAATGTGGGGGATAGGAGATAGGATGTACAGTGTGAGGGATGGGAGTAAGAATGTAATTTGGGATGGCGGTGGAAGGGCAGTTTGTGTAAAGAATGAATACTTGCCAGTGCCCTGCTGGCGTGCAGAGACCATATATAGAAACCATGGACGGCAGCAATCCGCTCCAAAATATGAACATGTGAACACCTTTCTTGCACTAGTTCTTTGAACCTAATAGCCGACATCCTGCCAAAATGCCCATCAGGACCATGAAACGTTGGTGACACCCTGGCAACTTATGTAATGTGTATTTGATTGATACACTACAATCCAGGTCTTTTGAAATATAAAAACATATGCGGTCTACGCCATTCTGGAACCAAGGCCTGTCTTCAGGACACACAAAAATATAACACAAACAGTGCAAAATATATATTTACAGACTCCATGCTAAACTGGCGACTGTCCGTCCTTCCTCTGGGTTGGTGATGGATCTTCTGGTCTAATTAGACCATTTTCTTCACCGTCACCCCGTTTCCTTCATCCTCTCCCATCTCCCTTATTCCTTCCTTCCTTTCTCTCTTATCTGCCCTCAGTGGATTATATTCCATGCAGGCTGGTGACAAGGATACCCCTTCCGCACTTTCACCTTACTGTCTGTGAAGGGGGAAATATGGGGGGGGGGGGGGGGGGATAGGCTGAACTTTTGCCTAGGGTGCCACTAAACCTTGCACCGGCCCTGCATTCTGGCCACCATGCTTGATACTCGCGTTTAAAGCTTATGTTGTGTCTCTGTTTTCAGTGGACACAAGTCTACAGCGGTGCAAAGACCTGCTGGTCAGGAGATTGTCATCTGAAGCAGACCATGACATGGCAACAGCTCCTCCTTAATTTTCTCCCACACCTGTGACTGTGAGGAAACAGCTCAAATTTCCTACTTATACAGGGCAGGCAGGAGAGAGTTTGGACATCTGGTCCGGACTGAAGGACTTGGCAACGATTGCTGACGTGTCTACTGTCGCTGCATTGGATGCTGTCGCCATTGAAAAAATGGTGGAGGATTACTTTGGTGACAGCATCCAAGTAGACATGTCAGACAGTCCTTACCTGTACTGGCAGGAAAAAAAGGTATTTTTGTAAGAACTTACCGTTCGAATCCCTTTCTCTGATATGGTCCTGGTGACACAGCTCAACATTGGGATGTAGGAGGGTCCGTAGGAGCCAGACACCTATCCTAAAGCTTTTCAGAGGTGTAGGCTCCCCCCCCTGCATCCCAGACTCTTCAGTTCAATCTTGCAAAGCCACTGGAACACATTAACTCAGTACAAACGCCTGCACATATTATATGCACAATTTCAAAAAATAACGTTTCAACCATATATAACATGAAACATCATGAACACTGGCATACTTACTGAGCCAGAGGCGTAACTATAGCACCGCAGCCCCCGCGGCCGCCCCCGCAGCCCCCGCAGCGGTGCATGTGTGGGCGCCGGGGGGCTGTGGTGCTATAGTTAGCCCCCTCCCGTCCGCCCATCTGCCGCCCATCTGCCGTCCGCCAATCCGCCGCCCGCAGCCTTACCTGTCTTGCTGGTCCCGTCCCAGCTCCCTTGCTGGCTTCATTCTTCTGCTAGTGAGACGGACCACAATAAAATGTCTGCCCCATATAGCAGACAGTTCTCTGAAACTGTCTGCTGTATGGGGACGGACATTTTGTGTTGGTCCGTCTCACTAGCAGAAGAATGAAGCCAGCAAGGGAGCCGGGACAGGACCAGCAAGACAGGTAAGGCTGCGGGCGGGGGGGGGGGGGGGGGGTGCGTCGGGGCCCCCCCCCCATTAACGGCGGGGGGGCACCCAATTCATAGTTACGCCACTGCATATCAGAGAAAGGGATTTGAATGGTGAGTTCTTACAAAAATCCCTTTTTCTCTTTCAATGGTCCTGGTGACACAGCTCAACATTGGGACATTCAAGAGCCGGTCCTTTGGGAGGGTACGCTCAGGTCTGCAGCTCTCATCACTGCTCGCCCAAATGATTCGTCCTCCGACGCGAACTCATGGAACCTGTAGAATTTGGCAAGTATGAACAGATGACCAAGTGGCAGCCCTGCAAACTTGCTCAGCTGTATCCCCATGACGAACCACCTAAGAGGTGGCAACAGACCTGGTGGTATGCGCATTAATCTTAGTATATGCAAGAGCAATGACAGAACGCAACCACGTAGCAATCGCCTGCTTAGAAGCAGGCCAACCAATCTTGTGCACATCATACAAGACTAGCAAGGTATCAGTTTTCCTGACACCTTTCACCCTGTCCACATAAATGCGCAAGGCGCGCACAACCTCCAAATTCCGCAACTTGTCCATCTTTCTTGAACCCTCTTGGGGTTGAAACACAGGCAGAACTATCTCCTGGTTCAAATGAAAAGCAGAAACTACTTTTGGCAAAAATTGAGGAACTGTTCAAAGAACAGCCCTGTCATCATGAAAAATAAGGAAGGGAGACTTACATGACAATGCTCCCAACTCCGTAACCCTCTTTGCAGAGGCAACGGCCAATAAAAACACTAACTTCAATGTAAGGAACTTAAGGTCAGCAGACCTTAACGGCTCAAAGGGCGCCCTTTGCAGACACTCCAGCACCAGTGATAAGTCCCAGGGAGCCACTAGTTGCTTGTAGGGAGGTTTCAATCTGGAAACACCTTGCAGGAAGGTCTGCACCTCCGGTAGAATCGCTATAGTCTTCTGGAAATATGTTGACAGAGCTGAAATCTGTACCTTGAGCGACTGAAGACTTAGACCAGACGAGAAACCATCCTGCAAAAACTCCAGCAACTTTGAAAGTCAAAATCTAGATGTATGCGATTTCTGTCTCTCACACCATTTAATATAGGTCTTCCAAACCCTATAGTAGTTAGCAGAAGCCACCGACTTCCTGGCCTTTACCAAAGTATTCACCACAGCCTCTGAGAAACCCTTGCTTTTTAAGATGGCGGTTTCAATAGCCACGCCGTCAAATTTAGCCGAGCTAAATCCAGGTGAAAGAAGGGACCTTGGCTTAACAGATCTGACCTCTGAGGTAGACGCCACTAGTCCACAGACAGTCTCTGAACACTCGAGTACCAAGACCTCCTTGGCCAATCTGGGGCTATCAGAATCACCGGGATTCCTTGGGACTTGATTCTTTTCAGAACTCTCGCCAGCATTGGAAACGGCGGGAAAACATAAACTAGATTCCCCTCCCAGGGAATAGTCATTGCATCCACCGCTTCGGCCAAAGGATCTCTTGTCCTGGCATAAAACCTGGGCACTTGACGGTTGAACCTGGATGCCATAAGATCCACATCCGGGGTTCCCCAACGCACTGTAATCTGTTGGAATATCTGTGGGTTCAGACTCCATTCCCCTTTGAGCAGCTCCTCCCTGCTCAGGAAATCGGCCTCGACATTTTTCACCCCGGGGATGAATATCGCCGATAATGCTGGCCAGTTTGCTGCGTGTGCCCCCCTGATGATTCAGGTACGCCACAGCCGTGGCATTGTCCGACTGAATCCGCAAGGGGAGACCCTACAATCTTTCTCCTGCCAGGGATAGCACCATCCAAACAGCCCGCAGTTCCAGGATGTTGATCGTAAAGCTGACTCCTCCGTAGTCCACAGGCCCTGAAGCCGTAAGTCCAGAAAAACTGCCCCCCAGCCCCTGAGGCTGGTGTCGGTAGTGACTATCAGCCAGTCCCAGGACTGTAGAGACCGACCCCACTGAAGGGAATCCACCTCCGTCCACCATTTGAGGGAAGACCGGGTTTCCTGAGACAGTTCTATCCGTTCTGACTTCATGGTCTGCGTGTTCCCCGACCAGGACGTCATAATGTTCCACTGGAAGATTCGGGAGTGGAACCTGGCAAACTGTAGCATCTCAAAAGTCGCCACCATTTTCCCCAGCAACTTGAGACACCTCCATACTGATGGATTTGGAGACCCCAGGACCTCCCGAACCAAGAGAGACATGTCCTTGGCTTTTGTCTCCGGCAGGAATACTCGATGTAAATGGGTATCCAGGATCACCCCCAAGAACTGGATTCTCTGTGACGGCACAAGTTGAGACTTTTTTAAATTTAAAAGCCAACCGTGAACCTGCAAAAACTGGATGGCTTCTTCCAAGTGTTTCTGCAAGGTCTCCGCCGACTCTGCCTTGAACAGCAGGTCGTCCAGATAAGGTATCACAATGATACCCCTTAGTCGGAGGGTGGCCGCCAACACCGACATGATCTTGGTGAATACTCTTGGGGCTGTGGCCAGTCCAAAGGGTAACGCTTGGAATTGAAAATGCTGGTTTCCTATAGCAAACCTCAGAAGGACTTGGTGTTCCGGGTGAATAGGTACATGAAGATATGCGTCCTGGACATGAATGGATGCCAAAAATTCTCCCTGGTCCAGGCTTAGAAGCACAGACCGCAGAGATTCCATCTTGAAATGGTCTACCCACAGATGGAGATTCAAAGACTTTAAATTTAAGATCGGTCTGAAGGAACTGTCTGGCTTGGGCACCAAAAACAGAGTGGAATAAAAGCTTTTCATTTCACTCTGCTCGAAGGACCGGGATCTTTTTCTAAAAGGGACTGAGCCGCCCCCAACAGAGCAGAACGGAGCCGAGACTCCTTTGGCAGTGGTGTGGGCAGAAATCTTCTCGGAGGAAGACCCTTGAAAGGAATCCTGTATCCCTGGTATACAATGTCCAACACCCAAGGATCCCGGTCCAACAATGCCCAAGCGTCCCTGAACCATCGCAGACGTCCCCCCACTTTGACCACAGATGGGGCACTCCCCAGGCAATCATGCCAAGGGCTTCTCCTCACCCTTGGTGCTCGGCTTCTTGTGGAAAGAACCAAATTTAGACTTTGGGGCCTTACCCTTAGAGGACTGGAATTTTCCCCTGAATGATTGTCCTCGAAAGGACGCACCCCCTCTGGGGGAGGGCCAAAAGGAAGGCCGAAAAGCTGAAAACCTGGAAGCTTGTTTAGCTGCAGGAGCCGGCAGGCCTGCTTAATGATCTCTTCAAGCTCAGAACCAAATAACAACTTTCCTTTAAAAGCCAACGCCTCTAAGGCCTTTTTTTTATTCATTATCCGCCTCCAAGGCCTTAAGCCAAAGGATTCTCCTGGCATTGACGGACACAGTGGATACTCTGGAAGCCATCTTAAGTGCTTCCTCCTCAGCCTCCAGTACATACTCTGCAGCTGCTTTCAATTTTTCAGCTAGCAGCAATACACCTGGATCAGCATGCAAAATAGTATACAAATTGCTAGCCCAGACAATCATGGCCTTAGAGACCCAGGCTGAGGGGAAGTAGAGTAAATCCCACCCCTTCAAATATTGCCTTGAGGTTCCCTTAAAGCTTCTTGTCTGTGGGGTCCTTAAAGGCCGCACCCCTGGACAGGTAGCACAGTAGCTTTAGAAAGCTGTGCCACAGAAGCATCCACAACAGGTACTTTCTCCCAGGGGTCTGCATGATCCTCAGGCATGGGATAGAGACTTAAATACCTCTTAGGCATCTGAAGCCTTTTATCGGGCGTTTTCCAAGCCCCTTCCAAAAGATCCTGTAAACCTTCATCTGCAGGGAAGGTAACAGTCTCCTTACGCTGCCGTTTTAACACCCCTTTTACAGGAGTCTTGTCCTCATCAGACAAATTTAAAGCCTGTTTAACCACAGCAATCAAATCCTCTACCCCTGGGGCCGAGGTATCCTCATAATCATCACCCTGATCCCAGGGGATGTCTGTGCACTCTCCCTCCTCTCCAGAGTCAACAGCAAGTAAAGGCACCGAATAAGACCTTTTAGGGGTCCCCACGGTATCACTATCAAATCTGTCCAGCAAATCATTAAATCTGCTAATCCCTTTTGCAGTATCCTGCATAACCTGTAAGAATCCAGGATCTGCTTGGGTCAGAGGTAAGGAGCCAGAGGACTGCTGAGAGGATGACATAGGTCTAGGAGAAGATACCATCACATCACTCTGCCTGTCCAGCAATTGCACTAAGGCATTAACAGACCTGCCCAGGGCACTGGCCCATGCAGGCTCCGGTTGCTCTACCCTCTGGGGTTCACTGCCCATGGGTCTCACACCAGCGCAAGTAATACACAAACCCCCCTTGGCCATCTGTTCAGGGGCAAATTTTAGTGTACAAACACTACATGCGCACAATGTAATAAGGGCTCCCTCCCCCAAAGCCACAGTCTGCTGCTCAGACATGATGTAAAAAATACAGACACAGTGCACAATGTACAGGCGTTATATACAGAGCCAATGCACAACAGCCACTTATCTGTCTGAAGCTTCTTCCAAGAAGTGGGGAAAAGAATGCCCAGGAAATCCAAAACACTCTGCCAGGATCTCTAAGCCAGTTCCGCTGCAAGCATCCTCCGAATGGCGCCAAACAGAGTGAGGGAAGAGACCAAGTCCCTGCTGCTGCGGGGTCCGTGACTTCTGGTGCCAACCACCCCCAGACAGCCGCTCCCACTGTAGGATCTCCGAATTCCAGTGTCTCCCCCTCTGCTGGAGACCACTTGGAACGCGCCTGTGACACGCTGCTGTCCTCTGTAACAGGAGCTCAGCGTGTAAGCTCCGCATAAAATGGCCGCCGGCATCAAGGAGCGCCTGTCCCCCATGACCCCACCTAGCGTGGAGCCGGCTTCATTGCGCTCTGGAGCCCAGGCAGCTTCTTAACAATTTCAATTTTTCAGCTAGCAGCAATACACCTGGATCAGCATGCAAAATAGTATACAAATTGCTAGCCCAGACAATCATGGCCTTAGAGACCCAGGCTGAGGGGGCGTAGAGTAAATCCCACCCCTTCAAATATTGCCTTGAGGTTCCCTTAAAGCTTCTTGTCTGTGGGGTCCTTAAAGGCCGCACCCCCCTGGACAGGTAGCACAGTAGCTTTAGAAAGCTGTGCCACAGAAGCATCCACAACAGGTACTTTCTCCCAGAGGTCTGCATGATCCTCAGGCATGGGATAGAGACTTAAATACCTCTTAGGCATCTGAAGCCTTTTATCAGACGTTTTCCAAGCCCCTTCCAAAAGATCCTGTAAACCTTTGTCTGCAGGGAAGGTAACAGTCTCCTTACGCTGCCGTTTTAACACCCCTTTTACAGGAGTCTTGTCCTCATCAGACAAATTTAAAGCCTGTTTAACCACAGCAATCAAATCCTCTACCCCTGGGGCCGAGGTATCCTCATAATCATCACCCTGATCCCAGGGGATGTCTGTGCACTCTCCCTCCTTTCCAGAGTCAACAGCAAGTAAAGGCACCGAATAAGACCTTTTAGGGGTCCCCACGGTATCACTATCAAATCTGTCCAGCAAATCATTAAATCTGCTAATCCCTTTTGCAGTATCCTGCATAACCTGTAAGAATACAGGATCTGCTTGGGTCAGAGGCAAGGAGCCAGAGGACTGCTGAGAGGATGACATAGGTCTAGGAGAAGATACCAGCACATCACTCTGCCTGTCCAGCAATTGCACTAAGGCATTAACAGACCTGCCCAGGGCACTGGCCCACACAGGCTCCGGTTGCTCTACCCTCTGGGGTTCACTGCCCATGGGTCTCACACCAGCGCAAGTAATACACAACCCCCCCTTCGCCATCTGTTCAGGGGCAAATTTTAGTGTACAAACCCTACATGCGCACAATGTAATAAGGGCTCCCTCCCCCAAAGCCACAGACTGCTGCTCAGACATGTCAAAAATACAGACACAGTGCACAATATACAGGCGTTATATACAGAGCCAATGCACAACAGCCACTTATCTGTCTGAAGTTTCTTCCAAGAAGTGGGGGAAACGATGCCCAGGAAATCCAAAACACTCTGCCAGGATCTCTAAGCCAGTTCCGCTGCAAGCATCCTCCGAATGGCGCCAAACAGAGTGAGGGAAGAGACCAAGTCCCTGCTGCTGCGGGGTCCGTGACTTCTGGTGCCAACCACCCCCAGACAGCCGCTCCCACTGTGGGATCTCCAAGTTCCAGTGTCTCCCCCTCTGCTGGAGACCACTTGGAACGCGCCTGTGACACGCTGCTGTCCTCTGTAACAGGAGCTCAGCGTGTAAGCTCCGCATAAAATGGCCGCCGCCATCAAGGAGCGCCTGTCCCCCATGACCCCACCTAGCGTGGAGCCGGCTTCATTGCGCTCTGGAGCCCAGGCAGCTTCTTAACAGAAGCTGTAAGCGCCGCACAGGGAGACCAGACAGTGTCTCCCCTGTGCACAGTGAGCTGACAGGACGCGCTTCTGTCAGCTCCTGCTGCGCTGTCAGTGTGAGGATTCAATGAGAATCCTCACACTGTGCCTACCTAGCTAGTGTAAAAGTTAATAAAATAAAAAACACCTAACTATCTCTAATCCTTCGGCTGCCCCTGCAGCCCTTTAGAATAGCACCCACTCCAGTGGGCACCTAACACGAACTGAAGAGTCTGGGATGCAGTGGGAGGAGTCTACCCCTCTGAAAAGCTTTAGGATAGGTACCTGGCTCCTACGGACCCACCTACATCCCAATGTTGAGCTGTGTCACCAGGACCATTGAAAGAGAAAAGGCAGTTTGGAAGCCCCTGTACAAACTGGCTCTATTTTACCTGAGTTCTCCCCCCTCCAGTGTGTACTCCGAAAGAGTTTTTAGGGCAGTGAGCGGCGAAGGAGGTTGCTTCCGCAAAAATGTGGAGAAGATGTTTAGCAAAATTAATTATCAATTCTACTACAAAGACCAGCAATTGCCTCCAGAGACCATAGAGGGTCCTGTAATGGTGGGACGAATAGATAATCTGTGAGGATGAGGAAGTACACACTGAAGGGCATGAGGAATCGGAGGTTGAGGATGACAATGACATCTTGTAGAACCAGTTCATGCCGGGAGAGATAGTAACATAATAATTAAGGCTGAAAAAAGACGTTAGTCCATCAAGTTCAACCTATCTGACTTGTAACTACTGACTTGAGTCATATCTATAGGATTCCCTTAGTGGCCAAAAATGTATCCAGTTTTGATTTAAATTCATTAACAGTAGTCGCTGTAATCACCCCCACCGGCAATGAGTTCCAGAATATTACTGCTCTAATGGTAAAGAATCCTCTTCTTAATTCAGTACGGAATTTATGTTACTTGAGTCTCAGTACATGCCCGCGTAGAAGATAAACTTCACTCTTAATCAATGTCCTTCATAGATCTGCAAGAACTTATATCAATTGACTGAGACACAAATGAAGTGCGCGCATACAGGTTGCGATTCCAACACGTGTCTGGTCTCTCGTTTATTTTGCCTAGGGATTTATACATGTATATACAGTTTCCATACGTCATATTTGGATAAGCAATACATGAGACTGATTCTTTGTTTCAGGGTCCTGCTCCCCCTTTCGCCCCCTCCTCTTTTAGGGTGAAATGTAATAGGTGGCGATTTTTGGTCATGTCTAAAAATTGCACCAAATCGCATTTTTTGCGACGAATTCGCATATGTAATGAGATGCGAATTCGCTGCAAAAAAGTGCGATATGGTGCGATTTAGTGCAAGTTTTAGACTTGAAAATGTGCGCATTTTCAGACATGCGATTTTGTGTAAAAAGAAATAATAAACGGCGTGGGATCCCTCCTCCTGTGCATAACCAGCCCTGGGCTCAAAGAGCCGGTCCTGATTTCATAAAATCACAGGGACAAACAAGTTGGGGTTCCCTTGATCTTACAAAACCAGCACCAGGCTCAAGGGCCGGTCCTGGTTCCCAAAATACAGGGGACAAAATGACTAGGGGTCCCCCGTATTTCAAGAACCAGCACCGAGCCCAACCAGCCAGCAGGGTAATGCCACAGCCGGGGGGAGATTTTTTTATACAAGTCCCCCCGGCCAGAGCATTCATCCCTCTGACCGGTCAACATGGGCAGGGGTCCTGGGGAAGTGGGGACACCCCCAAAGAAGGGGTCCCCCCCTCCAGAACTTACCTGCCAGTGTTGAAGCCTGGGGCTGTCCTTGATGCCCCTGGGCGGTGGGCATCGAGCTGATAAAAATATGTAAAAAATAGAAAGAATACTATTGTATATTGCTGTGAAACTATGAGTCCCAGCATGCCTGCACCGCATGCAGGGACTTTGGAGAACCACAAGTCCCAGCATGCGGGGATATAAATGGCCCGCTGGGACTTGTAGTCCACAGTAGTGCAAATAGTTAAATAAACACACATACACACTGACAGTAAAACTTAATTACACATGGAGCCCATTCATTCAATACTCACCTATGTTGCCACGAAGCATCGGTCCCCTTGTCCAGTAGTATCCATTTGGGGTACCTGTGGATAGAAAACATACTCACCAGCCATCTTCAGGGCATCTCCTGGACCCCTGCACCTCTGTGGGCACTCTCCGGTCTTCTGTTTACTTCTGGGGCTCCGCCCCCTGACCGGGACATAGGCCCGCCCACCAACCAATCATGGTCCGGGATTTGCCGGATCATTATTGGCTGGTGGGTGGGCCTAAGTCCTGGTCAGGGGCGGAGCCCCAGAAGTAAACAGAAGACCGGAGCTTGGTTACAGTGGTGCAGGGGTCCCGGAAAAGCCCCGAAGATGACTGGTGAGTATGATTTCTATGCACAGGTACCCCAAATGGTTACTACTGGACAAGGGGACCGATGCTTTGTGGCAACATAGGTGAGTATTGGATGAATAATAACTCCATTTAGCCTATAAGTAGCTTGTTCATTTTTGTTCCCATAATGAATTACTTTACATTTATCACCTTTCTGCCCACCTTTCCAGTTTAATTAAGTCACTTTGTAGTATATCCACATCCTCTCCTGAGTTAATTTCCTTACTCAATTCCGTGTCATTCGCAAATATTGCAATTTTACTCACTATGACACTTCCTATATCATTAATGAATAATGTATATTAATTAATGTGGATCCCAATATTGAACCTAGTGGGACTCCACTTTGGACCTTACCCCAGCTGGAATGTATGCCATTTACCACCACTCTGTCCCTGATTGTGAAACCAGTTTTAAAAAATTATCTCCTAACCCTAATTTACCTAGTTTCATTAATAACCTTTTATAAGGCATTGTGTCAAAAGCTTTAGCGAAATCAAGCAGTATTACATCAACAGATTTCCCTAAGTCCAGCCCCCTACTGACTTCCTCATAGAAGCTAATTAAATTAGTCTGACATGATCTATTTTTGACAAACCCATGCTAAGCCTCACTTATCGCCTTCTCCTGTTCTAAGAAATTTTGGATACTATCTCTTATTATTCCTACTAATATTTTCCCCATAATAGATGTAAGGTCTATATAATAAATCATAGACTGGTCTATAATTTTCAGGGTTAGCTTTGCTACCTTTCTTCCATATTGGTAATACGTTAGCTATGCGCCAGTCCCTTGGTACCGTCCCCGAGTTTATTGATTCCTCGAATATCAGATATAATGGTAGTGCTATGACAGAACTCAATTCTTTTAGTATCCTAGGGTGAATTTCATCTGGGCCAGGAGATTTGTTACTATTTAGGTTCTGTAAACTATTTTTTACTATTTCCTCACTCAAACATACAGTTTGGGTGCAATCAAGAGCCAAACATTTAATCTGGGAGATCTTCTGACGATTGTTCCCTTGTAAATACCAAAGCAAAAAATTGATTGAATAATTCCTCTTTCTCTTTTCCTTCTATTACCAGGGTACTCTGCTTATTTTTTAGCGGGCCAATATTTTCCTTCCTTAACCGTTTCCCATTTATATAACTGTAAACATTTTTGGGATTAGATTAGCTATTTTACGTTCAGTCTGTAATTTGACAATTTGCTTCTTTTTTTGTGGGGGGTGGAAACAAACCAATCATTTCAGCCACAGTCGTGTGGCAGACCCTGTAGCTGAAATGATTGGTTTGTTAAAGTGTGCATTTCCTATTTACGCAACATTAGGGTGAGTGGGAAGGCCCAAGGACAATTCCATCTTGTGCCTCTTTTTTTCTTGGCATTATGTGCTCTTTGGGGCCTAGTCCAACAAACTGCCATCCTGTCTGCCACTGCAGTGCCACTCCTAGATTTGCCACATGTTTGTGCTACCCACTTTTGTCACTTAGCATAATCATTCAGCTACCTCAGTGCAACCTTTTGGTTTAAAACAGGGTTGCTGACTTTTACAGTCTCCTCTCTGGGAGAACCCTGAAGAGGAGACTGTCAGCATCACTTCTGGGGGCGGGGCCTGGTGGAGACATCATCAGTCCCTGCCCCCAGTAATGCAAATTCCGCAATATGCGGGTCACCGATGAGGGGCGGGGCTAATTATGCAGCCGGCAGGGGGACGCGATTTTCAGGAGCCTCCCGACCATTCCGGGAGGGTTGGCAAACCTGGTCTAAAAACAAACACAAAAAGTACCAGGTGCACACCAGTAGTATATTCTGCACACATATTACACATACACATACGTGTGCTGTAGAAAACATAAAAATGATGTGTAATAATGTTCAGTCACCCGAAAGCTGACTATGTGTTTTCTTTTTGTCTCAGATAGTGCTGATTGTGACGGCCATCTTGCAGCTGCTGTTTGCTATTTCTCTGGTCTTTGTTTCAATGGGTTTTACAATGTACAGTGGTATAGCATTCTGGGGACCGGTCTTTGTAAGTATTGATATGAGCCATAAGTAACATCTTTCAGCCGTCTGTATTTTGTGCACAGGTTTAAATTAGAGATGTGTGCGCTTGGTTGAGGGAAATCAAAATACTGTATATATGGGGGTTCCAAGTGGAACTGATTCCCAAACTCAGGTCTTCCCAGCAGTCCCACCATCAGAGCCCTGGCAGGAGGTCCAGACTTAAACACACACGCACACACACACACACACATACACACACACACACACACACACACACAAACACACACACTCTCACACAACACTCCCATAATCCCCCTGCTGTTGGAGACCTAGCTCCTGACATTGGAGGAAGAAGACACAGCTTTAGAAGGAGAGTAATTACTGACAGGGGTGCCCACAGGTCGGCCGGGTCACAGTAAAATGAGGGGGCATTGCCACCATAGGGTCATGTCTGTCAGGAAGGGGGCGTATCTATGCCCTTGCGGGGGACAAAATAAACCTTCATTTTTTGTGGGCAGGTGCCGTTGGGGGTACAGGAAGTGAGGACAGGCTGCCACTGGCCCTCTCACCAGCTCAGCACTGTGCAGCATGTGCTGAGCTAGGGAGAGAGGCAGCTGCAGTCTGTCCTCTCGCTCCCACTGCCCAGCTCTGCAACAGGGGAGGGGGGAGCAGAACCTGGGCCCCTCCATCAGATCCGGGCCTGGTTAATAAGTACCCACTCCCCTTCTCTGCGCCACTGATTACTGACTCATTTCTTTAAAAGGTCCTCAGGGGGGTGTTTTCCAGGGTTCCTGAGTAAGTCCCGGTGATTATTTCCTAAAATAAATGATTGTAGGAAAAATCAGACTTGCTCTCACTGCGTCCCATATTCAGTCCACTAACCTGCTGGCAAATGAGTCTGCCTGTATACAGTATGTATAATAGGGCAGTCTAAAGCTGGCCATACACCTTAAGATTCTCTGTTTAAAATCTGGGAAGAAAGGGTCCGATGCATTGAGTCTGGTGAAGTGATAAAGTGGGAGTTAATAACGCAGCAGCCAATCAGATTCTGTCAGGTCACAGGCTGAGAGCGAAGAACAACAGGTAGGATCTGATTGGCTGCTGCCCCTGCTCCGATTTACTGCTATAATCACAGGTAAGAAATATCACGATTTCACCACCTTTCTTCCGTAACTATTTGAGTGATGTTCAAAATATCTGCTAAAAATTCAAATAAAAAAATGTGTTGAAAAATATTATATTTCCTATATAAGGTAACATTGCAGGTCATTATGATGAATAAATATTTTTGCTCGGCAATTTTTAGACCTATTTTGACAAATTCCCTTGGCACTCAAAGGGTTAAATACATTGGCCACATTGGTTATCCTTAGAGCCAAGCCCACAGCTTTGGGTATATTTTCTATAGGCTCACTAGTATGTGTGAGCTTCATATACTGTACTGTATATGATTATAAAGCAATCTCTTATATATTTGGCTACATCTGTCACTCAAAGTGTGTCTGACCCTCTAACGCTGGGTGGAGCCTCTGACTCACATGACAGAGAACCAGCCCAGTGAGCCCACAGTCATAGGAGGGACACATTGTTCTGCTCCTGCACTTTTCTTTTAATGTATGATTGCCATCACCTGTGTTGAAGCACCTTTCCTATCAATTAACCTGTTCAACACAGATGGAGGTAATCATACATTAGGAAGAAAGTCCAACGGCAGAGCATTGTGTCCCTCCTGGCATGGGTCATGTTGGGAGGTATGCACAGTGCCAGACACCCTCTGCCTCCCCATGTTACCCAGCAAAGACACATCTACTCAACAGATACACCAGGTGAGCGCCCCCCCCTCCCGCGATTCGCTGCAACCCCCGCGCCCACCCCTCCCGCAAATTTGCAGCACCCACCCCCGCTACCCCCCCTCCCCCAATTCATGGCACACACGCCCCCCGCCACCCCCCCTCCCATGGACACCCCCCACCACCACCCCCCCCCCCCCCCCAGCCGCCGCGATTCACAGCAACCCCAGGATCAAATGGCACATGCAAAACACTGACACGGCTATGGTCGACGATGAAAAAGGTTGACATGAGTTTTTGAAGATTTATTTTTCATTTTAAGAATGTTTTCATATTCATTCTTATGTGTCGACATGGTCACCAATGAAGTGCCACACTTATGTCAACATTTACATGTTTTGACCTTTCTGTGTTGATTTTTTCTTGTGGCTATTTGCGGCACCCCAGCGACCCCCTCCCGTGATTCGCGGTACCCCCCCACGCGACCCCCCCTCCCGCAATTCGCGGCACCCCCCGCAACCCCCCCCCCCGTGCAATTCGCAGACACCCCCCACCTCCCTCCCCCCCCATTCACGGCAACCCCACGATTAAATGGCACATGCAAAACACTGACATGGCTATGGTCGACAATGAAAAAGGTTGACATGAGCTTTTGAAGATTTATTTTTCACTTTTTGAATGTTTTCATATTCATTCTCATGTGTCAACATGGACACCAATGAAGTGCCACACTTATGTCAACATTTACATGTATTGAGCTTTCTGTGTTGATTTTTTCTTGTGGCGATTTGCGGCACCCTCCCGCGATTCGCAGCACACCCCCCACAATTCGTGGCACCCCCAGCGACTCCTGCGATTCGCGGCCCCACCCCGTGACACCCCCCCTCCTGCGATTCGCGGCACCCTGCGACCCCCCCTCCCACAATTCGCGTCAAGCACCCCGGGCCCCCCTCCCGCGGTTCGCGGTACCCCCCTACCGCGATTTCTATCTCCCCCCGACCCCCCCTCCTGTCATTGCGGCAACCCCCTGCCCCCGCGACCCACCCTTCCACGATTCACTGCAACCCCCCGCCCCCCCACCCAACCCACGATTCGCGGCACCCACACCCCCCCGCTACCCCCCCTCCCGCAATTCACGGCATCCACCCAGGACCCCTCCTCCCGTGATTCTCGGACACCCCTCACCTTCTCCCTCCCCCCCCACGCGTGATTCACGGCAACCCCAGGATTAAATGGCACATGCAAAACACTGACACGGCTATGGTCGACAATGAAAAAGGTTGACATGAGTTTTTGAAGATTTATTTTTCTTTTTTTGAATGTTTTCATATTCATTCTCATGTGTCGACATGGACACCAATAAGGTGTCACACTTATGTCAACATTTACATGTTTTGACCTTTCTGTGTTGATTTTTTCTTGTGGCTATTTGCGGCACCCCAGCGACCCCCTCCCGTGATTCGCGGTACCCCCCCACGCGACCCCCCCTCCCGCAATTCGCGGCACCCCCCGCAACCCCCCCCCCCGTGCAATTCGCAGACACCCCCCACCTCCCTCCCCCCCCATTCACGGCAACCCCACGATTAAATGGCACATGCAAAACACTGACATGGCTATGGTCGACAATGAAAAAGGTTGACATGAGCTTTTGAAGATTTATTTTTCACTTTTTGAATGTTTTCATATTCATTCTCATGTGTCAACATGGACACCAATGAAGTGCCACACTTATGTCAACATTTACATGTATTGAGCTTTCTGTGTTGATTTTTTCTTGTGGCGATTTGCGGCACCCTCCCGCGATTCGCAGCACACCCCCCACAATTCGTGGCACCCCCAGCGACTCCTGCGATTCGCGGCCCCACCCCGTGACACCCCCCCTCCTGCGATTCGCGGCACCCTGCGACCCCCCCTCCCACAATTCGCGTCAAGCACCCCGGGCCCCCCTCCCGCGGTTCGCGGTACCCCCCTACCGCGATTTCTATCTCCCCCCGACCCCCCCTCCTGTCATTGCGGCAACCCCCTGCCCCCGCGACCCACCCTTCCACGATTCACTGCAACCCCCCGCCCCCCCACCCAACCCACGATTCGCGGCACCCACACCCCCCCGCTACCCCCCCTCCCGCAATTCACGGCATCCACCCAGGACCCCTCCTCCCGTGATTCTCGGACACCCCTCACCTTCTCCCTCCCCCCCCACGCGTGATTCACGGCAACCCCAGGATTAAATGGCACATGCAAAACACTGACACGGCTATGGTCGACAATGAAAAAGGTTGACATGAGTTTTTGAAGATTTATTTTTCTTTTTTTGAATGTTTTCATATTCATTCTCATGTGTCGACATGGACACCAATAAGGTGTCACACTTATGTCAACATTCACATGTGTTGACCTTTCTGTGTTGATTTTTTCTTGTGGCAATTTTTTTCCAGTGACAACTATGTGCACGTCAACCTACACATCATCAACCAATTCTTTGTATAATATATAACACCTGTTCTGTTTTACTGTAGGTGCTTTAAGTCAGATCTTTTACTGCTACTATTACTGTTTATGTAAATGCATTCTGAATGACCGCAACATCCTACCATCCTTCTACAAGAATATATAACCAACTAGGTTGATTAATCGCGCCCCGTGCCCCCCCCCCCTCTCGCAAATCACGGACCCCCCGCGCACCCCCCCTCCCACGATTCACGCCCCCTCCCATGATTCACGTCACCCCGCGCACCCCCCTCCCGCAATTCGCAACCCCCCCTCGCGCGATTCACGCCCCCTCCCGAGCTTTGCGGACCCACGCCCTCTCCCGCGATTCGCCGACACCTGCGCCCCCTCCCTCCCTTGATTCACGGCACCCCCCGCGCCCCTCCCGCAATTCACGGCACCCCTAAGCCCCTCTTTAGTCCCCCGTATACTCACACACCCCTATCACTACCCAGCTTCCTGCTCTCCTGAACCGTAACTTCCACCACTGGGGAGTCGCTGACGCTGTTTGGCCCACATGCCCCTATCATGCCTCATAGCCCAGCCTCCTGCTCTCATGCACCCGAACTCCCACCCAGTAGGAGGAGACACTGACTCAGGGCCACCATCCTGTACTCCTGTACTGCCACGCTGGACCCTCACCCACTGGCAGAAGCAGCACAGTATCTCCCACCCTCCTCTTTAGTCCCCCTTATGCCCACACTCCCCTATCACTACCCAGCCTCCTGTATTCCTGTGTCGTGACCTCCACCAGTGGGGAGCCGCTGACTCAGAAACACCCTATTATACTATTGCACACACACACACACACCTAAACAACATGCACACACAGCCCCCCCCCCCACACCCACAAATGTCACTGTACCATCCACACTATCAATGTACATCTTTCTCTGTAACCGCTTTTTAATTAAACAAAACAATACACACCCCCTTCCACATCATATGCTCTCTATTTAACACATTTCACCTATAACTGAAGTTGCAATACAGGCATCTTTCATACAATTCTAAACATCTTTCTCATATACAAATGTTCACAAATTAAGGGGGCGCATATTTCCTATATAAGGTAACATTGCAGGTCATTATGATGAATAAATATGTTTGCTTGGCAATTTTTAGACCTATTTTGACAAATTCCCTTGGCACTCAAAGGGTTAAATACATTGGCCACATTGGTTATCCTTAGAGCCAAGCCCACAGCTTTTGGTATATTATAGGCTTACTAGTATGTGTGAACTTTATATACTGTACTGTATATGATTATAAAGCAATTGTTTAATATGTGTGTTTTATATTTATACAGTACATCATCGCCGGATCACTGTCAGTTGCGGCTCAGAGAAAGAACAGCGTCTGTCTGGTGAGTAATCCCTGCAAACAATTGGGCATTATTGGCGATGCGCAGTTATTCTCCCTATTGTACAGTTGGCTTCTTCTCATGTTAATGCAGGGTTGCCGACCCTCCCGGAATTTGCGGGAGTCTCCCGAAAATCGGGTCCTTCCTCCCGGCCCCCGGAAGGGTGGGCAACCCTCCCGGAATCAGGGGGACCCCCACTGAGCCCCCCCCCCCCCCAGATCGCGGCAATCCGTGGGTCTCAGGGGAGGGGGCGGAGCTAAAACGGCACAATCGTGTCATTTTAGCCCCGCCCCCTCCATGGATATCAGTTATTTTGGCTATTTACCTAATGGGGGCGGGGCTTAATGACGTCACAGTTAGGCCCCGCCCCAAAACTCGTAATGCAAGATTCCTCTCCGGGCTTCTCCCGGAGAGGATTTTTTGAAAGTCGGCAACCCTTTGTTAATGCTAAATATCATTCACATGTAGATCGTAGGGTAAACAGAGCCTAGGCCAGGGAAGGGGATCCTTCGGCCGTCCAGCTGTTGTTGAACTACACATCCCAGCATGCCCTGCTGCAGCTTTATTATTGTGCCATGCTAAAACTTTTGCAGGGCATTCTGGAATGTGTAGATCAGCAACAGCTGAGGGCCAAAGGTCCCCCATCCCTGTTCTAAGCCGACCCTAGAATTTCAACACGGGGAAAAGGTTAACACAATCCAAAAGTCGGCCCAGGAATGGTTGCAGGGCTGCCATCAGAAATTAAGGGGCTTGGGACTGTCAAAAAAAGGCAGGGCCCCCGTGTGTGTGTGTGTGGGGGTGTGGGCTGTCTATTTGGCCAGTCCCGGTCCCACAATTACTAGTGGCAGCCCTGAGTATGATCTGTTGTCCATTGTGTGCTCAATGTAATTATATTGCTTTGTCTGTTCTTCTATTGCAGATCAAAGGCGCACTTGCATTAAACATCATCTCATCAATTGTCAGTATCATCGGACTAATCCTAAACATCTTAGATTTTGCATTTATGCATTATAACTGTTACTATGATTATGATGGAGACTATCAATGCTACATCAATGTGAGCACTATGGATGTTCTCTGCCTACTGTATTTGTCATTTTATTCTTGCATTTATTTGGAAACATTTGGAAGAATATGGCAGCAGCCGCTATACATGAAACAGCACAGCCCAGCAGCCACGCCGGCGGTGCAAACGCCGTCGGCGCCCAGCCTCTGGGTGTCCCCATCAGTGGCAAATGCAGGATTTTCAGAAGGGGGTTTCCAGAGGGGCGGAGCAAAGTACGGAGATGGGCACTTAGGTGACCCAGTATATGCCGGGTCAGTTAAAGTATTATAGATAGACCAAATGTATATTAATAATAATAAATATACATATATATATATACACACACACATATATATATATATATACATACAGGGGCGTCAACAGCAGTGTAGACCCCTGGGCATAGCAATGCATTGGGGCACCTACCGATCCTCCAGCGGTAGGGGTGGGGGAAGCTTTGATGTCCCGCGGGTGTTAGGGGGTATTATATCAACGGCTCAGCATGTAGGGCCTGGATCAGTAATTTCCACTAATTACCCCTTTACTGCACAGATGGTGGGAGATGAGGAGGGAGAAGGGGGCATTGGGCTGAATGAAGGGGCCCTGATACATAACTTCCAGGGTGGTAGAGGATGTTTAATATGCAGAGGAGGGGTGTATAGTGGAGTGGGCTTATTATTCATAATTTTCTGGTGGGAGGACAGCTTGCTTGACTGCAGATATCTCCAGTTCCCAGAAATAGATTTATTAGATTTTAATGGAACTAAAAACTAGAGATTCCCACCTACCAAATGGTATTGGGGACTAGGGGATCAGAGTTCAGGAGGCAGAGCAATCTGCCAACGAGTATATAAAACTACATACCAGGTGTGTGGAGCTGGAGCAGTAACCTCCATATCTCTGGTTCTGGGCACAGTAGAGACAAGCTACTTGTGTTCATCAAAGGCGGAGAGTCCCAGCTTTTGGAATATACCCTCAGAAAAACTCTAAGTCAGACAGAACCTGAAATGTCTGACTGGGAAGAGCAATTAACAGGCTTGGATGGGGCCACTGCTTTGAAGTCAGATATCTCCGGTTTCCAAGGGCCAATTTTTTAAATTCTCGTACCCATGGAAAGAGGGGCCCCTCTGCTTTCAGATGAGGACCCTTAGACTCATGGGGGGGTTTCTGGGTACTCAGAACCCCCCCCCCCTGTGTGCGCTACGGCCCATGCACCAGCCTCCTGTCTGCCATGACTGTGGAATAATATTTCGCCCATACGCCAGCATGTGAACCGGGGTGTACACGAACAAATCCAGTCACAGGGCGGTGGGGGACAGATTTTCGTTCGCCCGGGCGACATTTACACGCTCGTTAAGCACCTAATGTACGCTTCTTAGCGAGTGGACCTGAATGGGGCCCTAAGTGTTATATTGGCCAGGCATGCAGGTAACCACTGTACTGACGTCCAGGTAATTACTGGAGTTCATCAAATACACACACACACTGATGAATAATGACTTCGTTACTAACAGGTAGGCTGAGGTAGATCAGGTATCTGGTTGCCATCAATAACACGCTGGCCTGGTACTGTATATGGGAAACTGGGTTTGGTGGTCCCTAAATGATCAGCAATAGAACCGGAGCAGCTGATTCCCTTTCCTGATGTTTTATTAAACCAGGAAATGGGGATTGTTTTCTTTTTTTCTACCACTTGAAAATACAGTAGAATACTAATGTCGCCTAGTCTGGGACATTGTAATTCCATAAATGACCACTAGATGGGAGCCAGGGATGTGTCATGCTGAGGCTGAGGGGTGTGTGTGACTGAACTGGCGCCACCTAGTGGCCGCTGGTGCACCATCACCGTGAGGAGCAGAGTTAGGCTTTTATTACACAGGATCTGATTATTTCATTACACTAAACTAAGATGTGTTGTTGTTTTTCAGGCTGCTGGAACTGAAATAGTTTCAGTCATTTTTATTATAAACCTACTGGTGTTCTGTGTGTGCGTCTCCACGTCTGTTTATAGCTGCCGTGCGGTAGTACAGATGCCATCGAACGTCTCTCAGGTAAGTGTGGTGGCCGGGTAGTGAAGCAATGAGCCCCTTCCTTACCTCCGCCTGCTGGGCACAACAGTGGGTTCTCTTGGTGCTTTGTTTCTGGTGAATGAGGAAGCGGTCACTTTCCAATCAAACGGGACAACAATTCTCCGACTGTTCTATTAACTGTCCATATGTGAAGGAATCTCAAATATCAAATGCAGATAATATAATTTTGTGCAAACAATCATTACATTATCAAGAAAACACCTGCATCCTATTAATCGATAACACGACATAGAATTATATACAAACACTTATGGACCACTTAGGCTGTCTTCAATTCTTTCCAGTGTGTGTGGTACGCTGCTTCACCCTGAACCAATCAGCCTTCTAGGTTCTGTAAGAATAATTACACTAGGAGGAAATGTTGTTATACCACTAATAATGGGTGGCAATATTACCAAATTTGCATATACCTAAATAACCTTTGTGCACCAATAATATAGTCCTTTTGGGTTCCCCAATAACCGTGATCATGTGATTAACTCAGTATTTATCTGACCTGTGCACAGGAATTTGACTGGCCATTATCTCATGCATTTTGAAATATTAGGTTCAAAACGCATCGCATTTGCGTGTTTCTGCGGGGATGCGATGTGCGTACCCGCGAGTGCGATATTTTATAGTACAAAAAGTATGTGCAGGCAGTACTTTTTGTACTACATCGCATCAATTTTGTAGTACATTGCGATGCGATGTACCTAAAAGATTAGGAGACAAAGGGTGAGATTTAATAGGATGAGAGATTCAGAAAGTGAGAGATTTGGGAAGAAATCTCCAGTTTTTTTAAAGCGGCAATCATTTATACTGCAAAATCAATCTGGTTTTGCAGTGTAAATGATTGTCGCTTTAAAAAACCTGGAGATTTCTTCCCAAATCTCTCACTTTCTGAATCTCTCATCCTATTAAATCTCACCCTATATATACCATAAAAAAAACTTAAAATCGCATCGCACTGTGCAAATTACACATAGCATTGCAAAATCGACACAGCACAATAGTAAAGTAAAAAACGCATCGCACTCTACTATCGCAACGTGTATGGGCACCTTTAGGTAATGTAGAGACTTAAGAATTCCTCTGACAAGTCCCCACTATGTCTTTCATGTGGACAATTGTATGTGAGTAAATGGGGTAAAGGAGAACTGAGGCTGACTAACTTCGCCTTGGGTTATAATTGCGCAGCACGGACGGTGTAATTGTTAGCTGAGGTCATGGGTTCGTATATTCCTCCCGTATTTGCGTGGGTTTCCTCCGGGTACTCCGGTTCCCTCCCACAATCCAAAAATATACTGATAGGTTATTTGGCTTCCAACAAAAGTTAAACCAAAATTGGATGAGAATGTGCACCTTATGATCCTGTCAACCTATTAGCTGTGTTTTTTTTTTCCTGTAGATGTATTATACCGCACCTAATTATCACTGTTATCATTGCAGGTATTTGTGATTCAGGGGCCTCCTGCAGCTTCCATGCCTCCAGGAATCTCTGAAGGTCCCCAAGCACCACCTCCATATATGGTCCAAACAGATGGCAATGACAAGCCAGCACAGTAACGGGATCCCGGCAAGCAGGCGCCATGAGTCAGGCCAATCAGCAGTGCTAAAGATAATGGGCGTCGCCTTGCACATAAATCACATGACACAAATATAACAGTTTCATCTGAACGAATCAGGAATTTGCCTTTGCAGCCTAATTAGCATGTGACTCACTTATTTTTGCTTAATAAGTATTTTATCATATTCTACCAGAGCACATTATGTAACATCATTTGTTAACATTTATTTCAAACAAAATGCCTGTATTATGTATTCCCTAATCACTTTTATAAATTCCTTGTTCATTATTTTCAAAATAAAAAAAGCTAATTTGGCAAAATTTAAAAACTGATTTCAACTTAAGCATGCGTCTTCATACGTTTGTCCTTAATACGCCGTATGGTGTGAGATGGACTGTAAATGACTTCCAGGGAGGTAGGGGGTGTTTTATACACAGGAGAGGGTTGGATAATGGAGTGTGATAAATAGTCGTCATTTGCCGGTGGAATGGCAGCTTGTTTGACTGCAGATATCGCCATTATCTGGAAATAGATTTCTTAGCCTTCAATAGTATAAAAACATAGAGTTCCAACTTTCAGGAGTTGCTGGGAACTTGGGGATAAGAGATCAGGAGCCAGAGCAATCCATTGCCAAAAATATAAAACTGTACACCAGACGTTTGGAGCTGGAGCAGGGACCGGATATCTCTGGTTCTGGGCATGATAGAGACAAGCCGCTAGTGTCGACAGAGTCTAAGTCATAGAGAACCTGAGAAATATGACTGGGAAATGCAATTAACAGGTCGGATGTGGACTGCTGCTTTAAAGTTGGATGTCTCCAGTTCCCCAGGGCCAATTTTCAAAATTCTGGTATCCCTGGAAAAAGGGGACCCTCAGCTATCAGCATATATACATGGGGTCCCTGGGCAAGTGCCCATTAAGCCCATACGAAAAGATGGCCCTGAGCACTGGTGCGTAATGTGTATGAACACTGGACAGATACGTAGCAGCACTGGTGTGTATGAACACTGAACAGATACGGGACACTGCTGGTCCCCGGTTGGGATGTGGGACAGTCCCCCCAAAAATGAGACTGTCCTGCAAAAATCGGGACAGTTAGGAGGTATGGACACAGGGAGTGGATGGACACAGGACAGCAGTCTCTCTACACAGAACAGCAGCCACTGGACATGACACAGTAAAGCAGCAAGCGGCCAGTCACAGCAGTGTGGATACTGAGAAATAGCGATGAGTCCCCACCACAGGGACCTTATATAGAATCCAAAACCTGCAAGAATCCGACGTTGGGAGGATAACAGTTTGCCTCGTTTTGGAAAAATCCAAGCAGCCGCTCAAATTTCTCTGATTCTGAAAAGTTTGGGTCATACTTGCCTACTTTTGAAAACTAGTTTTAGGGAGATTATGGTTGGTAGTAGAATTTTGCACAGTGCCCCATTGAGGGGTGTATCATGCTACACCCAAAGGGCGTGTCTAGTTCCATATATAGAGAGATTGTGAACGTGGCACCTAGAATGGTGGGTGTGTACTGCTACATCTGAGAGGAATCTTCTATAATGACTTATATCCAAATGTAGATGAGCCCCAACCCAGTTAGTAAGAGATACTATACTTGGTAAAGTGCTGGGAAATGGCGCTGATGATTCAATGTAAATGTATCTGTCTCTCATTCCTTTTTCCCCAAAAATGTAACTGTACATAATGTGGGCTAGATGACATGAGGGAGATTGCTAGACTAATAAGGGAGAGAGGGTGATTGCTGCTATATCAGGGAGTCTCCTGCAGAATGCAGGAGGGGAGGTAACTACAATGTAACAGTGTAATGTGGGCTAGGTGACTCGAGGGAGATTGCTAGACTAATGAGGGAGAGAGGGAGATTGCTGCTATGTCAGGGAGTCTCCTGCAGAATGCAGGAGGGGAGGTAACTATGATGTAACAGTGTAATGTGGGCTAAGTGACTCGAGGGAGATTGCTAGACTAATGAGGGAGAGAGGGAGATTGCTGTTATTTCAGGGAGTCTCCTGCAGAATGCAGGAGGGGAGGTAACTATGATGTAACAGTGTAATGTGGGCTAGGTGACATGAGGGAGATTGCTAGACTAATGAGGGAGAGAGGGAGATTGCTGTTATTTCAGGGAGTCTCCTGCAGAATGCAGGAGGGGAGGTAACTATGATGTAACAGTGTAATGTGGGCTAGGTGACATGAGGGAGATTGCTAGACTAATGAGGGAGAGAGGGAGATTGCTGTTATTTCAGGAAGTCTCCTGCAGAATGCAGGAGGGGAGGTAACTATGATGTAACAGTGTAATGTGGGCTAGGTGACTCGAGGGAGATTGCTAGACTAATGGGGGAGAGAGGGAGATTGCTGCTATGTCAGGGAGTCTCCTGCAGAATGCAGGAGGGGAGGTAACTATGATGTAACAGTGTAATGTGGGCTAAGTGACTCGAGGGAGATTGCTAGACTAATGAGGGAGAGAGGGAGATTGCTGCTATGTCAGGGAGTCTCCTGCAGAATGCAGAAGGGGAGGTAACTATGATGTAACAGTGTAATGTGGGCTAGGTGACATGAGGGAGATTGCTAGACTAATGAGGGAGAGCAGAAGATTGCTGCTATGTCAGGGAGTCTCCTGCAGAATGCAGGAGGGGAGGTAACTATAATGTAACAGTGTAATGTGGGCTAGGTGACTCGAGGGAGATTGCTAGACTAATGAGGGAGAGCAGAAGATTGCTGCTATGTCAGGGAGTCTCCTGCAGAATACAGGAGGGGAGGTAACTATAATGTAACAGTGTAATGTGGGCTAGGTGACTCGAGGGAGATTGCTAGACTAATGAGGGAGATTGCTGCTATGTCAGGGAGTCTCCTGCAGAATGCAGGAGGGGAGGTAACTATGGTGTAACAGTGTAATGTGGGCTAGGTGACATGAGGGAGATTGCTAGACTAATGAGGGAGAGAGGGAGATTGCTGCTATGTCAGGGAGTCTCCTGCAGAATGCAGGAGGGGAGGTAACTATGGTGTAACAGTGTAATGTGGGCTAGGTGACATGAGGGAGATTGCTAGACTAATGAGGTAGAGCAGAAGATTGCTGCTATGTCAGGGAGTCTCCTGCAGAATACAGGAGGGGAGGTAACTATAATGTAACAGTGTAATGTGGGCTAGGTGACTCGAGGGAGATTGCTAGACTAATGAGGGAGATTGCTGCTATGTCAGGGAGTCTCCTGCAGAATGCAGGAGGGGAGGTAACTATGGTGTAACAGTGTAATGTGGGCTAGGTGACTCGAGGGAGATTGCTAGACTAATGAGGGAGAGAGGGAGATTGCTGCTATGTCAGGGAGTCTCCTGCAGAATGCAGGAGGGGAGGTAACTATGGTGTAACAGTGTAATGTGGGCTAGGTGACATGAGGGAGATTGCTAGACTAATGAGGGAGAGCAGAAGATTGCTGCTATGTCAGGGAGTCTCCTGCAGAATACAGGAGGGGAGGTAACTATAATGTAACAGTGTAATGTGGGCTAGGTGACTCGAGGGAGATTGCTAGACTAATGAGGGAGAGAGGGAGATTGCTGCTATGTCAGGGAGTCTCCTGCAGAATGCAGGAGGGGAGGTAACTATGATGTAACAGTGTAATGTGGGCTAGGTGACATGAGGGAGATTGCTAGACTAATGAGGGAGAGCAGAAGATTGCTGCTATGTCAGGGAGTCTCCTGCAGAATGCAGGAGGGGAGGTAACTATAATGTAACAGTGTAATGTGGGCTAGGTGACTCGAGGGAGATTGCTAGACTAATGAGGGAGAGAGGGAGATTGCTGCTATGTCAGGGAGTCTCCTGCAGAATGCAGGAGGGGAGGTAACTATGGTGTAACAGTGTAATGTGGGCTAGGTGACATGAGGGAGATTGCTAGACTAATGAGGGAGAGCAGAAGATTGCTGCTATGTCAGGGAGTCTCCTGCAGAATACAGGAGGGGAGGTAACTATAATGTAACAGTGTAATGTGGGCTAGGTGACTCGAGGGAGATTGCTAGACTAATGAGGGAGAGAGGGAGATTGCTGCTATGTCAGGGAGTCTCCTGCAGAATGCAGGAGGGGAGGTAACTATGATGTAACAGTGTAATGTGGGCTAGGTGACATGAGGGAGATTGCTAGACTAATGAGGGAGAGAGGGAGATTGCTGCTATGTCAGGGAGTCTCCTGCAGAATGCAGGAGGGTAGGTAGCTATGGTGTAACAGTGTAATGTGGGCTAGGTGACATGAGGGAGATTGCTAGACTAATGAGGGAGAGCAGAAGATTGCTGCTATGTCAGGGAGTCTCCTGCAGAATACAGGAGGGGAGGTAACTATAATGTAACAGTGTAATGTGGGCTAGGTGACTCGAGGGAGATTGCTAGACTAATGAGGGAGAGAGGGAGATTGCTGCTATGTCAGGGAGTCTCCTGCAGAATGCAGGAGGGGAGGTAACTATGGTGTAACAGTGTAATATGGGCTAGGTGACATGAGGGAGATTGCTAGACTAATGAGGTAGAGCAGAAGATTGCTGCTATGTCAGGGAGTCTCCTGCAGAATACAGGAGGGGAGGTAACTATAATGTAACAGTGTAATGTGGGCTAGGTGACTCGAGGGAGATTGCTAGACTAATGAGGGAGAGAGGGAGATTGCTGCTATGTCAGGGAGTCTCCTGCAGAATGCAGGAGGGGAGGTAACTATGGTGTAACAGTGTAATGTGGGCTAGGTGACATGAGGGAGATTGCTAGACTAATGAGGGAGAGCAGAAGATTGCTGCTATGTCAGGGCGTCTCCTGCAGAATACAGGAGGGGAGGTAACTATAATGTAACAGTGTAATGTGGGCTAGGTGACTCGAGGGAGATTGCTAGACTAATGAGGGAGAGAGGGAGTTTGCTGCTATGTCAGGGAGTCTCCTGCAGAATGCAGGAGGGGAGGTAACTATGATGTAAGTGTAATGTGGGCTAGGTGACATGAGGGAGATTGCTAGACTAATGAGGGAGAGCAGAAGATTGCTGCTATGTCAGGGAGTCTCCTGCAGAATGCAGGAGGGGAGGTTACTATAATGTAACAGTGTAATGTGGGCTAGGTGACTCGAGGGAGATTGCTAGACTAATGAGGGAGAGAGGGAGATTGCTGCTATGTCAGGGAGTCTCCTGCAGAATGCAGGAGGGGAGGTAACTATGGTGTAACAGTGTAATGTGGGCTAGGTGACATGAGGGAGATTGCTAGACTAATGAGGGAGAGCAGAAGATTGCTGCTATGTCAGGGAGTCTCCTGCAGAATACAGGAGGGGAGGTAACTATAATGTAACAGTGTAATGTGGGCTAGGTGACTCGAGGGAGATTGCTAGACTAATGAGGGAGAGAGGGAGATTGCTGCTATGTCAGGGAGTCTCCTGCAGAATGCAGGAGGGGAGGTAACTATGGTGTAACAGTGTAATGTGGGCTAGGTGACATGAGGGAGATTGCTAGACTAATGAGGGAGAGCAGAAGATTGCTGCTATGTCAGGGAGTCTCCTGCAGAATACAGGAGGGGAAGTAACTATAATGTAACAGTGTAATGTGGGCTAGGTGACTCGAGGGAGATTGCTAGACTAATGAGGGAATGAGGGAGATTGCTGCTATGTCAGGGAGTCTCCTGCAGAATACAGGAGGGGAGGTAACTATAATGTAACAGTGTAATGTGGGCTAGGTGACTCGAGGGAGATTGCTAGACTAATGAGGGAGAGAGGGAGATTGCTGCTATGTCAGGGAGTCTCCTGCAGAATGCAGGAGGGGAGGTAACTATGGTGTAACAGTGTAATGTGGGCTAGGTGACATGAGGGAGATTGCTAGACTAATGAGGGAGAGCAGAAGATTGCTGCTATGTCAGGGCGTCTCCTGCAGAATACAGGAGGGGAGGTAACTATAATGTAACAGTGTAATGTGGGCTAGGTGACTCGAGGGAGATTGCTAGACTAATGAGGGAGAGAGGGAGTTTGCTGCTATGTCAGGGAGTCTCCTGCAGAATGCAGGAGGGGAGGTAACTATGATGTAAGTGTAATGTGGGCTAGGTGACATGAGGGAGATTGCTAGACTAATGAGGGAGAGCAGAAGATTGCTGCTATGTCAGGGAGTCTCCTGCAGAATGCAGGAGGGGAGGTTACTATAATGTAACAGTGTAATGTGGGCTAGGTGACTCGAGGGAGATTGCTAGACTAATGAGGGAGAGAGGGAGATTGCTGCTATGTCAGGGAGTCTCCTGCAGAATGCAGGAGGGGAGGTAACTATGGTGTAACAGTGTAATGTGGGCTAGGTGACATGAGGGAGATTGCTAGACTAATGAGGGAGAGCAGAAGATTGCTGCTATGTCAGGGAGTCTCCTGCAGAATACAGGAGGGGAGGTAACTATAATGTAACAGTGTAATGTGGGCTAGGCGACTCGAGGGAGATTGCTAGACTAATGAGGGAGAGAGGGAGATTGCTGCTATGTCAGGGAGTCTCCTGCAGAATGCAGGAGGGGAGGTAACTATGGTGTAACAGTGTAATGTGGGCTAGGTGACATGAGGGAGATTGCTAGACTAATGAGGGAGAGCAGAAGATTGCTGCTATGTCAGGGAGTCTCCTGCAGAATACAGGAGGGGAGGTAACTATAATGTAACAGTGTAATGTGGGCTAGGTGACTCGAGGGAGATTGCTAGACTAATGAGGGAGAGAGGGAGATTGCTGCTATGTCAGGGAGTCTCCTGCAGAATGCAGGAGGGGAGGTAACTATGATGTAACAGTGTAATGTGGGCTAGGTGACATAAGGGAGATTGCTAGACTAATGAGGGAGAGAGGGAGATTGCTGCTATGTCAGGGAGTCTCCTGCAGAATGCATGAGGGTAGGTAACTTTGGTTTGGGTGGCATCTCACACCTCTAGTCCTAGCTGCATCGTTGTGTAAGTAAGAAGCATGTTCAGCAGAAAAAGAACAATGCTAAATAGTTGTCCGATGTTAGCAGAGTCTCACAGGGTTTGTCACGCTGAGAGGGACTGGGTGTCATGACTGCAGCAACCATGTATGTATGTGATGTGTGTATATAGAGCATTGATGACACTGAAACTCACCTGAGTGGAAGGTCAAGTACAGAATGCAACTTGGACTTTTCTCCTGACAAACTCTGGTTTATTATCATTACCATATTTCCCCATTGGTCAGCAAGTACAACAAGTAGATTTCAACACAGAGCTTATTCCTGAATGATTAGATTACTGCAAGGATTTCAACATTATTTAATGCTGTATATAAAATTGATCTTGTATCAACCTGTTGCCTCAGTAAGGCCTAGGGCAGTGATGGCTACCCCAGGGTTGCCGACTTTCACAGTCTCCTGTCCGGGAGAATCCCAGAGAGGAGACTGTCAGCATCACTTTTGGGGGCGGGGCCTGATGGAGACATCATCAGTCCCTGCCCCTAGTAATGCAAATACCGCAATATGCGGGTCTCCGGTGATGGGGCGGGGCTAAATATACATGATTAGCATATTTAGCCCCGCCCCTTCAGCAAAAAAAGCTGCGAATCGCTGCAATTTAAAGCTTCTACAACCAGGTACGTTAGGGGCGTAAGGGGGTCTGCCGGAATCCGGGAGGGTGGCCCGCCTTTCCGGGGGGCCGGGAGGGGGACCCAATTTTCGGGATCCTCCCGGCCATTACGGGAGGGTTGGCAACCCTGGGCTACCCTTGACACTCCAGCTGTTGTTGAACTACACATTCCAGCATTCTCTGCATCAGATTTAGCATGGCCAAATAGCAAAACTGAAGCATAGCATGCTGGGATGTGTAGTTAAACAAAAGCTGGAGGGTCAAGGTTAGCCATCAAGGGCCTAGGGTGCAATAGTGGGCAGGCATACAGGTAACCACTGTACTGACGTCCAGGTAATTACTGGAGTTCATCAAATACACACACACACTGATGAATAATGACTTCGTTACTAACAGGTAGGCTGAGGTAGATCAGGTATCTGGTTGCCATCAATAACACGCTGGCCTGGTACTGTATATGGGAAACTGGGTTTGTGGTCTCTAAATGATCAGAAATAGAACCGGAGCAGCTGATTCCCTTTTGAGGCTGTGTGGTGTGTGTGTGTGTGTGACTGAACAGTGCTCTGTCTGCCGCCACCTAGTGGCCGCCGGTGCACCATCATGGTGAGGAGCAGCCTTAGGTTTTTATTACATAGGATCTGATTATTCAATTATACTAAAACTAGGTGATTTATCGCGCCCTACGGGCGCTCTTCACACCGTCGTAAGGGGCTGTGCCCCCTTAATTTGTGAACATTTGTATATGAGAAAGATGGTTAGAATTGTATAAAAGATGGCCTGTATTGCAACTTGAGTTATAGGTGAAATGTGCTAAATAGAGAGCATATGATGTGGAAGGTGGTGTGTATTGTTTTGTTTAATTAAAAAGCGGTTACAGAGTAGGATGTACATTGATCGTGTGGATGGAACAGTGACATTTGTGGGTGTGGGGGGGGGCTGTGTGTGCATGTTGTTTAGGTGTGTGTGTGTGTGTGTGTGCAATAGTATAGTAGGGTGTTTCTGAGTCAGCGGCTCCCCACTGGTGAAGGTCACGACACAGGAAAACAGGAGGCTGGGTAGTGATAGGGGTGTGTGGGCATAAGGGGGACTAAAGAGGAGGGTGGGAGATACTGTGCAGCTTCTGCCAGTGGGTGAGGGTCCAGCGTGGCAGTACAGGAGTACAGGATGGTGGCCCTTAGTCAGTGTCTCCTCCTACTGGGTGGGAGTTCAGGTGCATAAGAGCAGGAGGCTGGGCTATGAGGCATGATAGGGGCATGTGGGCAAAACAGCGTCAGCGACTCCCCAGTGGTGGAAGTTATGGTTCAGGAGAGCAGGAAGCTGGGTAATGATAGGGTTGTGTGAGTATACGGGGGACTAAAGAGGGGCTTAGGGGTGCCGTGAATTGCGGGAGGGGCGCAGGGGTGCCGTGAATCAAGGGAGGGAGGGGGCGCAGGTGTCGGCGAATCGCGGGAGAGGGCGGGGGGTCCGTGAATTGCGGGAGGGGGGGGGGCGCGGGGCGCGATGAATCACCTAGTTGGTTATATATTCTTGTAGAAGGATGGTAGGATGTTGCTGTCATTCAGAATGCATTTACATAAACAGTAATAGTAGCAGTAAAAGGTCTGACTTAAAACACCTACAGTAAAACAGAACAGGTGTTATATATTATACAAAAAATTGGTTGATGATGTGTAGGTTGACGTGCACATAGTTCATAGTTGTCACTGGAAAAAAATTGCTACAAGAAAAAATTAACACAGAAAGTTCAACACATGTGAATGTTGACATAAGTGTGGCACTTCATCGGTGTCCATGTCGACACATGAGAATGAATATGAAAACATTCAAAAAAAGAAAAATAAATCTTCAAAAACTCATGTCAGCCTTTTTTATTGTCGACCATAGCCGTGCCAGTGTTTTGCATGTGCCATTTAATCCTGGGGTTGCCGTGAATGACGCGCGGGGGGAGGGAGGAGATGAGGGGTGTCCGCGAATCACGGGAGGAGGGGTCGTGGGTGGATGCCGTGAATTGCGGGAGGGGCGGTCACGGGGGGGAAGTGTGGGTGCCGCAAATCGTGGGATGGGGGGGCGCGGGGGGTTGCAGTGAATCGTGGGAGGGTGGGTCGCGGAGGAAGGGGGTTGCCGCAATGACAGGAGGGGGGGTCAGGGGTGGGGAATCGCGGTAGGGGGGTCGTGGGGGGCACCGTGAACCGCGGGAGGGGGGGCCCGGGGGGTTGGTGCAAATCGTGGGAGGGGGGATCGCGGGGTGCCGCGAATTACAGGAGGGGGGGTGTCACGGGGTGGGGCAGCGAATTGCGGGAGTCACCGGGGGTGCCGCGAATTGCGAAGGGTGTGCTGCAAATCGCGAGAGGGGGGTCGCGGGGGGTGCAGCGAATCGCCACAAGAAAAAATCAACACAGAAAGGTCAACATATGTAAATGTTGACATAAGTGTGGCACTTCATTGGTGTCCATGTCGACACATGAGAATGAATATGAAAACATTGAAAAAGTGAAAAATAAATCTTGTCAACCCTTTTCATTGTCGACCATAGCCATGTCAGTGTTTTGCATGTGCCATTTAATCGTGGGGATGCCGTGAATGGGGGGGGGGGGAGGGAGGGAGGTGCATACCCAATATGACCCTCTCCAGGAGGGACACATTGCTCTGTTTCTGGACTTTCTTCTTAATTTATGGATTACCATCACCTGTGCTTAAACACCTTTCTTATCAATTACCCTGTTTAAAATGACTGGTGATGACAATCATAAATTAAGATGGAAGTCCACAAACAGAGCATTCTGTCCCTCCTGGAGAGGGTCATGTTGGGAGGTATGGAGGTGTGGGGCGCTCACCTGGTGTGTCTGGTGAGTAGCTGTGTCTTTGCTGTGTAACATGGAGAGGCAAAGGGTGCCTGGCACTGTCTGTGGGCTCACTGAGCTGGTTCAACTTCTCTGTCATGTGAGTCAGTCATGTGAGTCAGAGGCTCCACCCAGCGTTATAGCTCCAGACACACTTTGAGTGACAGATGTAGCCAAATATATAAGAGACCAGGTGATTCATCGCGCCCTACGGGCGCTCTTCACACCGTCGTAAGGGGCTGCGCCCCCTTAATTTGTGAACATTTGTATATGAGAAAGATGGTTAGAATTGTATGAAAGATGCCTGTATTGCAACTTGAGTTATAGGTGAAATGTGTTAAATAGAGAGCATATGATGTGGAAGGGGGTGTGTATTGTTTTGTTTAATTAAAAAGCGGTTACAGAGTAAGATGTACATTGATAGTGTGGATGGTACAGTGACATTTGTGGGTGTGGGGGGGGGGGGCTGTGTGTGCATGTTGTTTAGGTGTGTGTGTGCAATAGTATAGTAGGGTGTTTCTGAGTCAGCGGCTCCCCACTGGCGGAGGTCACGACACAGGAAAACAGGAGGCTGGGTAGTGATAGGGGTGTGTGGGAATAAGGGAGACTAAAGAGGAGGGTGGGAGATACTGTGCTGCTTCTGCCAGTGGGTTAGGGTCCAGCGTGGCAGCACAGGAGTACAGGTGTCACACTCAGCCGCAGCGGAGCGCGGCGGGTCCATTACTCACCCGTCCGCGCCCGCCGCCGGCTAGCGTGTGTCAGTCTCCAGTCCTGGGGGCAGCGATCGGCAGCGATCGGCAGCGGGCTGGCGGCTAGTGAGCGGCGGGGAGGCTAGGGAGCACAGTACACTCCTTCATTGTTGGTGACGTCGGGAGGCCGGCGCCGCCATCTTGATTAAGGGCAGCACAGGGATTGGTTCCTGGTCTGAGGTTTCCACCCGTATTTCCCTGACAGCCAATGGCAGCTAACCCCTGGGGATATAGGGGATCTGCCTAGGGCTGTTCAGGGTCAGTACAAAGAGGTCTCTAGAGTCATTCACAGCTCCTAGCTGACTCCTGACTCATTATTCCTGACTCCTGGTGCCTAGTTCTATGTGTTGCTGCTGGAATACTGCTACCACTGGCTCCTTGCTGCTTCTTCCGCCAAGGTCCAGGTGCCTTCCCGCACTCCCGAGTCCTTCAGGGCACTCTCTCCACCGTCTCTTCTTCCAGCAATCCGGTGTCCGGGTTCTTCCCATTTAAAGGAACAGTACCACCAATCATCCGTGTTACCTTCTTCCGGATCTCCTGCTTCTTCAAACCTCCCGATTCAGACTTTTGTTTACCGCAGACGTGGGTTATATTCTTTCTGGACTTACTTCTTTAATTTATTCGTTTACCACTAACTGCCACTTAAAGACGTATTTAAGTGCTAAAAGTTGTCTGCCATTTATGAAATCATTTATTAAACCAGCACGGTTCAATCCTTCCCCTTCTGGTCCGTCTCCTGTTCCTGAGCACCACACGACTTCATCCAATCCCCCACTCGTGACAGTTTGTACTGACCCGATGGAGTCGGGTGAAGCACAGGCCTCCATGACGGAGGTACTACAAGGCATCGTGGCTCGTTTGGAACAAGTAGAGACGACACAGCGTCAAGTAGCCCAATTCCTACAGACCCTGTCACCCCCTTCTGCGGCCCCCCCTGGTCCACCAGCCCCGGCGCAGGGAGTTCCGGCACCGGCACCCATTCCAGGCCCAAGTGTTCCCAATCACCTGCATTTGCCAACTCCTAACAAATACGATGGCTCACCAAAAGGATGTCGTGGGTTTTTGAACCAATGTGACGTTCATTTTACCCTTCAGTCCAGGGCGGCTCCAGTCAGAAGGGACACAATGTATGCCACTCGAGCCTTGGGTGAAGGCTCGAGTGGCATACATTGTGTCCCTTCTGACTGGAGCCGCCCTGGATTGGGTGTCACCCCTCTGGGAGCGCTCTGATCCCCTGCTCGACTATGACGCCTTTATTACCTCCTTCCGTCACATCTTCGACGAACCCGGCAGGGTCTCCTCAGCTGCCACCGAGATTCTAAGGGCTTGCCAGGGAAGCCGTCCGGTGGGACAATACGTCATACAATTCCAAACCCTGGCTTCCGAATTGAGAGGGAATGAAGAGGCTCTCGTCTCAGCTTTCTGGAATGGGCTCTCCGGTCGAATCAAGGACGCATTAGCTACACGGGACACTCCTCTCACTCTGGCCGAACTTATTTCACTATGCAATAAGGTGGATCTACGACTACAGGAGCGTCAACTCGAGAGAAATCGTTCAGATCGCCTTCGCCCTCGTTTTCCTCCTAACCCTCTACCTGCACCCAAGTCGAGTTCTTCGATGGCTGCTCCCTCGGAAGAACCCATGCAGATCAACCGCTCCAGGCTCTCGTTGGAGGAGAAATCCCGTAGAGGACGAGAGAATTTATGCATGTATTGTGGCTCCTCCGCTCATCTACTATCCTCCTGCCCACTGCGTCCGGGAAACGATCGCTCCTAATCTCTCCGAGGGAGGTCCGATTAGGAGTCTTGCTTCCATCTCCCTCCTCTACCGATTCCACCATCCCGGTTACCCTCGTATCCCCTCAAGGAAGAATCAAAGTCCAGGCCTTGCTGGATTCAGGAGCAGCGGGGAACTTCCTCTCCGCGTCTTTCATCACCCAACACTCCCTGTCCGTACGACCCTTGGAACATCCATTGTTCCTTACAGCGGTAGATGGGAGTCGCATCTGTAGCGGGCAGATTACCCTTCAAACCTCTCCAACGACTATAATTGTGGGGGCTCTTCATCAAGAGACAGTAGAGTTCATGGTTCTACCCCAGTCCTCGCATGAAATGGTTCTGGGATTGCCATGGCTCACCCAGCACAATCCCCATATCAACTGGTCCAACATGGAGATCAAGGCTTGGGGCACCAATTGTTCATCCACTTGCCTCTCCCGGGTTATCCCACTCAACCAGGCAAATCAGCAAGTTGAACCCACCAGCCCTTCTTCGTCTTCTTTATCTCCACCTTTGTCCATACCCACACCATACCTTCCCTTCTCAGACGTCTTTAGCAAAGGAGGTGCCGACACTCTTCCTCCACATAGACCTTGGGACTGTCCTATAGAGTTGATGCCCGGGAAGTACCCGCCTCGTGGACGTATCTACCCGTTGTCTCTTCCCGAGACTGAGGCCATGTCCACCTATATTCAAGAGAACCTAAATAAAGGATTCATTCGACCATCCACCTCTCCAGCAGGGGCGGGTTTTTTTTTTTGTAAAAAAGAAGGATGGATCCCTCCGGCCTTGCATCGATTACAGGGGGTTGAACGATATCACAATCAAGAATCGTTACCCCCTGCCTCTCATCACAGAATTATTCGACAAGATCAAAGGGGCTTCTATCTTCACAAAATTAGATTTGAGAGGGGCCTACAACTTGATCCGGATCCGTCCCGGAGATGAATGGAAGACGGCATTCAACACCCGTGACGGGCACTACGAATACCTGGTGATGCCGTTTGGTCTTTGTAACGCCCCTGCCGTCTTCCAGCAATTCGTGAATGATATATTCCGGGACCTGTTGTATAATTCCATCGTGGTCTATCTGGATGACATCCTCATCTTCTCCCCTAACCTCCATCTTCATAGGCAGACGGTGTCAGAAGTCCTGCATCATCTTCGCAAAAACCAGTTGTTCTGCAAGTTGGAGAAATGCGTGTTCGAGGTCACCTCCATTCCGTTCCTTGGTCACATCCTCTCCTGCACCGGTATAGAGATGGACCCTGAGAAGGTGAGAGCCATTCAAGATTGGACGATTCCTACCACTCTCAAAGGAATCCAGAGGTTCCTGGGCTTTTCAAACTACTACCGCCGGTTTATCCGGAATTTCTCCACCATTCCTCTCACCGCCCTCACTCGCAAGGGAGCCGATCCTAGCCAATGGCCCCCCGAGGCCTTCCATGCCTTCCAACAACTGAAGGATGCTTTCATGACGGCCCCAATCCTGCTCCAACCAGATCTGGATAAACCTTTCATCCTGGAGGTGGATGCATCCTCTGAGGGGGTAGGAGCAATTCTATCCCAGAGAGGAGATGATCAAGAACTACACCCGTGTGCCTACTTCTCAAAAAAATTTCTGCCTGCGGAGAAGAACTACTCTATAGGAGAACAGGAGTTGTTGGCGGTCAAGTCAGCGTTTGAAGAGTGGCGCAATCTCTTGGAGGGAGCGCAACATAGGATCACTGTTTACTCCGACCACAAAAATCTTTCTTTCCTCAAACAGGTCCAATGCCTCACTGCTCGTCAAGCCCACTGGGCTATGTTCTTCGAACGCTTCCACTTTCAGATCCAATTTCGACCCGGGTCCATGAATGCCAAGGCCGATGCCCTTTCTCGCTCTTTTAAGACGTCTACAGATCTCGAAGCAACTCCCCAGCCAATCTTGAGTCCAATCGTCTTCGCTCAGGTGACAACCCAACCTACACCCCCTCCTGGCAAGACCTTCGTTCCTCTCAACCTTCGCAAGAAAGTGTTATCTTGGGCCCACTCTTCCCGCTTCGTAGGGCACTCTGGGGCACAAAAGACTCTAAAGTTCCTACTCCGCTCATACTGGTGGCCCACCATTCGTCGTGATGTAGCCAGTTTTGTCGCCTCCTGCGTAAAGTGTGCTCAGCATAAGATTCCCAGAACCTCTCCTGCTGGTACTCTCCTCCCGCTCTCCATTCCCACTGAACCGTGGACCCATTTGTCGATGGACTTTATATCCGAGCTTCCCCCCTCAAAGGGGCATACAGTGATCTGGGTGGTGGTTGACCGCTTCTCCAAGATGGTGCATTTCTTCCCATTAAAGAGTCTTCCATCGGCCTCAGTGTTAGCGCAACTTTTTATTTCTACCATCTTCAAATTGCATGGCCTACCCAAGGAGATTGTTTCCGAGCGCGGAGCACAGTTTGTGGCAAGGTTCTGGAGAGCACTTTGCTCCGCCGTACAAGTTAAACTCAAATTCTCTACCGCCTTTCATCCACAGACCAACGGCCAGACTGAGCGGGTCAACCAAGACCTAGAGGCATTCATCCGGCTTTTCGTCTCCTCTTCCCAAGATGACTGGGTAGATCTTTTGCCTTGGGCAGAATACGCCCACAATAACTCCTACCATTCGTCTTCAGAGACCACTCCTTTCTTTACCGTATATGGCAAGCACCCACGATCACCAGACTTCACCGAGTTACCTTCTTCCGAAGTACCCGCAGCAACCGCCTCGTTGCAACGATTCAGTAAAATCTGGTCGGACGTCCACAACGCCCTCCTCAAATCTTCGGCTCGATACAAGAGGATGGCTGACAGAAAGAGAAAGGCAGTTCCTCGTTTGAAAGTCGGAGATCGGGTATGGCTGTCTACCCGCCATCTACGCCTTCGTTTACCATCCATGAAGCTAGCTCCTCGGTTTATTGGGCCATTTCCGATTACTCAAGTTATTAATCCAGTCGCTTACAGGTTACAACTACCGTCATCTCTGAAGGTTTCCAACTCCTTCCACATCTCCCTTCTCAAACCGCTGAGATTAAATATGTATCAAAGAAAGGTGCCCAAACCGCCTAAGATTTGCTCCGAGAGGGAGGCAGAATTCGAAGTAAAACGGATCATAGACTCCCGTTGTCGTAATTCCCATCTTCAGTTTCTGGTGGAATGGGCTGGATTTGGTCCCGAAGAGAATTCCTGGGTAAATTCTGCTGATCTGCACGCTCCAAGTCTGGTGAGACAGTTCTTCCAAAGAAACCCTCACAAGGTGCGTAGGTGCCCTGGGGTCACCCAGAAAAGGGGGGGTACTGTCACACTCAGCCGCAGCGGAGCGCGGCGGGTCCATTACTCACCCATCCGCGCCCGCCGCCGGCTAGCGTGTGTCAGTCTCTAGTCCTGGGGGCAGCGGGCGGCAGCGATCGGCAGCGGGCTGGCGGCTAGTGAGCGGCGGGGAGGCTAGGGAGCACAGTACACTCCTTCATTGTTGGTGACGCCGGGAGGCCGGCGCCGCCATCTTGATTAAGGGCAGCACAGGGATTGGTTCCTGGTCTGAGGTTTCCACCCGTATTTCCCTGACAGCCAATGGCAGCTAACCCCTGGGGATATAGGGGATCTGCCTAGGGCTGTTCAGGGTCAGTACAAAGAGGTCTCTAGAGTCATTCACAGCTCCTAGCTGACTCCTGACTCATTATTCCTGACTCCTGGTGCCTAGTTCTATGTGTTGCTGCTGGAATACTGCTACCACTGGCTCCTTGCTGCTTCTTCCGCCAAGGTCCAGGTGCCTTCCCGCACTCCCGAGTCCTTCAGGGCACTCTCTCCACCGTCTCTTCTTCCAGCAATCCGGTGTCCGGGTTCTTCCCATTTAAAGGAACAGTACCACCAATCATCCGTGTTACCTTCTTCCGGATCTCCTGCTTCTTCAAACCTCCCGATAAAGACTTTTGTTTACCGCAGACGTGGGTTATATTCTTTCTGGACTTACTTCTTTAATTTATTCGTTTACCACTAACTGCCACTTAAAGACGTATTTAAGTGCTAAAAGTTGTCTGCCATTTATGAAATCATTTATTAAACCAGCACGGTTCAATCCTTCCCCTTCTGGTCCATCTCCTGTTCCTGAGCACCACACGACTTCATCCAATCCCCCACTCGTGACAACAGGATGGTTTCCCTTAGTCAGTGTCTCCTCCTACTGGGTGGGAGTTCGGGTGCATGAGAGCAGGAGGCTGGGCTATGAGGCATGATAGGGGCATGTGGGCAAAACAGCGTCAGCGACTCCCCAGTGGTGGAAGTTACGGTTCAGGAGAGCAGGAAGCTGGGTAGTGATAGGGGTGTGTGAGTATACGGGGGACTAAAGAGGGGCTTAGGGGTGCCGTGAATTGCGGGAGGGGCGTGGGGGTGACGTGAATCAAGGGAGGGAGGGGGCGCAGGTGTCAGCGAATCGCGGGCGAGGGTCTGCAAAGCGTGGGAGGGGGCGTGAATTGCGCGAGGGGGTGTTGCGAATCGCGGGACGGGGGTGCGTGGGGGGTCCGTGAATTGCGGGAGGGGGGGGGTACGGGGCGCGATGAATCACCTAGTTGGTTATATATTCTTGTAGAAGGATGGTAGGATGTTGCTGTCATTCAGAATGCATTTACATAAACAGTAATAGTAGCAGTAAAAGGTCTGACTTAAAACACCTACAGTACAACAGAACAGGTGTTATATATTATACAAAGAATTGGTTGATGATGTGTAGGTTGACGTGCACATAGTTCATAGTTGTCACTGGAAAAAAATTGCTACAAGAAAAAATCAACACAGAAAGTTCAACACATGTAAATGTTGACATAAGTGTGGCACTTCATCGGTGTCCATGTCAACACATGAGAATGAATATGAAAACATTCAAAAAAAGAAAAATAAATCTTCAAAAACTCATGTCAACCTTTTTCATTGTCGACCATAGCCGTGCCAGTGTTTTGCATGTGCCATTTAATCCTGGGGTTGCCGTGAATCACGCGCGGGGGTGGATGAGGTGAGGGGTGTCTGTGAATCACGGGAGGAGGGGTCGTGGGTGGATGCCGTGAATTGCGGGAGGACGGGTCGCGGGGGGGGGTGTGGGTGCCGCGAATCGTGGGATGTGGGGGCGCGGGGGGTTGCAGTGAATCGCGGGAGGGTGGGTCGCGGGGGCGGGGGGTTGCCGCAATGACAGGAGGGGGGGTCAGGGGTGGGGAATCGCAGTAGGGGGGGTCGTGGGGGGCACAGTGAACCGCGGTAGGGGGGTCGTGGGGTGCACCGTGAACCGCGGGAGGGGGGACCCGGGGGTCGGTGCGAATTGCAGGAGGGGGGGGTGTCACGGGGTGGGGCCGCGAATCGCGGGAGTCACCGGGGGTGCCGCGAATTGCGGGGGGTGTGCTGCAAATCGCGGGAGGGGGGTCGCGGGGGGTGCCGCGAATCGCCACAAGAAAAAAATCAACACAGAAAGGTCAACACATGTAAATGTTGACATAAGTGTGGCACTTCATTGGTGTCCATGTCGACACATGAGAATGAATATGAAAACATTGAAAAAGTGAAAAATAAATCTTGTCAACCTTTTTCTTTGTCGACCATAGCCATGTCAGTGTTTTGCATGTGCCATTTAATCGTGGGGATGCCGTGAATGGGGGAGGGGGGGGGAGGGAGGGAGGTGCATACCCAATATGACCCTCTCCAGGAGGGACACATTGCTCTGTTTCTGGACTTTCTTCTTAATTTATGGATTACCATCACCTGTGCTTAAACACCTTTCTTATCAATTACCCTGTTTAAAATGACAGGTGATGACAATCATAAATTAAGATGGAAGTCCACAAACATAGCATTCTGTCCCTCCTAGAGAGGGTCATGTTGGGAGGTATGGAGGTGTGGGGCGCTCACCTGGTGTGTCTGGTGTGTAGCTGTGTCTTTGCTGTGTAACATGGAGAGGCAGAGGGTGTCTGGCACTGTCTGTGGGCTCACTGGGCTGGTTCTCTGTCATGTGAGTCAGTCATGTGAGTCAGAGGCTCCACCCAGCGTTATATCTCCAGACACACTTTGAGTGTCAGATGTAGCCAAATATATAAGATATATATATATATATATATATATATATATATATATATATACCAACAATAGTGTCTTCAGCGCCCTAGATAGGTAATGTCCAACCAATATTTCAATAAAACATTTTCCAATAAAAAACTTTTTCTCAATAAAATATTGACAAAGACTATTGAAGTGATTCTTTTGTAAGAAATTTTTCTTTTATTTTCAGTACATCTGACCAACACCCAACGCGTTTCGTCTCGTTAGAGACTTCATCAGGGGTACAAGATCTAAAACATAACATATATTTCATAAGATACATGACATTGGACATTACATTAAAAATGATATTCATAAAAATATATAGGAGTATATGATAGTGAAGATGGAGAGACTTGGATAGGGGAGGATATGGAGATATTATTTTATAAAGGTACATACCTTAGAATAAACAAGGTTTAATATGCCCATTCAGGGTCATAGGGTAAAGGTAACACGTGAACAATGTGGTTAGGGTCCAACTTTTGGTACCGCCGGAAACAATTTTGAACCTAGTGATATAGTAGAAGTGGGGTACTTCAATTGTAAGCTAATCTTTCTTATTACATATACACATACCAAATGGGCTTCAGAGTACATACCTTCTTTCTGATTATAGGCTGTTTAAATAATCTGATGTCTTTGACAATATGCTTAAAAACTTGAATGATGCACCTAATTATGAAAATGTACATAATACATATATGTATTATCATTCCATATTTCTATTTGGGCATAATTAATTTTATATAAGAATATATGGATAAAAATTTGCATACCTATTTGAGGCAATTTCAACAATTATCCCAATCTGTCCAAGAACAATGAGGTCCTTTTTCTTTCTATTGAACCAACAATTACAAGAAGTTTTAGTAACCAAAGCCATCATTTCCCAAATTGGAAAAAAGGTTCAAATGGAGAGAATCCATCCAATAATAGAAATTACAATGTTGGAAGTTCTTACCCTGTGTCTCAGGAAGGTGTGTGCTCATTGGAATCCAAAGTGCAAGTGATTAGAGAGTGGACCTGGCCTCTCTATATATAGGGCTTCTCTGTGATGTCATTTCCTCTCAAAATAATTTTTTAATTTTTATTTATCTATATGTTTTATTTCAATTTTTAGAGTGATAATAGGATAATCATACTATAAACTATTTTATGTCCGTGTGCATTAGTGACAATAATCTTTTTAGTGACATTTGTACTTAATGTTTTATCTTAAAGTGGATTACCCGTTTATTCGTCTAATGATAATCCCATAAGATAATAGTGCGTTATATATAAATACTATAATCCAATTTTGGAGAAATTTAGATGTAGGGAAATGTGTTTAAAGCCTTAATAGGCTCGTTTGCGTTCCACCTACGCCGAGGTGGAACGCACCGCCATTTTATTTTATCCGATGCGGATGTGCTGTACACTGCGCTCTAACTCCTAAAGCCGGCGTGCCACGTAAGACGTGCCTCCGGACTGTTTCAGGAAGTGTATCTTCCTGTCAATTGCGTTCCAAATGGAATATAGCTGGAACGCACCCTATTTGAATAGAGAATGGCTAATACATACGCTGGACATATACTGCACAAATCGTAGTGTCATTAATGTGAAAGAAAGGGAATAATCCTCATTATAATTTATATATTAACCCTAATTGAGCTAGTAGGTATAATTAGCTATATATAGAAAATTATTATTTTATTATATAGAGTGCAAAACTTATATTATGTGAATATTAGTGTGAATATTAGTGTTAATTCATAATAAGTAATTTACTTCCATTTGAAAAAGAGGCTTTGATTTTACATATATCTGTACATTCTTAATAGATGTTACATTTTTATCAATATGATGAACATAAATATACAAAAATATATACAATAGATAATTAGTAAAAAATAAAAATAATAATAATAATAAAAAAATAATAAAAAATACACTAAAAAGTACAAATAAATATACAAAAAAGGTACATATAAATTTATACAGAAAAGTATATATAATACATAAAAAATGTAAATATTAATATATATTAATCAGAATACATGTACAGAATCTATAGATTTATAGAAATGCTGTTATCTCTATACTCTCATTTAGACCCCTTGGGGCCAGGGTATCAAGTGTATATATCCAATACGATTCACGCATAATTAGATTACGATCCCTATCTCCCCCTCGAGGGTCTTCTTTTACATGTTCGAGAACTGAAAATTTCAAGGAACATATCTCTGAATTATGGCAAGATTCAAAATGTCTAGGCAGGCTGTGGATTTGTACCTTTCTTTTTATGTTTCGTAAGTGTTCTTGGATGCGAATTTTTAGGCTTCTTTTCGTTTTACCTACATACCATTTTTCACAGCCACATTTTATTAGATACACTACATATGTAGTATTACAAGTCAAAACCCCTTCAAACTTACAGTTCTTTTTCAATTTTTCAGGGATTACAGGGCCATGTTTTTCTACATGTTTGCAACAGATGCATTTGTTGCATGGGAATAACCCCTTCCTTTCTGGCAGGAAGGAAGGGTTACCTCTCATGATACTGCTTTTTTGAGTTTCAAGTGGCTTCAATTTGCTAGGTGCTAGAGAACTTTTTAAATTTCTAGCCCTCTTAAAAATTACATCAGGTCTATCAGGTAAATTAGGACCCAAAATCGGATCCATCTTTAGAAGGTGCCAATGCCTGCCCAGACATTTTTTTATCTTCGCATGTTCCTGACTGTATTGGGTTATAAAAGGCCTAATTTTTTTGGTATTACCACAATTAGGAATATTTTCCTTTTCTTTTAAGAGGTCGGTTCTAGATGTAGAAGCTGCTCTTTTTTGATCAAGTCTTATATTCGCTTCATCATACCCTCTTTCTAGAAATCTATTCACCAACATTTCTGATTGTTCCCAATAGGTTTTTTCTTCACTACAGTTTTTTCGAACTCTTAGAAACTGTGCAAAAGGTACATTATTTTTCCAAGTGTGTAAATGGCAACTGTTAGCAGGGATATAACTGTTTGCATCAGTTTTCTTGAAAAAGGTTTTGGTAGACAAAGTATTGGCTGAGGGGTCTATGTTTACTACAATATCAAGAAAATCAATTTGAAATTCGTCCTCCTTATAAGTGAATTTCAAATTATACTCATTCGCCTGTAAATCAGAGATAAATTTATCTATACTTTGTTTGTCGCCATCCCAAACTACTAGTAGGTCATCAATATACCTTTTATAGAATTTCATCCTTTTGTCTTTAAAACCATCCTCCTCATATAGAGTATTAATTTCCCAGTTATTCATATAAATATTTGCATATGAGGGGGCAAATTTTGTGCCCATGGCTGTTCCTTGTTTTTGAACATAGTGTGCTCCATCAAATTCAAAGTGGTTATGTTCAAGGATAAAATTTACACTATTTAATAGGAAATTTCTTTCTTTATGACCCACATTAGCGTCAAACAACAAGATCTCTTTTACTGCTTCCAAACCTTTATGGTGAGGTATCGATGTGTATAATGCTTGTGCATCTATAGTTACCCATCTAAAGGTAGGTTCCCAATTAATGTCCTGGATTTCGCGTAAAACCTGTGTAGAATCCTTCAAATATGACTTTTGTTTTTTAACATAGGTCTGTAATTTTAGATCTACAAAATGAGATAAGTTCGCAGTGAGGGACTCAACACCTGCAACGATCGGTCTTCCCGGAGGGAGGTCTCTATTTTTATGTACCTTTGGGATGTGATAGAATATTGGAGTTTTTGGTTTTTCTACGTACATATAGCTCATTTCTTTTTTACATATTACCCCTTCGATATTAGCCTTAAGAAGTAGGGAATACAATTCTCCCTTATATGTTTCTATTGGATTTTCCTCTAATTTTTTATACGTGGTTTGATCATTAATTAATTTATAGGCTTCTTCTAAATAAGTGGACCGATCTTGTAGGACCACTGCGCCCCCTTTATCTGCCACTTTAATAATCAACTCCTCGTCATTTTTGAGGTCTTTCAGAGCTTTTTTCTCTTGTGGGGTTAGGTTGGTATGACTCCTATTGTCCAATTTCAAAGTTTTAAAATCTTCATTGACTAATTCGAAAAAAATCTCCAAGTGGCTGCCTTTAGATTCCACTGGAAAGAATTTTGAGGGTGGGGCTACCAGAGGTTTAGGTGTGTTAATTTCTTTAATGGGATTTTTTAGAAAATGTCTTTCTAGAGTTAAGCGTCTTATAAATCTATTAAGATCGACAAAAAGGTCAAATTTGTCAGAGTGTTGGTCTGGGGCAAATTTTAGACCTTTATTTAATAATTGGACTTCGGGTTGTGATAGTACCTTCTTGGAAAGGTTAATGACTCCTGTAGGACAGGGTCCTTCAGGAAGTGGGCAGATCTTTTCTTTTTTGGGGAATTTTCTCCCTCCTCTTTTTCCCCTTTTCCTAGGTACCTCTTTTTCCTACTGGGGACTCTGTGTCTGTGGAATAAGTACTTTTCTTTGTTAAATTTGGGGGGGTGTTTTTTTTCCCATCTAAAAAATTCCCTGATAATGGGGATCTCAAAACCTCAAATCGATTAGAAACCTCTGGGTAATAGGATCTTCTAGGCGATATTACTCTTCTATTGTAAGGTCTTCTATTGTCCCTATATCCAGGGGAACCAAAAGACCTTCTAAAATGTCCTCGATGAGAGTTTCTCCCTTGATAGGAATCTCGTCTCTGGTAGGATTCTCTCCTCTCAGGTTGATGGTAATAAGATCTTCTTTTTACAAAGACTTCATCATCCTCAACATTTTTAAAATAAGTGCGTGGTCTAGGGTTTGGGTTTTCGACCTGTGCCCAGTTCTGGATTTTCCCATTTTCATAGTCTAATTTATCTCTTAGAAACTTTTTTTGTTTTCTTGATATAATATCTGTTTCTAAGGAATCTAATTTACTTTGCATGTCTGTTACATCTTTTTTGAAGTCATCGTCCCCTTCAAATTTAGATAGAGCTATTTCTAGTTTTTTGATGTCCTCTTCATAACGACCTATTTCTTTTCTTCGGTCGTTAATGATGAGATCAATCAATTTTAATGCACTGTCATTTAATATTTTATTCCAATTTGACATAAATTCATCATTTGTCTGTCCCATAGTGGGTTTTTTTAAAAGTCTTAACCCTCTAGGTACTCTTCCCACCTCTACATATTTCTCTAGGGTAATTAGCTCATACCATCCTTTTAATTCTTTGGTGGCGAGCTTTTCCATTTGATTTAATAGACCATAATAATCTTCTATACTTTCCTCCATCTGCTGTATATCCTTTGTCTGTATGAGTTAAAAGGATGGTATGAGCTAATTACCCTAGAGAAATATGTAGAGGTGGGAAGAGTACCTAGAGGGTTAAGACTTTTAAAAAAACCCACTATGGGACAGACAAATGATGAATTTATGTCAAATTGGAATAAAATATTAAATGACAGTGCATTAAAATTGATTGATCTCATCATTAACGACCGAAGAAAAGAAATAGGTCGTTATGAAGAGGACATCAAAAAACTAGAAATAGCTCTATCTAAATTTGAAGGGGACGATGACTTCAAAAAAGATGTAACAGACATGCAAAGTAAATTAGATTCCTTAGAAACAGATATTATATCAAGAAAACAAAAAAAGTTTCTAAGAGATAAATTAGACTATGAAAATGGGAAAATCCAGAACTGGGCACAGGTCGAAAACCCAAACCCTAGACCACGCACTTATTTTAAAAATGTTGAGGATGATGAAGTCTTTGTAAAAAGAAGATCTTATTACCATCAACCTGAGAGGAGAGAATCCTACCAGAGACGAGATTCCTATCAAGGGAGAAACTCTCATCGAGGACATTTTAGAAGGTCTTTTGGTTCCCCTGGATATAGGGACAATAGAAGACCTTACAATAGAAGAGTAATATCGCCTAGAAGATCCTATTACCCAGAGGTTTCTAATCGATTTGAGGTTTTGAGATCCCCATTATCAGGGAATTTTTTAGATGGGAAAAAAACCACCCCCCCAAATTTAACAAAGAAAAGTACTTATTCCACAGACACAGAGTCCCCAGTAGGGAAAAAGAGGTACCTAGGAAAAGGGGAAAAAGAGGAGGGAGAAAATTCCCCAAAAAAGAAAAGATCTGCCCACTTCCTGAAGGACCCTGTCCTACAGGAGTCATTAACCTTTCCAAGAAGGTACTATCACAACCCGAAGTCCAATTATTAAATAAAGGTCTAAAATTTGCCCCAGACCAACACTCTGACAAATTTGACCTTTTTGTCGATCTTAATAGATTTATAAGACGCTTAACTCTAGAAAGACATTTTCTAAAAAATCCCATTAAAGAAATTAACACACCTAAACCTCTGGTAGCCCCACCCTCAAAATTCTTTCCAGTGGAATCTAAAGGCAGCCACTTGGAGATTTTTTTCGAATTAGTCAATGAAGATTTTAAAACTTTGAAATTGGACAATAGGAGTCATACCAACCTAACCCCACAAGAGAAAAAAGCTCTGAAAGACCTCAAAAATGACGAGGAGTTGATTATTAAAGTGGCAGATAAAGGGGGCGCAGTGGTCCTACAAGATCGGTCCACTTATTTAGAAGAAGCCTATAAATTAATTAATGATCAAACCACGTATAAAAAATTAGAGGAAAATCCAATAGAAACATATAAGGGGGAATTGTATTCCCTACTTCTTAAGGCTAATATCGAAGGGGTAATATGTAAAAAAGAAATGAGCTATATGTACGTAGAAAAACCAAAAACTCCAATATTCTATCACATCCCAAAGGTACATAAAAATAGAGACCTCCCTCCGGGAAGACCGATCGTTGCAGGTGTTGAGTCCCTCACTGCGAACTTATCTCATTTTGTAGATCTAAAATTACAGACCTATGTTAAAAAACAAAAGTCATATTTGAAGGATTCTACACAGGTTTTACGCGAAATCCAGGACATTAATTGGGAACCTACCTTTAGATGGGTAACTATAGATGCACAAGCATTATACACATCGATACCTCACCATAAAGGTTTGGAAGCAGTAAAAGAGATCTTGTTGTTTGACGCTAATGTGGGTCATAAAGAAAGAAATTTCCTATTAAATAGTGTAAATTTTATCCTTGAACATAACCACTTTGAATTTGATGGAGCACACTATGTTCAAAAACAAGGAACAGCCATGGGCACAAAATTTGCCCCCTCATATGCAAATATTTATATGAATAACTGGGAAATTAATACTCTATATGAGGAGGATGGTTTTAAAGACAAAAGGATGAAATTCTATAAAAGGTATATTGATGACCTACTAGTAGTTTGGGATGGCGACAAACAAAGTATAGATAAATTTATCTCTGATTTACAGGCGAATGAGTATAATTTGAAATTCACTTATAAGGAGGACGAATTTCAAATTGATTTTCTTGATATTGTAGTAAACATAGACCCCTCAGCCAATACTTTGTCTACCAAAACCTTTTTCAAGAAAACTGATGCAAACAGTTATATCCCTGCTAACAGTTGCCATTTACACACTTGGAAAAATAATGTACCTTTTGCACAGTTTCTAAGAGTTCGAAAAAACTGTAGTGAAGAAAAAACCTATTGGGAACAATCAGAAATGTTGGTGAATAGATTTCTAGAAAGAGGGTATGATGAAGCGAATATAAGACTTGATCAAAAAAGAGCAGCTTCTACATCTAGAACCGACCTCTTAAAAGAAAAGGAAAATATTCCTAATTGTGGTAATACCAAAAAAATTAGGCCTTTTATAACCCAATACAGTCAGGAACATGCGAAGATAAAAAAATGTCTGGGCAGGCATTGGCACCTTCTAAAGATGGATCCGATTTTGGGTCCTAATTTACCTGATAGACCTGATGTAATTTTTAAGAGGGCTAGAAATTTAAAAAGTTCTCTAGCACCTAGCAAATTGAAGCCACTTGAAACTCAAAAAAGCAGTATCATGAGAGGTAACCCTTCCTTCCTGCCAGAAAGGAAGGGGTTATTCCCATGCAACAAATGCATCTGTTGCAAACATGTAGAAAAACATGGCCCTGTAATCCCTGAAAAATTGAAAAAGAACTGTAAGTTTGAAGGGGTTTTGACTTGTAATACTACATATGTAGTGTATCTAATAAAATGTGGCTGTGAAAAATGGTATGTAGGTAAAACGAAAAGAAGCCTAAAAATTCGCATCCAAGAACACTTACGAAACATAAAAAGAAAGGTACAAATCCACAGCCTGCCTAGACATTTTGAATCTTGCCATAATTCAGAGATATGTTCCTTGAAATTTTCAGTTCTCGAACATGTAAAAGAAGACCCTCGAGGGGGAGATAGGGATCGTAATCTAATTATGCGTGAATCGTATTGGATATATACACTTGATACCCTGGCCCCAAGGGGTCTAAATGAGAGTATAGAGATAACAGCATTTCTATAAATCTATAGATTCTGTACATGTATTCTGATTAATATATATTAATATTTACATTTTTTATGTATTATATATACTTTTCTGTATAAATTTATATGTACCTTTTTTGTATATTTATTTGTACTTTTTAGTGTATTTTTTATTATTTTTTTATTATTATTATTTTTATTTTTATTTTTTACTAATTATCTATTGTATATATTTTTGTATATTTATGTTCATCATATTGATAAAAATGTAACATCTATTAAGAATGTACAGATATATGTAAAATCAAAGCCTCTTTTTCAAATGGAAGTAAATTACTTATTATGAATTAACACTAATATTCACACTAATATTCACATAATATAAGTTTTGCACTCTATATAATAAAATAATAATTTTCTATATATAGCTAATTATACCTACTAGCTCAATTAGGGTTAATATATAAATTATAATGAGGATTATTCCCTTTCTTTCACATTAATGACACTACGATTTGTGCAGTATATGTCCAGCGTATGTATTAGCCATTCTCTATTCAAATAGGGTGCGTTCCAGCTATATTCCATTTGGAACGCAATTGACAGGAAGATACACTTCCTGAAACAGTCCGGAGGCACGTCTTACGTGGCACGCCGGCTTTAGGAGTTAGAGCGCAGTGTACAGCACATCCGCATCGGATAAAATAAAATGGCGGTGCGTTCCACCTCGGCGTAGGTGGAACGCAAACGAGCCTATTAAGGCTTTAAACACATTTCCCTACATCTAAATTTCTCCAAAATTGGATTATAGTATTTATATATAACGCACTATTATCTTATGGGATTATCATTAGACGAATAAACGGGTAATCCACTTTAAGATAAAACATTAAGTACAAATGTCACTAAAAAGATTATTGTCACTAATGCACACGGACATAAAATAGTTTATAGTATGATTATCCTATTATCACTCTAAAAATTGAAATAAAACATATAGATAAATAAAAATTAAAAAATTATTTTGAGAGGAAATGACATCACAGAGAAGCCCTATATATAGAGAGGCCAGGTCCACTCTCTAATCACTTGCACTTTGGATTCCAATGAGCACACACCTTCCTGAGACACAGGGTAAGAACTTCCAACATTGTGATTTCTATTATTGGATGGATTCTCTCCATTTGAACCTTTTTTCCAATTTGGGAAATGATGGCTTTGGTTACTAAAACTTCTTGTAATTGTTGGTTCAATAGAAAGAAAAAGGACCTCATTGTTCTTGGACAGATTGGGATAATTGTTGAAATTGCCTCAAATAGGTATGCAAATTTTTATCCATATATTCTTATATAAAATTAATTATGCCCAAATAGAAATATGGAATGATAATACATATATGTATTATGTACATTTTCATAATTAGGTGCATCATTCAAGTTTTTAAGCATATTGTCAAAGACATCAGATTATTTAAACAGCCTATAATCAGAAAGAAGGTATGTACTCTGAAGCCCATTTGGTATGTGTATATGTAATAAGAAAGATTAGCTTACAATTGAAGTACCCCACTTCTACTATATCACTAGGTTCAAAATTGTTTCCGGCGGTACCAAAAGTTGGACCCTAACCACATTGTTCACGTGTTACCTTTACCCTATGACCCTGAATGGGCATATTAAACCTTGTTTATTCTAAGGTATGTACCTTTATAAAATAATATCTCCATATCCTCCCCTATCCAAGTCTCTCCATCTTCACTATCATATACTCCTATATATTTTTATGAATATCATTTTTAATGTAATGTCCAATGTCATGTATCTTATGAAATATATGTTATGTTTTAGATCTTGTACCCCTGATGAAGTCTCTAACGAGACGAAACGCGTTGGGTGTTGGTCAGATGTACTGAAAATAAAAGAAAAATTTCTTACAAAAGAATCACTTCAATAGTCTTTGTCAATATTTTATTGAGAAAAAGTTTTTTATTGGAAAATGTTTTATTGAAATATTGGTTGGACATTACCTATCTAGGGCGCTGAAGACACTATTGTTGGTGTATTTGTTTTGGTCTATCCCTACTAGTAGGGGATAGAGTGTCAACAGCGACCACACATTGTATAATAATAGCGCAATTTTGGAGATTATTGTTCTTGTAATATATATATATATATATATATATATATATATATATATATATAGATAGATAGATAGATAGATAGATACAGAAGTACCAACACACTCACCATTCCTAAGAATGAGGTGCAAAGAGCTTTGATCAAATAATCAATTAGATAAATAATGGGGTTTTAGTTCATGAATTGATCAATGCATTTTAGCTTGCAGCCCATCACCAAGGGACCCCATTTCACTGCAAGTCCTACACTAACAACTGGTTTTCATGGGAACCTGGCCACTGCTTACACATCATACTGTAGGTACGGAAATGGCTTTATCCCACTGCCACCACACCTTCCATGTTCCCTGTCTTACAGAATGGCTGTGGGTCAACAACACCTGCCCTCTGTGCCGCGAGGGACTCTTCAGCCTGGACCTTCTGTAACACCTCACCTGATGGCTCCCCAGGGAATCAGAACCACCAAAATGTAAGAGCAAAGGTCTAAAGTGGTAAGTTCCTATTTACTATTATTAATACATTTTGACTCCTTTTCTTTTAATCCTCCCGCAATTCACGACATCCACCCACGACCCCTCCTCCCGTGATTCGCGGACACCCCTCACCTCCCTCCCCCACCCCCGCGCGTGATTCACGGCAACCCCAGGATTAAATGGCACATGCAAAACACTGGCACGGCTATGGTCGACCACGGTCAAGGCCAAGTCGGCAACCGCGATCAAGGCCAAGCCGGTAGACCTGGCCAAGCACAAGCCTGAAGAACGATCCAAGGCGGCAGACCCGGACAAGGTCAAGCACAAGCAGGCAGAACGATCCAATCCGGCAGACACATTCAAGTACAAGGCGGCAGACCCGGACAAGGTCAAGCACAAGCCGGCAGAACGATCCAAGCCAGCAGACACATTCAAGTACAGGCCGTCAGACCAATCCAAGTGCAGGCCGGCTGACCCAGTCAAGTACCTGCTGGCAGACACATTCAAGTACAAGCCGGCAGACCCATCCAAGTACATGCCGGCTAACCCATTCGAGTACATGCTGGCAGACCTACGCATGAGAAATCTGGCAGACCCGTTCAAGTACAAGTCGGCAGGCCTATTCAAGTACATGCCGGCAGACCCATTCAAGTACATGCCAGCAGACCCGGTCAAAACCAAGCCGGCAGACAGATTAAAGACCAAGCCAGCAGACCCGGTCAAAACCAAGCCTGCAGACCCGATGAAAACCAAGCAAGCAGACGAATTCAAGACCAAGCCGGCAGACCTGGTCAAGGACAAGCAGGCAGACCCGGTCAAAATCAAGCCAGAAGACCCGGACAAAATCAAGCCGGCAGATGAATTCAAGACCAAGCCGGCAGACGAATTCAAGACCAAGCCAGAAGACGAATTCAAGACCAAGCCGGTAGACAAATTCAAGACCAAGCCAGCAGACCCGGTCAATGCTCCCAAATCCCCACCCCTGTCTGTGGCTGATTGCCCAGCTGAGCAGGTGCCCCCTGGCTCATCCAGGTCAAGGGCCTCCAAATTTCTGAAACGTTGTGGGTGCTGCATGAGTTAGACAAAGAGACCCACATACAGGCTTGGGAACCGAAGACAAAGAGACCCACACACAGGCTTGGGAACCTGAGACAAAGAGACCCACACACAGGCTTGGGAACCTGAGACAAAGAGACCCACACACAGGCTTGGGAACCTGAGACAAAGAGACCCACACACAGGCTTGGGAACCTGAGACAAAGAGACCCACAAACAGGCTTGGGAACCTGAGACAAAGAGACCCACACGCAGGCTTGGGAACCTGAGACAAAGAGAACCACATACAGGCTTGGGAACCTGAGACAAAGAGACCCACATACAGGCTTGGGAACCTGAGACAAAGAGACCCACATACAGGCTTGGGAACCGGAGACAAAGAGACTCACATACAGGCTTGGGAACCTGAGACAAAGAGACCCACATACAGGTTTGGGAACCTGAGACAAAGAAACCCATCCCATCCCACTCGCCCTCCCCTCCTCCCCCCCCATTTGTTATATCTACAATATATGAAATATCATTTTAAATGGACCCAGCCAGAACATCAGAGAGCCTTGGCAGAGGTCAAGACGCCGCAGACCATCCGATGGGAGTCGATCAGGAAGAAGATCTGGACCATCATCGGGAAGAGGAAGATTTGGACGGAGAGGAAGAGGAGGACATGAGCCCAGTGCCAGTGACCATCAGGCAGAGGCAGTGAGATCAGATCGCCTCCTGCTGGAAATAATTATGCACTTCTTCAAGCCCCGTCTCCCCACCTTCTGCAGGCACACCATTGCGGAAGGAGAGGAACCAGAGAACTGCACCATCTGCATCTCTGACATTGAATTAGGTACGGAAATGGCTTTATCACACTGTCGCCACACCTTCCATGTTCCCTGTCTTACAGAATGGCTGAAGGTCAACAACACCTGCCCTCTGTGCCGCGAGGGACTCTTCAGCCTGGACGTTCTCTCCCACCTCACCCGATGGCTCCCCAGCGAATCAGAACCACCAAAATGTAAGAGCAAAGGTCTAAAGCGTTAAGTTCCTATTTACTATTATTAATACATTTTTACTCCTTTTCTTTTTTTATATATTTTTTCTGCAAACAATCAAATGATTGTAAAGACTTGTTCCTGATCCCTCCAGTTTCTGCAATCATTTTTCTACTCTAGAAACAAGAGGGAATTGACGGTAACAAGCTGGGGATTAGGGCTAATGGCGACACCCCACAAAAAAATGACATTGAGCAGCCACCTCATGGGTGTGTTGGAAGAGCTGCTAATTATTATTATGTTGACAGTTACACCGAACCTATTGATAACTTAATAACTTGATCATTTAACATTTAAACTTGGGTATGGCCGGGTACATCAGCTAGTAATTAGTAACCCTGACGATTTTCCTCGCCAATAGGTCTCTGTCATTATTTTAGATTTGTTTATTATTGTTTTATGTGTGTACAAATAAATGTGGGCTAACATTAGCTGATGCAGTGTAACATAATCATTTTATCATGATTTATAGAGCTCCAAAATATTACATTACATTGTGTCACAGGTCTTGCGATACATCATGGAATTAACACCACACGAGCTACAGAAAAACAGTGTTATAGGCTAAGGCAGAATTTCCCAAACTCCATAATTACTGGCCAGGTTTTAAGGATGTCCATGTGAGAGCACAGATGACTTAACTACGTTACTCATTTTGATTTAAACGCCTGGAATCAAGCATGGCTATCCTTAAAACTTGGGCTGTAAGGAATATTTTGGGAAACTCTAGGCTAATTGGAAACGAAGGTCAGTAAAAAGTTTGTTCAGTAAATTAAATCTTTTAGTGGCCATACACATGCAGATTTATCTTTAGATCTGGCTGGTTGGAACAAAAACATTGTTATGGATGAGAGCAAATGACAGCTGACCATTTGTTTGGAAATGCTGGAAAACCGACAAACTGTCACTCATCCATAACTATGTTTTTGTCCCAACCAGCCAGAACTGAAGATAAATCTTACTAGTGTATGGGCACTTGTCCTTTGTAGTGGGAGGGATTCTAACAGTGGTGGTTGGCCAGTGTCCCTGTGTTACTGGCTGGCACCTCCCATGCTGTTAGTTACAGATCAGGAAGCGCTAAACATTGGGGCCTGCATCCGTACACGCATACTGCTGCAGCACTGTTTTTCAGTTGTATGGTAATTTAATATATAAAATTATGTTATTGCTGGAACTCTTATTGTACACCAGCAATATCCGATCTTCACATGTCACATATGGCTATTTGTTATATCTACAATATGTGAAATATCATTTTAGATGGACCCAGCCAGAACATCAGAGAGCCTTGGCTGAGGTCAGGACGCCGCAGACCATCCGATGGGAGTCGATCAGGAAGAAGATCTGGACCATCATCGGAAAGAGGAAGATTTGGACGGAGAGGAAGAGGAGGACATGAGCCCAGTGCCAGTGACCATCAGGCAGAGGCAGTGAGATCACATCGCCTCCTGATGGAAATAATTATGCAGTTCTTCAAGCCCCGTCTCCCCACCTTCTGCAGGCACACCATTGCGGAAGGAGAGGAACCAGAGAACTGCACCATCTGCATCTCTGACATTGAGGTAGGTACGGAAATGGCTTTATCACACTGTCGCCACACCTTCCATGCTCCCTGTCTTACAGAATGGCTGAAGGTCAACAACAACTGCCCTCTGTGCCGCGAGGGACTCTTCAGCCTGGACGTTCTCTCCCACCTCACCGGATGGCTCCCCAGCAAATCAGAACCACCAAAATGTAAGAGCAAAGGTCTAAAGCGGTAAGTTCCTATTTACTATCATTAATAAATTTTTACTCCTTTTTTTTTTTTTTATATATTTTTTCTGCAAACAATCAAATGATTGTTAAAGACCTGTTCCTGATCCCTCCAGTTTCTGCAATAATTTTTCTACTCTAGAAACTAGAGGGAATTGACGGTAACAAGCTGGGGATTAGGGCTAATGGCGACACCCCACAAAAAAATGACATTGAGCAGCCACCTCATGGGTGTGTTGGAAGAGCTGCTAATTATTATTATGTTGACAGTTACACCGAACCTATTGATAACTTAATAACTTGATCATTTAACATTTAAACTTGGGTATGGCCGGGTACATCAGCTAGTAATTAGTAACCCTGACGGTTTTCCTTGCCAATAGGTCTCTGTCATTATTTTAGATTTGTTTATTATTATTTTACGTGTGTATAAATAAATGTGGGCTAACATTAGCTGATGCAGTGTAACATATTCATTTTATCATGATTTATAGAGCTCCAAAATATTAAATTGTGTCACAGATCTTGCCATACATCTTGGAATTAACACCACATGAGCTACAGAATAACAGTGTTATAGGCTAAGGCAGAATTTCCCAATGTCCATAATTTCTGGCCAGGTTTTAAGGATGTCCATGTGAGAGCACAGATGACTTAACTACATTACTCATTTTGATTTAAACGCCTGGACTCAAGCATGGCTATCCTTAAAACTTGGACTGTAAGGCATATTTTGGGAAACTCTAGGATAAAGTGTGATGTTGGCAACAGTATCGGCATGTAAACCAATCAGACAGAGCTGGATTAAGGATTGGGGGTCTAATGCACCTAAGAAAAGCCCTAAGGTCTAAAATTAAAATCAGAGCATCACAATCCCTAAATTCATTTATTTTTTAAATGATTGGGTAACTGGCCTTATTTGCATGAAGCAATTCATATACCACCGGTGCTCATATATGTAAGATTAGCAGGGCCAGAATCTTAGCATTTATTTAGTGGAGATGGAGCTGAAACTTCACGTTTTCATCTGGAACACTAAATGCAGCAAGCGGTATTAGGAAATACTACTAGAATATCTGTCAGTGGTAACAGACTAGGAAACAGCGAGTAATTATACAGGTTATATTGGAAAAAGAAACATCTGCAATGTAGCCACAATGAGGAAAATTAAGTAAGGCACAATAGGCCTTACTGAATGTGAGCTGGAAAACAAAGAACAGACGATCGCTTCTGTATACATGAGCAAATACACTGTGGCCCTTATTCTAGTTGACATCCGGCTATGTCAGCTGCCCGACCCCACACGTGCGTCACGGCCGGATTACCATACGTACACCCTGCGTTTTCATGGGAACGCCCATGAAACACTGGGCGTACGCATATGATAATGAGCCCAAACAGCCCTTCACGCCCCTCTCCACCCCCTGCTCGGATGGGTCCGTATGATCCTTCAAGCCGTGTTATGACGTGCGAGACGTTCGAACATGCGCAGAAACGCCTCTGCACATGCGCAAACACCAACCATCGGCCGTCCGACCGAACACACAGCCGTCCGACTAAATCAGAATAAGGGCCAGTATGTACACTCAGTTGGTTTACTTCAATAAAAGAAATAACTCCTTTCTACTTGAGGTATATAGAGACTCGATGCCCCTTTCAGACCGCACTTTTTACCTGGTATTTTGCAGGTTTTGATGGTTTACTCCCCTTCTATGTAAAATTCAAGGATCCCAAAATTATTGTTAGGATTATGAATTTCTGTGTTTTAGGAAATATTTTTTTGTACTGTGACAGTTTTGTATTTACTGTCAAAGGGTGGACTGTCAATGTCGAGTTTTACACACGCCATTTTAGGATAGTATGGCCGCCATTTTGGTTTGCAGAGTTGCGCAAATAAAGTATACATACCCGAGTCTGTGTGACAAAGTGGACCAGAAGCGCAGCTATACTATTACACATAAATTCATAATACCATACTTACACCAAATAAAATTTAGTTAATTAAAGGTTTAGAGCACTACACATAGTTTAATCAGCATTACATATTTCTGTCTGTATAATGTTTGGTACCGTTACGTTTCCCATGCGCAGTATTCCGGTCATTGCGAATAATTCGCAATTCATACGATCCGATAATTACGGACAAAATCCATATTCCAAGGACTATTTCTGTTAAAATGTGTGTGACAAAAGAATCTAGTTATAACCGGTTCTTGCTGCTATTTACGACCCCTGACGACGATGCCAACACACAAAGGACTCCAAAGTTCACTCCCCCTGCACCTATGCAAACCAGGTGTAATACTTTGCCCCAATCACTGAGGACTGGACATTCGAGCCCTGACCAATAGGAATGGCCTTTGACCTCCCCCTTCTGACCCTATAAGATAGCCAACCCTGGGCGGGCTCGGTCACTTTGGCACTGCTGATATCCCCTCACCAACCCGGGCTATAGTTCTACTTGAATATAGCGAGCTCCGACCAGACTGCGCTGCGCTATTTCCTTGACGGTAACATTTGTATTCCCGTTTTATGTAATGTGGCTGATTATGATTGTATCTGTTTCTGCATCTTTGTAAGTGTTTTAAAATACTAATTATTGTTAGATAAGTGTATCACGTGCTACCCTGTGTATTATTATTTCTGTAATCCCCTTTTGTCCCTTAGGGACTAAATACACTGTTTACGGAGAATTTATCTCCTCACCTTTTATACCGTGGTCTTGTCTATTATTCGCATCTAGCGATAAGGTATATTACGGACATTGTCCGATAAGTGTATTCACAGATTAGAGACAAAGTACTGCGAAGGGATCTCCTATTACTGCATTGATTCATCCGTGTACAATACACTGTAAAGGTACGCTACGCTGCGCTACGTTTTGTTCGCATGTAGCTAGGAATAAAGGGTACGCAGGTTACGGACAAAGTACGTAACCTACGCTTTTCACTTATTGTTCTTTGATCATATAAATATCGGCATTGATAGTACCCCGATCTAAGGCACGGAGTCCCGGCAGCTCTCCTCCAATTATTGCTCTCAGTGCTCCTACCATGTGTGACATGAGTCTTGTCAATCCATGACACGTGTAATACCCGGATAGGGGTCGGAGCGCTCTAGTGCTACTCTGCACTACTCCCAGCAGAAAGGTGGGGGGCGGCCAGAGGAGGCTGCACACAGGCCTCCTCCTCTCTTACACCTGCCCTGGGAACAACCACCTGTGTACAATTACCACATTTGCCAAATGAAAGCAGGTCCTTCTTGTGAAGATGCTCACAGCAATGACATTGAGCTGGTGGTTACAGTCACACTGGGGGCATGGCAGGGCACTGTTGTCAGACCATGGTATTTTGCACCTATACGTCCCTGTTCTCTGTATAGTCATCCGCTGTGTTCATAGAAATATGACAATATAATATAGACATATCTACCTACATACATACAGGTGCGTCCTCATATAACGATTGTAGCTTTAATGCGACACACAGCACAAGTCACCCGGCACAACTGAGACACTCTGAGATGCGCAGCATCAAATAATCAGAAATACTGTATTTTTCTTTACATTTGTAATTCACCAGCAAATCACCTCCCACTGGGCCATATGTATTAAGCCTGGTGACATGATAAAGTTGAAAGTGATAATGCACCAACCAATCAGCTCCTAACAGGATAGGTTTAACATTGACAGTTAGGGGCTGATTGGCTGGTGCAACTTCATCAGGCTAAATAAATCTGTCTCATGGTGTATTACAGATACTGGGTCGCTACTTTAATGCGCAGAATGTTAGGATCCGGAGGCAACCTCGCCTGCCCTAACTCCATTGCCTCAGACTAGGGTTGGCGGGCGCGTGCAGAACTAGGCTTCGCCAATAATAGCCGCGTTCGAAGGAGCCAGTTAGTCTAGCTCCAACCCCGATGCCACCTGGTCTTAAGAGTGACAACGTGCCCACCAAGGCTAGGAGAGAACAAGGGGACAAACTACCTAAAGCCCACACGAGGCAAGGGGCCCCCGGACCCCCCAAGGGGGTGGCTACACCGAGAGATAAGGAAAGCCCCCACAGGTAATGCGACAAGCTAATCTATAGCAGTACGTAACAATGCATGACGGTGGTAACTATACACAATGGCAACAATGCTCAGAAGATGATATGAAATAGTATCAATAGCAACAATGCTAAGAAGATGGTAACAATAATAATAAACCTCAACTGTACTCCCCTGCGCTGTAAGGGACAAGCTCCACAATGCAGGTACCCAGGTTGGTAATAGGGAAACTAGGAGACAGGAAGAATACTAGGCAAGAAGGTCCTGCAGCAGGGCAGGATGCAGGAACAAAGACTGCACGGCTCAGGAGGAACAAGGAACGCCAAGGGATTGCTGCGCAGGGTCCACCAAGCTATAACCGGCGTCTGTGCCTAGCAGACGCCGGCTATTTATTCAAAAGTTTGCGCCCCGGCGGCTGCTGACGTCAGCCGCACCAGGGGACGCTCGTTGGGAGGAAGTTCGGGAGCGTTGACGAGCAACGCCCCGACGCCCAGCCACAGGGAGAGTGAGGGCGAAAGTTCGGGGAGTTGCTTGGCAACGTCCCCGGCGCCCGTTCTCCACAATACCTTCGCCGCCTGTCCCGGACCTGCTAACAGCAGGAGACTGCCCGGGACAGCGGCGGCTAACCCAGAAGCTAGTGTTACACATTTACATATGTTTGAGTGTCTGTTTTTGGTAATTTCCCCTGTCCTGGAAGAGGATGATGTGGAATATAATGTAGATGTGATGTGCCGCACGGCCATCACCAACTGCCGCCCACATGCCACATTTGAATGACGCAGCCTCAGCACTGGCATTTCCTGGGCAGAAGTGGATGAGGACGCAGGGAAAAAAACCACCTCTCAGGTAAGAGACATTTTCAGGATAATAATCGCTGCCAGTGACTCTGTAGTGAGTGACCAGTGAGTGGAGCTCAGTGCACAATTACATCTGTGCTTTTTCTTTCTCTTTTCCCTTTTTTTTCTATTTTCTCTTACTCCAACTACAATGAGCCATCGAGAGTTGTCCCAGCTAATTGGAAACGAAGGTCAGTAAAAAGTATGTTCAGTAAATTAAATGTTTCCTTTGTAGTGGGAGGGATTATAGTAGAGGTGGTTGGCCAGTGTCCCTGTGTTCCTGGCTGGCACCTCCCATGCTGTTAGTTACAGATCAGGAAGCGCTAAACATTGGGGCCTGCAACCGTACACGCATACTGCTGCAGCTCTGTATTTCAGTTGTTTGGTAATGTAATATATACAATCATGTTATTGCTGGATCTCTTATTGTACACCAGCAATATCCGATCTTCACATGTCACATATGGCTATTTGTTATATCTACAATGCATGAAATATCATTTTAGATGGACCCAGCCAGAACATCAGAGAGCCTTGGCTGAGGTCAGGACGCCGCAGACCACCCGATGGGAGTCGATCAGGAAGAAGATCTGGACCATCATCGGGAAGAGGAAGGTTTGGACGGAGAGGAAGAGGAGGACATGAGCCCAGTGCCAGTGACCATCAGGCAGAGGCAGTGAGATCACATCGCCTCCTGCTGGAAATAATTATGCAGTTCTTCAAGCCCTGTCTCCCCACTTTCTGCAGGCACACCATTGCGGAAGAAGAGGAACCAGAGAACTGCACCATCTGCATCTCTGACATTGAGGTAGGTACGGAAATGGCTTTGTCACATTGTCGCCACACCTTCCATGTTCCCTATCTTACAGAATGGCTGAAGGTCAACAACAACTGCTCTCTGTGCCGCGAGGAACTCTTCAGCCTGGACCTTCTCTCCCACCTTACCTGATGGCTCCCCAGCTAATCAGAACCACCAAAATGTAAGAGCAAAGGTCTAAAGCGGTAAGTTCCTATTTACTATTATTAATACATTTTGACTCCTTTTCTTTTAATCCTCCCGCAATTCACGGCATCCACCCACGACCCCTCCTCCCGTGATTCGCGGACACCCCTCACCTCCCTCCCCCACCCCCGCGCGTGATTCACGGCAACCCCAGGATTAAATGGCACATGCAAAACACTGGCACGGCTATGGTCGACCACGGTCAAGGCCAAGTCGGCAACCGCGATCAAGGCCAAGCCGGTAGACCTGGCCAAGCACAAGCCGGAAGAACGATCCAAGGCGGCAGACCCGGACAAGGTCAAGCACAAGCAGGCAGAACGATCCAAGCCGGCAGACACATTCAAGTACAAGGCGGCAGACCGGGACAAGGTCAAGCACAAGCCGGCAGAACGATCCAAGCCAGCAGACACATTCAAGTAAAGGCCGGCAGACCAATCCAAGTACAGGCCGGCTGACCCAGTCAAGTACCTGCTGGCAGACACATTCAAGTACAAGCCGGCAGACCCATCCAAGTACATGCCGGCTAACCCATTCGAGTACATGCTGGCAGACCTACGCATGAGAAATCTGGCAGACCCGTTCAAGTACAAGTCGGCAGGCCCATTCAAGTACATGCCGGCAGACCCATTCAAGTACATGCCAGCAGACCCGGTCAAAACCAAGCCGGCAGACAGATTAAAGACCAAGCCAGCAGACCCGGTCAAAACCAAGCCGGCAGACCCGATGAAAACCAAGCAAGCAGACGAATTCAAGACCAAGCCGGCAGACCTGGTCAAGGACAAGCAGGCAGACCCGGTCAAAATCAAGCCAGAAGACCCGGTCAAAATCAAGCCGGCAGATGAATTCAAGACCAAGCCGGCAGACAAATTCAAGATCAAGCCGGAAAACGAATTCAAGACCAAGCCGGTAGACCGGGTCGATGCTCCCAAATGCCCACCCCTGTCTGTACCCCCTGGCTCATCCAGGTCAAGGGCCTCCAAATTTCTGAAACGTTGTGGGTGCTGCATGAGTTAGACAAAGAGACCCACATACAGGCTTGGGAACCGAAGACAAAGAGACCCACACACAGGCTTGGGAACCTGAGACAAAGAGACCCACACACAGGCTTGGGAACCTGAGACAAAGAGACCCACACACAGGCTTGGGAACCTGAGACAAAGAGACCCACACACAGGCTTGGGAACCTGAGACAAAGAGACCCACAAACAGGCTTGGGAACCTGAGACAAAGAGACCCACACGCAGGCTTGGGAACCTGAGACAAAGAGAACCACATACAGGCTTGGGAACCTGAGACAAAGAGACCCACATACAGGCTTGGGAACCTGAGACAAAGAGACCCACATACAGGCTTGGGAACCGGAGACAAAGAGACCCACATACAGGCTTGGGAACCTGAGACAAAGAGACCCACATACAGGTTTGGGAACCTGAGACAAAGAGACCCATCCCATCCAACTCGCCCTCCCCCCCCCCCATTTGTTATATCTACAATATATGAAATATCATTTTAAATGGACCCAGCCAGAACATCAGAGAGCCTTGGCTGAGGTCAGGACGCCGCAGACCATCCGATGGGAGTCGATCAGGAAGAAGATCTGGACCATCATCGGGAAGAGGAAGATTTGGACGGAGAGGAAGAGGAGGACATGAGCCCAGTGCCAGTGACCATCAGGCAGAGGCAGTGAGATCAGATCGCCTCCTGCTGGAAATAATTATGCACTTCTTCAAGCCCCGTCTCCCCACCTTCTGCAGGCACACCATTGCGGAAGGAGAGGAACCAGAGAACTGCACCATCTGCATCTCTGACATTGAGGTAGGTACGGAAATGGCTTTATCACACTGTCGCCACACCTTCCATGTTCCCTGTCTTACAGAATGGCTGAAGGTCAACAACAACTGCCCTCTGTGCCGCGAGGGACTCTTCAGCCTGGACGTTCTCTCCCACCTCACCCGATGGCTCCCCAGCGAATCAGAACCACCAAAATGTAAGAGCAAAGGTCTAAAGCGTTACGTTCCTATTTACTATTATTAATACATTTTTACTCCTTTTCTTTTTTTATATATTTTTTCTGCAAACAATCAAATGATTGTAAATACACGTTCCTGATCCCTCCAGTTTCTGCAATCATTTTTCTACTCTAGAAACTAGGGGGAATTGAAGGTAACAAGCTGGGGATTAGGGCTAATGGCGACACCCCACAAAAAAATTACATTGAGCAGCCACCTCATGGGTGTGTTGGAAGAGCTGCTAATTATTATTATGTTGACAGTTACACCAAACCTATTGATAACTTAATAACTTGATCATTTAACATTTAAACTTGGGTATGGCCGGGTACATCAGCTAGTAATTAGTAACCCTGACGATTTTCCTCGCCAATAGGTCTCTGTCATTATTTTAGATTTGTTTATTATTGTTTTATGTGTGTACAAATAAATGTGGGCTAACATTAGCTGATGCAGTGTAACATAATCATTTTATCATGATTTATAGAGCTCCAAAATATTACATTACATTGTGTCACAGGTCTTGCGATACATCATGGAATTAACACCACACGAGCTACAGAAAAACAGTGTTATAGGCTAAGGCAGAATTTCCCAAACTCCATAATTACTGGCCAGGTTTTAAGGATGTCCATGTGAGAGCACAGATGACTTAACTACGTTACTCATTTTGATTTAAACGCCTGGACTCAAGCATGGCTATCCTTAAAACTTGGGCTGTAAGGAATATTTTGGGAAACTCTAGGCTAATTGGAAACGAAGGTCAGTAAAAAGTTTGTTCAGTAAATTAAATCTTTTAGTGGCCATACACATGCAGATTTATCTTCAGATCTGGCTGGTTGGAACAAAAACATTGTTATGGATGAGAGCAAATGACAGCTGACCATTTGTTTGGAAATGCTGTAAAACCGACAAACTGTCACTCATCCATAACTATGTTTTTGTCCCAACCAGCCAGAACTGAAGATAAATCTTACTAGTGTATGGGCACTTGTCCTTTGTAGTGGGAGGGATTATAACAGTGGTGGTTGGCCAGTGTCCCTGTGTTACTGGCTGGCACCTCCCATGCTGTTAGTTACAGATCAGGAAGCGCTAAACATTGGGGCCTGCATCCGTACACGCATACTGCTGCAGCACTGTTTTTCAGTTGTATGGTAATTTAATATATAAAATTATGTTATTGCTGGAACTCTTATTGTACACCAGCAATATCCGATCTTCACATGTCACATATGGCTATTTGTTATATCTACAATATATGAAATATCATTTTAGATGGACCCAGCCAGAACATCAGAGAGCATTGGCTGAGGTCAGGACGCCGCAGACCATCCGATGGGAGTCGATCAGGAAGAAGATCTGGACCATCATCGGGAAGAGGAAGATTTGGACGGAGAGGAAGAGGAGGACATGAGCCCAGTGACAGTAACCATCAGGCAGAGGCAGTGAGATCAGATCGCCTCCTGCTGGAAATAATTATGCAGTTCTTCAAGCCCCGTCTCCCCACCTTCTGCAGGCACACCATTGCGGAAGGAGAGAAACCAGAGAACTGCACCATCTGCATCTCTGACATTGAGGTAGGTACGGAAATGGCTTTATCACACTGTCGCCACACCTTCCATGTTCCCTGTCTTACAGAATAGCTGAAGGTCAACAACACCTGCCCTCTGTGCCGCGAGGGACTCTTCAGCCTGGACCTTCTCTCCCACCTCACCCGATGGCTCCCCAGCGAATCAGAACCACCAAAATGTAAGATCAAAGGTCTAAAGCGGTAAGTTCCTATTTACTATTATTAATACGTTTTTACTCCTTTTCTTTTTTTATATATTTTTTCTGCAAACAATCAAATGATTGTAAAGACTTGTTCCTGATCCCTCCAGTTTCTGCAATCATTTTTCTACTCTAGAAACTAGAGGGAATTGACGGTAACAAGCTGGGGATTAGGGCTAATGGCGACACCCCACAAAAAAAATTACATTGAGCAGCCACCTCATGGGTGTGTTGGAAGAGCTGCTAATTATTATTATGTTGACAGTTACACCAAACCTATTGATAACTTAATAACTTGATCATTTAACATTTAAACTTGGGTATGGCCGGGTACATCAGCTAGTAATTAGTAACCCTGACGATTTTCTTCGCCAATAGGTCTCTGTCATTATTTTAGATTTGTTTATTATTGTTTTATGTGTGTACAAATAAATGTGGGCTAACATTAGCTGATGCAGTGTAACATAATCATTTTATCATGATTTATAGAGCTCCAAAATATTACATTACATTGTGTCACAGGTCTTGCGATACATCATGGAATTAACACCACACGAGCTACAGAAAAACAGTGTTATAGGCTAAGGCAGAATTTCCCAAACTCCATAATTACTGGCCACGTTTTAAGGATGTCCATGTGAGAGCACAGATGACTTAACTACGTTACTCATTTTGATTTAAACGCCTGGACTCAAGCATGGCTATCCTTAAAACTTGGACTGTAAGGAATATTTTGGGAAACTCTAGGCTAATTGGAAACGAAGGTCAGTAAAAAGTTTGTTCAGTAAATTAAATCTTTTAGTGGCCATACACATGCAGATTTATCTTCAGATCTGGCTGGTTGGAACAAAAACATTGTTATGGATGAGAGCAAATGACAGCTGACCATTTGTTTGGAAATGCTGGAAAACCGACAAACTGTCACTCATCCATAACTATGTTTCTGTCCCAACCAGCCAGAACTGAAGATAAATCTTACTAGTGTATGGGCACTTGTCCTTTGTAGTGGGAGGGATTATAACAGTGGTGGTTGGCCAGTGTCCCTGTGTTACTGGCTGGCACCTCCCATGCTGTTAGTTACAGATCAGGAAGCGCTAAACATTGGGGCCTGCATCCGTACACGCATACTGCTGCAGCACTGTTTTTCAGTTGTATGGTAATTTAATATATAAAATTATGTTATTGCTGGAACTCTTATTGTACACCAGCAATATCCGATCTTCACATGTCACATATGGCTATTTGTTATATCTACAATATATGAAATATCATTTTAGATGGACCCAGCCAGAACATCAGAGAGCATTGGCTGAGGTCAGGACGCCGCAGACCATCCGATGGGAGTCGATCAGGAAGAAGATCTGGACCATCATCGGGAAGAGGAAGATTTGGACGGAGAGGAAGAGGAGGACATGAGCCCAGTGCCAGTAACCATCAGGCAGAGGCAGTGAGATCAGATCGCCTCCTGCTGGAAATAATTATGCAGTTCTTCAAGCCCCGTCTCCCCACCTTCTGCAGGCACACCATTGCGGAAGGAGAGAAACCAGAGAACTGCACCATCTGCATCTCTGACATTGAGGTAGGTACGGAAATGGCTTTATCACACTGTCGCCACACCTTCCATGTTCCCTGTCTTACAGAATAGCTGAAGGTCAACAACACCTGCCCTCTGTGCCGCGAGGGACTCTTCAGCCTGGACCTTCTCTCCCACCTCACCCGATGGCTCCCCAGCGAATCAGAACCACCAAAATGTAAGATCAAAGGTCTAAAGCGGTAAGTTCCTATTTACTATTATTAATACATTTTTACTCCTTTTCTTTTTTTATATATTTTTTCTGCAAACAATCAAATGATTGTAAAGACTTGTTCCTGATCCCTCCAGTTTCTGCAATCATTTTTCTACTCTAGAAACTAGAGGGAATTGACGGTAACAAGCTGGGGATTAGGGCTAATGGCGACACCCCACAAAAAAATGACATTGAGCAGCCACCTCATGGGTGTGTTGGAAGAGCTGCTAATTATTATTATGTTGACAGTTACACCAAACCTATTGATAACTTAATAACTTGATCATTTAACATTTAAACTTGGGTATGGCCGGGTACATCAGCTAGTAATTAGTAACCCTGACGGTTTTCCTCGCCAATAGGTCTCTGTCATTATTTTCTATTTGTTTATTATTGTTTTACGTGTGTATAAATAAACGTGGGCTAACATTAGCTGATGCAGTGTAACATATTCATTTTATCATGATTTATAGAGCTCCAAAATATTACATTACATTGTGTCACAGGTCTTGCCATACATCATGGAATTAACACCACACAAGCTATAGAAAAACAGTGTTATAGGCTAAGGCAGAATTTCACAAACTCCATAATTACTGGCCAGGTTTTAAGGATGTCCATGTGAGAGCACAGATGACTTAACTACGTTACTCATTTTGATTTAAACGCCTGGACTCAAGCATGGCTATCCTTAAAACTTGGGCTGTAAGGAATATTTTGGGAAACTCTAGGCTAATTGGAAACGAAGGTCAGTAAAAAGTTTGTTCAGTAAATTAAATCTTTTAGTGGCCATACACATGCAGATTTATCTTCAGATCTGGCTGGTTGGAACAAAAACATTGTTATGGATGAGAGCAAATGACAGCTGACCATTTGTTTGGAAATGCTGGAAAACCGACAAACTGTCACTCATCCATAACTATGTTTTTGTCCCAACCAGCCAGAACTGAAGATAAATCTTACTAGTGTATGGGCACTTGTCCTTTGTAGTGGGAGGGATTATAACAGTGGTGGTTGGCCAGTGTCCCTGTGTTACTGGCTGGCACCTCCCATGCTGTTAGTTACAGATCAGGAAGCGCTAAACATTGGGGCCTGCATCCGTACACGCATACTGCTGCAGCACTGTTTTTCAGTTGTATGGTAATTTAATATATAAAATTATGTTATTGCTGGAACTCTTATTGTACACCAGCAATATCCGATCTTCACATGTCACATATGGCTATTTGTTATATCTACAATATATGAAATATCATTTTAGATGGACCCAGCCAAAACATCCGAGAGCCTTGGCTGAGGTCAGGACGTCGCAGACCATCCGATGGGAGTCGATCAGGAAGAAGATCTGGACACTCATCGGGAAGAGGAAGATCTGGACTGAGAGGAAGAGGAGGACATGAGCCCAGTGCCACTGACCATCAGGCAGAGGCAGTGAGATCAGATCGCCTCCTGCTGGAAATATTCCTGCAGTTCTTCAAGCCCCATCTCCCCACCTACTGCAGGCACACCATTGCGTAAGGAGAGGAACCAGAGAACTGCACCATCTGCATCTCTAACATTGAGGTAGGTACGGAAATGGCTTTATCACACTGTCGCCACACCTTCCATGCTCCCTGTCTTACAGAATGGCTGAAGGTCAACAACACCTGCCCTCTGTGCCACGAGGGACTCTTCAGCCTGGACGTTCTCTCCCACCTCACCTGATGGCTCCCCAGCGAATCAGAACCACCAAAATGTAAGAGCAAAGGTCTGAAGCGGTAAGTTCCTATTTACTATTATTAATACATTTTTGCTCCTTTTCTTTTAATCCTTTTCTTTTTTTCTATATTTTTTCTGCAAACAATCAAATGATTGTTAAAGACTTGTTCCTGATCCCTCCAGTTTCTGCAATCATTTTTCTACTCTAGAAACTAGAGGGAATTGACGGTTACAAGCTGGGGATTAGGGCTAATGGCGACACCCCACAAAAAAATGACATTGAGCAGCCACCTCATGGGTGTGTTGGAAGAGCTGCTAATTATTATTATGTTGACAGTTACACCAAACCTATTGATAACTTAATAACTTGATCATTTAACATTTAAACTTGGGTATGGCCGGGTACATCAGCTAGTAATTAGTAACCCTGACGATTTTCCTCGCCAATAGGTCTCTGTCATTATTTTAGATTTGTTTATTATTGTTTTACGTGTGTATATATAAATGTGGGCTAGCATTAGCTGATGCAGTGTAACATAATCATTTTATCATGATTTATAGAGCTCCAAAATATTACATTACATTGTGTCACAGGTCTTGCCATACATCATGGAATTAACACCACACGAGCTACAGAAAAACAGTGTTATAGGCTAAGGCAGAATTTCCCAAACTCCATAATTACTGGCCAGGTTTTAAGGATGTCCATGTGAGAGCACAGATGACTTAACTACATTACTCATTTTGATTTAAACGCCTGGACTCAAGCATGGCTATCCTTAAAACTTGGACTGTAAGGCATATTTTGGGAAACTCTAGGATAAAGTGTGATGTTGGCAACAGTATCGGCATGTAAACCAATCAGACAGAGCTGGATTAAGGATTGGGGGGGTCTAATGCACCGAAGAAAAGCCTTAAGGTCTAAAATTAAAATCAGAGCATCGCAATCACTAAATTCATTTATTTTTTAAATGATTGGGTAACTGGCCTTATTTGCATGAAGCAATTCATATACCACCGTTGCTCATATATGTAAGATTAGCAGGGCCAGAATCTTAGCATTTATTTAGTGGAGATGGAGCTGAAACTTCACGTTTTCATCTGGAACGCTAAATGCAGCAAGCGGTATTAGGAAATACTACTAGAATATCTGTCAGTGGTAAGAGACTAGGAAACAGCGAGTAATAATACAGGTTACATTGGAAAAAGAAACATCTGCAATGTAGCCACAATGAGGAAAATGAAATAAGGCACAATAGGCCTTACTGAATGTGAGCTGGAAAACAAAGAACAGACGATCGCTTCTGTATACATGAGCAAATACACTGTGGCCCTTATTCTAGTTGACATCCGGCTATGTCAGCTGCCCGACCCCACACGTGCGCCACGGCCGGATTACCATACGTACACCCTGCGTTTTCATGGGAACGCCCATGAAACACGGGGCGTACGCATATGATAATGAGCCCATAATAAGGTAATGAGGTATATAGAGACTCGATGCCCCTTTCAGACCGCACTTTTTACCTGGTATTTTGCAGGTTTTGATGGTTTACTCCACTTCTATGTAAAATTCAAGGATCCCAAAATTATTGTTAGGATTATGAATTTCTGTGTTTTAGGAAATATTTTTTTTATACTGTGACAGTTTTGTATTTACTGTCAAAGGGTGGACTGTCAATGTCGAGTTTTACACACGCCATTTTAGGATAGTATGGCCGCCATTTTGGTTTGCAGAGTTGCGCAAATAAAGTATACATACCCGAGTCTGTGTGACAAAGTGGACCAGAAGCGCAGCCATACTATTACACATAAATTCATAATACCATACTTACACCAAATAAAATATAGTTAATTAAAGGTTTAGAGCACTACACATAGTTTAATCAGCATTACATATTTCTATCTGTATAATGTTTGGTACCGTTACGTTACGTTTCCCATGCGCAGTATTCCGGTCATTGCGAATAATTCGCAATTCATACGATCCGATAATTACGGACAAAATCCATATTCCAAGGACTATTTCTGTTAAAATGTGTGTGACAAAAGAATCTAGTTATAACCGGTTCTTGCTGCTATTTACGACCCCTGACGACGATGCCAACACACAAAGGACTCCAAAGTTCACTCCCCCTGCACCTATGCAAACCAGGTGTAATACTTTGCCCCAATCACTGAGGACTGGACATTCGAGCACTGACCAATAGGAATGGCCTTTGACCTCCCCCTTCTGACCCTATAAGATAGCCAACCCTGGGCGGGCTCGGTCACTTTGGCACTGCTGATATCCCCTCACCAACCCGGGCTATAGTTCTACTTGAATATAGCGAGCTCCGACCGGACTGCGCTGCGCTATTTCCTTGACGGTAACATTTGTATTCCCGTTTTATGTAATGTGGCTGATTATGATTGTATCTGTTTCTGCATCTTTGTAAGTGTTTTAAAATACTAATTATTGTTAGATAAGTGTATCACGTGCTACCCTGTGTATTCTTATTTCTGTAATCCCCTTTTGTCCCTTAGGGACTAAATACACTGTTTACGGAGAATTTATCTCCTCATCTTTTATACCGTGGTCTCGTCTATTATTCGCATCTAGCGATAAGGTATATTACGGACATTGTCCGATAAGTGTATTCGCAGATTAGAGACAAAGTACTGCGAAGTGATCTCCTATTAATGCATTGATTCATCCGTGTACAATACACTGTAAAGGTACGCTACGCTGCGCTACGTTTTGCTCGCATGTAGCTAGGAATAAAGGGTACGCAGGTTACGGACAAAGTACGTAACCTACGCTTTTCACTTATTGTTCTTTGATCATATAAATATCGGCATTGATAGTACCCCGATCTAAGGCACGGAGTCCCGGCAGCTCTCCTCCAATTATTGCTCTCAGTGCTCCTACCATGTGTGACATGAGTCTTGTCAATCCATGACACGTGTAATACCCGGATAGGGGTCTGAGCGCTCTAGTGCTACTCTGCACTACTCCCAGCAGAAAGGTGGGGGGCGGCCAGAGGAGGCTGCACACAGGCCTCCTCCTCTCTTACACCTGCCCTGGGAACAACCACCTGTGTACAATAACCACATTTGCCAAATGAAAGCAGGTCCTTCTTGTGAAGATGCTCACAGCAATGACATTGAGCTGGTGGTTACAGTCACACTGGGGGCATGGCAGGGCACTGTTGTCAGACCATGGAATTTTGCACCTATACGTCCCTGTTCTCTGTATAGTCATCAGCTGTGTTCATAGAAATATGACAATATAATATAGACATATCTACCTACATACATACAGATGCGTCCTCATATAACGATTGTAGCTTTAATGCGACACACAGCACAAATCACCCGGCACAACTGAGACACTCTGAGATGCGCAGCATCAAATAATCAGAAATACTGTATTTTTCTTTACATTTTTATTTCATCAGCAAATCACCTCCCACTGGGCCATATGTATTAAGCCTGGTGATATGATAAAGTTGAAAGTGATAATGCACCAACCAATCAGCTCCTAACAGGATAGGTTTAACATTGACAGTTAGGGGCTGATTGGCTGGTGCAACTTCATCAGGCTAAATAAATCTGTCTCATGGTGTATTACAGATACTGGGTCGCTACTTTAATGCGCAGAATGTTAGGATCCGGAGGCAACCTCGTCTGCCCTAACTCCATTGCCTCAGACTAGGGTTGGCGGACGTGTGCAGAACTAGGCTTCGCCAATAATAGCCGCGTTCGAAGGAGCCAGTTAGTCTAGCTCCAACCCCGATGCCACCTGGTCTTAAGAGTGACAACGTGCCCACCAAGGCTAGGAGAGAACAAGGGGACAAACTACCTAAAGCCCACACGAGGCAAGGGGCCCCAGGACCCCCCAAGGGGGTGGCTACACTGAGAGATAAGGAAAGCCCCCACAGGTAATGCGACAAGCTAATCTATAGCAGTACTTAACAATGCATGACGGTGGTAACTATACACAATGGCAACAATGCTCAGAAGATGATATGAAATAGTATCAATAGCAACAATGCTAAGAAGATGGTAACAATAATAATAAACCTTAACTGCACTCCCTTGCACTGTAAGGGACAAGCTCCACAATGCAGGTACCCAGGTTGGTAATAGGGAAACTAGGAGACAGGAAGAATACTAGGCAAGAAGGTCCTGCAGCAGGGCAGGATGCAGGAACAAAGACTGCACGGCTCAGGAGGAACAAGGAATGCCAAGGGATTGCTGCGCAGGGTCCACCAAGCTATAACCGGCGTCTGTGCCTAGCAGACGCCGGCTATTTATTCAAAAGTTTGCTGACGTCAGCCCACCAGGGGACGCTCGTTGAGAGGAAGTTCGGGAGCGTTGCCGAGCAACGCCCCGACGCCCAGCCACAGGGAGAGTGAGGGCGAAAGTTCGGGGAGTTGCTTGGCAACGTCCCCGGCGCCCGTTCTCCACAATACCTTCGCCGCTGTCCCGGACCTGCTAACAGCAGGAGACTGCCCGGGACAGCGGCTGCTAACCCAGAAGCTAGTGTTACACATTTACATATGTTTGAGTGTCTGTTTTTGGTAATTTCCCCTGTCCTGGAAGAGGATGATGTGGAATATAATGTAGATGTGATGTGCCGCACGGCCATCACCAACTGCCGCCCACATGCCACATTTGAATGACGCAGCCTCAGCATTGGCATTTCCTGGGCAGAAGTGGATGAGGACGCAGGGAAAAAAACCACCTCTCAGGTAAGAGACATTTTCAGGCTAATAATCGCTGCCAATGACTCTGTAGTGAGTGACCAGTGAGTGGAGCTCAGCGCACAATTACATCTGTGCTTTTTCTTTCTCTTTTCCCTTTTTTTTCTTTTTTCTCTTATTCCAGCTACAATGAGCCATCGAGAGTTGTCCCAGCTAATTGGAAATGAAGGTCAGTAAAAAGTTTGTTCAGTAAATTAAATGTTTCCTTTGTAGTGGGAGGGATTATAGTAGTGGTGGTTGGCCAGTGTCCCTGTGTTCCTGGCTGGCACCTCCCATGCTGTTAGTTACAGATCAGGAAGCGCTAAACATTGGGGCCTGCAACCGTACACGCATACTGCTGCAGCTCTGTATTTCAGTTGTATGGTAATGTAATATATATAATCATGTTATTGCTGGATCTCTTATTGTACACCAGCAATATCCGATCTTCACATGTCACATATGGCTATTTGTTATATCTACAATGCATGAAATATCATTTTAGATGGACCCAGCCAGAACATCAGAGAGCCTTGGCTGAGGTAAGGACGCCGCAGACCACCCGATGGGAGTCGATCAGGAAGAAGATCTGGACCATCATCGAGAAGAGGAAGGTTTGGACGGAGAGGAAGAGGAGGACATGAGCCCAGTGCCAGTGACCATCAGGCAAAGGCAGTGAGATCACATCGCCTCCTGCTGGAAATAATTATGCAGTTCTTCAAGCCCTGTCTCCCCACTTTCTGCAGGCACACCATTGCGGAAGGAGAGGAACCAGAGAACTGCACCATCTGCATCTCTGACATTGAGGTAGGTACGGAAATGGCTTTGTCACATTGTCGCCACACCTTCCATGTTCCCTATCTTACAGAATGGCTGAAGGTCAATAACAACTGCTCTCTGTGCCGTGAGGGACTCTTCAGCCTGGACCTTCTCTCCCACCTTACCTGATGGCTCCCCAGCTAATCAGAACCACCAAAATGTAAGAGCAAAGGTCTAAAGCGGTAAGTTCCTATTTACTATTATTAATACATTTTGACTCCTTTTCTTTTAATCCTCCCGCAATTCACGGCATCCACCCACGACCCCTCCTCCCGTGATTCGCGGACACCCCTTACCTCCCTCCCCCACCCCCGCGCGTGATTCACGGCAACCCCAGGATTAAATGGCACATGCAAAACACTGGCACGGCTATGGTCGACCATGGTCAAGGCCAAGTCGGCAATCGCGATCAAGGCCAAGCCGGTAGACCTGGCCAAGCACAAGCCGGGAGAACGATCCAAGGCGGCAGACCCAGACAAGGTCAAGCACAAGCAGGCAGAACGATCCAAGCCGGCAGACACATTCAAGTACAAGGCGGCAGACCCGGACAAGGTCAAGCACAAGCCGGCAGAACGATCCAAGCCAGCAGACACATTCAAGTACAGGCCGGCAGACCAATCCAAGTACAGGCCGGCTGACCCAGTCAAGTACCTGCTGGCAGACACATTCAAGTACAAGCCGGCAGACCCATCCAAGTACATGCCGGCTAACCCATTCGAGTACATGCTGGCAGACCTACGCATGAGAAATCTGGCAGACCCGTTCAAGTACAAGTCGGCAGGCCCATTCAAGTACATGCCGGCAGACCCATTCAAGTACATGCCAGCAGACCCGGTCAAAACAAAGCCGGCAGACAGATTAATGACCAAGCCAGCAGACCCGGTCAAAACCAAGCCGGCAGACCCGATGAAAACCAAGCAAGCAGACGAATTCAAGACCAAGCCGGCAGACCTGGTCAAGGACAAGCAGGCAGACCCGGTCAAAATCAAGCCAGAAGACCCGGTCAAAATCAAGCCGGCAGATGAATTCAAGACCAAGCCGGAAGACGAATTCAAGACCAAGCCGGTAGACCCGGTCAATGCTCCCAAATGCCCACCCCTGTCTGTGGCTGATTGCCCAGCTGAGCAGGTGCCCCCTGGCTCATCCAGGTCAAGGGCCTCCAAATTTCTGAAACGTTGTGGGTGCTGCGTGAGTTAGACAAAGAGACCCACATACAGGCTTGGGAACCGAAGACAAAGAGACCCACACACAGGCTTGGGATCCTGAGACAAAGAGACCCACACACAGGCTTGGGAACCTGAGACAAAGAGACCCACACACAGGCTTGGGAACCTGAGACCAAGAGACCCACAAACAGGCTTGGGAACCTGAGACAAAGAGACCCACATACAGGCTTGGGAACCTGAGACAAAGAGACCCACATACAGGCTTGGGAACCTGAGACAAAGAGACCCACATACAGGCTTGGGAACCGGAGACAAAGAGACCCACATACAGGCTTGGGAACCTGAGACAAAGAGACCCACATACAGGTTTGGGAACCTGAGACAAAGAAACCCATCCCATCCCACTCCCCCTCCCCTCCCCCCCCCATTTGTTATATCTACAATATATGAAATATCATTTTAAATGGACCCAGCCAGAACATCAGAGAGCCTTGGCTGAGGTCAGGACGCCGCAGACCATCCAATGGGAGTCGATCAGGAAGAAGATCTGGACCATCATCGGAAAGAGGAAGATTTGGACGGAGAGGAAGAGGAGGACATGAGCCCAGTGCCAGTGACCATCAGGCAGAGGCAGTGAGATCAGATCGCCTCCTGCTGGAAATAATTATGCACTTCTTCAAGCCCCGTCTCCCCACCTTCTGCAGGCACACCATTGCGGAAGGAGAGGTACCAGAGAACTGCACCATCTGCATTTCTGACATTGAGGTAGGTACGGAAATGGCTTTATCACACTGTCGCCACACCTTCCATGTTCCCTGTCTTACAGAATGGCTGAAGGTCAACAACACCTGCCCTCTGTGCCGCGAGGGACTCTTCAGCCTGGACGTTCTCTCCCACCTCACCCGATGGCTCCCCAGCGAATCAGAACCACCAAAATGTAAGAGCAAAGGTCTAAAGCGGTAAGTTCCTATTTACTAGTATTAATACATTTTTACTCCTTTTCTTTTTTTATATATTTTTTCTGCAAACAATCAAATGATTGTAAAGACTTGTTCCTGATCCCTCCAGTTTCTGCAATAATTTTTCTACTCTAGAAACTAGAGGGAATTGACGGTAACAAGCTGGGGATTAGGGCTAATGGCGACACCCCACAAAAAAATGACATTGAGCAGCCACCTCATGGGTGTGTTGGAAGAGCTGCTAATTATTATTATGTTGACAGTTACACCAAACCTATTGATAACTTAATAACTTGATCATTTAACATTTAAACCCTGGTATGGCCGGGTACCTCAGCTAGTAATTAGTAACCCTGACTATTTTCCTCGCCAATAGGTCTCTGTCATTATTTTAGATTTGTTTATTATTGTTTTATGTGTGTATAAATAAATGTGGGCTAACATTAGCTGATGCAGTGTAACATAATCATTTTATCATGATTTATAGAGCTCCAAAATATTACATTACATTGTGTCACAGGTCTTGCGATACATCATGGAATTAACACCACACGAGATAAAGAAAAACAGTGTTATAGGCTAAGGCAGAAATTCCAAAACTCCATAATTACTGGCCAGGTTTTAAGGATGTCCATATGAGAGCACAGATGACTTAACTACGTTACTCATTTTGATTTAAACGCCTGGACTCAAGCATGGCTATCCTTAAAACTTGGACTGTAAGGAATATTTTGGGAAACTCTAGGCTAATTGGAAACGAAGGTCAGTAAAAAGTTTGTTCAGTAAATTAAATCTTTTAGTGGCCATACACATGCAGATTTATCTTCAGATCTGGCTGGTTGGAACAAAAACATTGTTATGGATGAGAGCAAATGACAGCTGACCATTTGTTTGGAAATGCTGTAAAACCAACAAACTGTCACTCATCCATAACCATGTTTTTGTCCCAACCAGCCAGAACTGAAGATAAATCTTACTAGTGTATGGGCACCTGTCCTTTGTAGTGGGAGGGATTATAGCAGTGGTGGTTGGCCAGTGTCCCTGTGTTACTGGCTGGCACCTCCCATGCTGTTAGTTACAGATCAGGAGGCGCTAAACATTGGGGCCTGCATCCGTACACGCATACTGCTGCAGCACTGTTTTTCAGTTGTATGGTAATTTAATATATAAAATTGGTACTTATGTAGTATCTGGGCTGCCGATTTCTAAATCGGGTCGGATCGGGAGATCGCATCGCATCGCATGCGACCATGCGATTCGATGCGATGCGATGCGATGCGATGACCCGATTTTTCCATAGGAATCAATGTTAAAATGGACTGAGTCCATTTTAACATGGAATTCAATGGGAAAAATGGGTCCTTTTCATACCCCTACTATCCAAGTGGGCATGGAGTTGGATATAAACCTCTGGCGAGCGTAGCGAGCCACCGAGCCCGAAGCGTGGCGAGCGAAGCGAGCCCCGCGAGGGGACGAATACCGTCCCCTCGCGGGGCTCGCTTCGCTCGCCACGCTTCGGGCTCGGTGGCTCGCTACGCTCGCCACAGGTTTATATCCAACTCCATGCCCACTTGGATAGTAGGGGTATGAAAAGGACCCATTTTTCCATAGGAATCATTTTAACATTGATTCCTATGGAAAAATCGGGTCATCGCATCCGATATCGGATGCGATATCGGATGCGATGCGATGCGATATCGCATCGCATCGCATCTGATTGTATGCCTTAACTTAAGGCATACAATCAAAAAATCGGCAGCCCAGATACTACATAAGTACCATAAAATTATGTTATTGCTGGAACTCTTATTGTACACCAGCAATATCCGATCTTCACATGTCACATATGGCTATTTGTTATATCTACAATATATGAAATATCATTTTAAATGGACCCAGCCAGAACATCAGAGAGCATTGGCTGAGGTCAGGACGCCGCAGACCATCCGATGGGAGTCGATCAGGAAGTAGATCTGGACCATCATCGGGAAGAGGAAGATTTGGACGGAGAGGAAGAGGAGGACATGAGCCCAGTGCCAGTGACCATCAGGCAGAGGCAGTGAGATCAGATCACCTCCTGCTGGAAATAATTATGCAGTTCTTCAAGCCCCGTCTCCCCACCTTCTGCAGGCACACCATTACGGAAGGAAAGGAACCAGAGAACTGCGCCATCTGCATCTCTAACATTGAGGTAGGTACGGAAATGGCGGTACTCTTTACCTAGAACGGCGCCCGTCGCGGGCATCGCGGGTACATTTATGTATGGCCGCGACGCGACCGACGCGATGCCCGCGATTTCCCATTGAAACCAATGTTAAACATGGAAATCGTGTCGGTCGCGTCGCGGCCGGCCATAAATGTACCCGCGATGCCCGCGACGCGATGCTCCCGATTTCCCATAGGAATCAATGTTAAAAGGCGCGATGGACCCGATTTTACTGTTAAATGGCTCAATCCACCCGATTTGGCCATAGGAATCAATGTTAAATGGGCCACAGAGCCCATTAACCCTTAAATGTCCCCCCAAATTTTTAACGCCACCCCACGATCCACGCCAACCCGAAGCGTGGCGAGCGTAGCGAGCCCGCGAGGGGCGGCGGTACGCGTCCTCCGACCTTTTCATGCCCTACTATCCACTAGGGCGTGGTGTGAGAATATATTAGTGTGGCGAGCGCAGCGAGCCCGAAGCGTGGCGAGCGCAGCGAGCTCCGCGAGGGGACGCGGATACCTTCACAGTTTTGCGCGTCCCCTCGCGGGCTTCACAGGTGTCCGTGGCGAGGCGGACACCTGTGAAGCCCGCGAGGGGACGCGTCTACCTGTGAAGGTATCTGCGTCCCCTCGCGGGGCTCGCTGCGCTCGCCACGCTTCGGGCTCGGTGGCTCGCTGCGCTCGCCACACTATTATATTCTCACACCACGCCCTAGTGGATAGTAGGGCATGAAAAGGTCGGAGGACGCGTACCGCCACCCCTCGCGGGCTCGCTGCGCTCGCCACGCTTCGGGTTGGCGTGGATCGTGGGGTGGCGTTAAAAATTTGGGGGGACATTTAAGGGTTAATTTGGCCTATTTGGCCCCAAATCGGGTCCATTGAGGCATTTAACAGTAAAATCGCGGTCAATCTGCCGTTTTAACATTGTTCCCTATGGGAAAATCGCGGTCATCGCGGCCATCCCGATTTACCCGCGATGCCCGCGATCACCGCGATTTTTACCCCCGACGACCGCGATTTCAATCGCTGGCGCCGTTCTAGGTAAAGAGTACCGAAATGGCTTTATCACACTGTCACCACACCTTCCATGTTCCCTGTCTTACAGAATGGCTGAAGGTCAACAACACCTGCCCTCTGTGCCGCGAGGGACTCTTCAGCCTGGACCTTCTCTCCCACCTCACCCGATGGCTCCCCAGTGAATCAGAACCACCAAAATTGAAGCGCAAAGGTCTAAAGCGGTAAGTTCCTATTTACTAATATTAATACATTTTTACTCCTTTTCTTTTTTTATATATTTTTTCTGCAAACAATCAAATGATTGTTAAAGACTTGTTCCTGATCCCTCCGGTTTCTGCAATCATTTTTCTACTCTAGAAACTAGAGGGAATTGACGGTAACAAGCTGGGGATTAGGGCTAATGGCGACACCCCACAAAAAAATGACATTGAGCAGCCACCTCATGGGTGTGTTGGAAGAGCTGCTAATTATTATTATGTTGACAGTTACACCAAACCTATTGATAACTTAATAACTTGATCATTTAACATTTAAACTTGGGTATGGCCGGGTACATCAGCTAGTAATTAGTAACCCTGACGGTTTTCCTCGCCAATAGGTCTCTGTCATTATTTTAGATTTGTTTATTATTGTTTTACGTGTGTATATATAAATGTGGGCTAACATTAGCTGATGCAGTGTACATAATCATTTTATCATGATTTATAGAGCTCCAAAATATTACATTACATTGTGTCACAGGTCTTGCCATACATCATGGAATTAACACCACACGAGCTACAGAAAAACAGTGTTATAGGCTAAGGCAGAATTTCCCAAACTCCATAATTACTGGCCAGGTTTTAAGGATGTCCATGTGAGAGCACAGATGACTTAACTACATTACTCATTTTGATTTAAACGCCTGGACTCAAGCATGGCTATCCTTAAAACTTGGACTGTAAGGCATATTTTGGGAAACTCTAGGATAAAGTGTGATGTTGGCAACAGTATCGGCATGTAAACCAATCAGACAGAGCTGGATTAAGGATTGGGGGGTCTAATGCACCTAAGAAAAGCCTTAAGGTCTAAAATTAAAATCAGAGCATCGCAATCACTAAATTCATTTATTTTTTAAATGATTGGGTAACTGGCCTTATTTGCATGAAGCAATTCATATACCACCGTTGCTCATATATGTAAGATTAGCAGGGCCAGAATCTTAGCATTTATTTAGTGGAGATGGAGCTGAAACTTCACGTTTTCATCTGGAACACTAAATGCAGCAAGCGGTATTAGGAAATACTACTAGAATATCTGTCAGTGGTAACAGACTAGGAAACAGCGAGTAATAATACAGGTTATATTGGAAAAAGAAACATCTGCAATGTAGCCACAATGAGGAAAATTAAGTAAGGCACAATAGGCCTTACTGAATGTGAGCTGGAAAACAAAGAACAGATGATCGCTTCTGTATACATGAGCAAATACACTGTGGCCCTTATTCTAGTTGACATCCGGCTATGTCAGCTGCCCGACCCCACACGTGCGCCACGGCCGGATTACCATACGTACACCCTGCGTTTTCATGGGAACGCCCATGAAACACGGGGCGTACGCATATGATAATGAGCCCAAACAGCCCTTCACGCCCCTCTCCACCCCCTGCTCGGATGGGTCCGTATGATCCTTCAAGCCGTGTTATGACGTGCGAGACGTTCGCACATGCGCAGAAACGCCTCTGCACATGCGCAAACACCAACCATCGGCCGTCCGACCGAACACACAGCCGTCCGACTAAATCAGAATAAGGGCCCGTATGTACACTCAGTTGGTTTACTTCAATAAAAGAAATAACTCCTTTCTACTTGAGGTATATAGAGACTCGATGCCCCTTTCAGACCGCACTTTTTACCTGGTATTTTGCAGGTTTTGATGGTTTACTCCCCTTCTATGTAAAATTCAAGGATCCCAAAATTATTGTTAGGATTATGAATTTCTGTGTTTTAGGAAATATTTTTTTATACTGTGACAGTTTTGTATTTACTGTCAAAGGGTGGACTGTCAATGTCGAGTTTTACACACGCCATTTTAGGATAGTTTGGCCGCCATTTTGGTTCGCAGAGTTGCGCAAATAAAGTATACATACCCGAGTCTGTGTGACAAAGTGGACCAGAAGCGCAGCCATACTATTACACATAAATTCATAATACCATACTTACACCAAATAAAATATAGTTAATTAAAGGTTTAGAGCACTACACATAGTTTAATCAGCATTACATATTTCTATCTGTATAATGTTTGGTACCGTTACGTTACGTTTCCCATGCGCAGTATTCCGGTCATTGCGAATAATTCGCAATTCATACGATCCGATAATTACGGACAAAATCCATATTCCAAGGACTATTTCTGTTAAAATGTGTGTGACAAAAGAATCTAGTTATAACCGGTTCTTGCTGCTATTTACGACCCCTGACGACGATGCCAACACACAAAGGACTCCAAAGTTCACTCCCCCTGCACCTATGCAAACCAGGTGTAATACTTTGCCCCAATCACTGAGGACTGGACATTCGAGCCCTGACCAATAGGAATGGCCTTTGACCTCCCCCTTCTGACCCTATAAGATAGCCAACCCTGGGCGGGCTCGGTCACTTTGGCACTGCTGATATCCCCTTACCAACCCGGGCTATAGTTCTACTTGAATATAGCGAGCTCCGACCGGACTGCGCTGCGCTATTTCCTTGACGGTAACATTTGTATTCCGTTTTATGTAATGTGGCTGATTATGATTGTATCTGTTTCTGCATCTTTGTAAGTGTTTTAAAATACTAATTATTGTTAGATAAGTGTATCACGTGCTACCCTGTGTATTCTTATTTCTGTAATCCCCTTTTGTCCCTTAGGGACTAAATACACTGTTTACGGAGAATTTATCTCCTCACCTTTTATACCGTGGTCTCGTCTATTATTCGCATCTAGCGATAAGGTATATTACGGACATTGTCCGATAAGTGTATTCGCAGATTAGAGACAAAGTACTGCGAAGGGATCTCCTATTAATGCATTGATTCATCCGTGTACTATACACTGTAAAGGTACGCTATGCTGCGCTACGTTTTGTTCGCATGTAGCTAGGAATAAAGGGTACGCAGGTTACGGACAAAGTACGTAACCTACGCTTTTCACTTATTGTTCTTTGATCATATAAATATCGGCATTGATAGTACCCCGATCTAAGGCACGGAGTCCCGGCAGCTCTCCTCCAATTATTGCTCTCAGTGCTCCTACCATGTGTGACATGAGTCTTGTCAATCCATGACACGTGTAATACCCGGATAGGGGTCTGAGCGCTCTAGTGCTACTCTGCACTACTCCCAGCAGAAAGGTGGGGGGCGGCCAGAGGAGGCTGCACACAGGCCTCCTCCTCTCTTACACCTGCCCTGGGAACAACCACCTGTGTACAATTACCACATTTGCCAAATGAAAGCAGGTCCTTCTTGTGAAGATGCTCACAGCAATGACATTGAGCTGGTGGTTACAGTCACACTGGACATGGCAGGGCATTGTTGTCAGACCATGGTATTTTGCACCTATACGTCCCTGTTCTCTGTATAGTCATCCGCTGTGTTCATAGAAATATGACAATATAATATAGACATATCTACCTACATACATACAGGTGCGTCCTCATATAACGATTGTAGCTTTAATGCGACACACAGCACAAGTCACCTGGCACAACTGAGACACTCTGAGATGCGCAGCATCAAATAATCAGAAATACTGTATTTTTCTTTACATTTTTATTTCATCAGCAAATCACCTCCCACTGGGCCATATGTATTAAGCCTGGTGACATGATAAAGTTGAAAGAGATAATGCACCAACCAATCAGCTCCTAACAGGATAGGTTTAACATTGACAGTTAGGGGCTGATTGGCTGGTGCAACTTCATCAGGCTAAATAAATCTGTCTCATGGTGTATTACAGATACTGGGTCGCTACTTTAATGCGCAGAATGTTAGGATCCGGAGGCAACCTCGCCTGCCCTAACTCCATTGCCTCAGACTAGGGTTGGCGGGCGCGTGCAGAACTAGGCTTCGCCAATAATAGCCGCGTTCGAAGGAGCCAGTTAGTCTAGCTCCAACCCCGATGCCACCTGGTCTTAAGAGTGACAACGTGCCCACCAAGGCTAGGAGAGAACAAGGGGACAAACTACCTAAAGCCCACACGAGGCAAGGACCCCCCGGACCCCCCAAGGGGGTGGCTACACTGAGAGATAAGGAAAGCCCCCACAGGTAATGCGACAAGCTAATCTATAGCAGTACGTAACAATGCGTGACGGTGGTAACTATACACAATGGCAACAATGCTCAGAAGATGATATGAAATAGTATCAATAGCAACAATGCTAAGAAGATGGTAACAATAATAATAAACCTCAACTGTACTCCCCTGCGCTGTAAGGGACAAGCTCCACAATGCAGGTACCCAGGTTGGTAATAGGGAAACTAGGAGACAGGAAGAATACTAGGCAAGAAGGTCCTGCAGCAGGGCAGGATGCAGGATGCAGGAACGCCAAGGGATTGCTGCGCAGGGTCCACCAAGCTATAACCGGCGTCTGTGCCTAGCAGACGCCGGCTATTTATTCAAAAGTTTGCGCCCCGGCGGCTGCTGACGTCAGCCGCACCAGGGGACGCTCGTTGGGAGGAAGTTCAGGAGCGTTGACGAGCAACGCCCCGACGCCCAGCCACAGGGAGAGTGAGGGCGAAAGTTCGGGGAGTTGCTTGGCAACGTCCCCGGCGCCCGTTCTCCACAATACCTTCGCCGCCTGTCCCGGACCTGCTAACAGCAGGAGACTGCCCGGGACAGCGGCGGCTAACCCAGAAGCTAGTGTTACACATTTACATATGTTTGAGTGTCTGTTTTTGGTAATTTCCCCTGTCCTGGAAGTGGATGAATAGTGGAATATAATGTAGATGTGATGTGCCGCACGGCCATCACCAACTGCCGCCCACATGCCACATTTGAATGACGCAGCCTCAGCACTGGCATTTCCTGGGCAGAAGTGGATGAGGACGCAGGGAAAAAAACCACCTCTCAGGTAAGAGACATTTTCAGGATAATAATCGCTGCCAGTGACTCTGTAGTGAGTGACCAGTGAGTGGAGCTCAGTGCACAATTACATCTGTGCTTTTTCTTTCTCTTTTCCCTTTTTTTTCTATTTTCTCTTACTCCAACTACAATGAGCCATCGAGAGTTGTCCCAGCTAATTGGAAACGAAGGTCAGTAAAAAGTTTGTTCAGTAAATTAAATGTTTCCTTTGTAGTGGGAGGGATTATAGTAGTGGTGGTTGGCCAGTGTCCCTGTGTTCCTGGCTGGCACCTCCCATGCTGTTAGTTACAGATCAGGAAGCGCTAAACATTGGGGCCTGCATCCGTACACGCATACTGCTGCAGCTCTGTATTTCAGTTGTATGGTAATGTAATATATACAATCATGTTATTGCTGGATCTCTTATTGTACACCAGCAATATCCGATCTTCACATGTCACATATGGCTATTTGTTATATCTACAATATATGAAATATCATTTTAGATGGACCCAGCCAAAACATCCGAGAGCCTTGGCTGAGGTCAGGACGCCGCAGACCATCCGATGGGGGTCGATCAGGAAGAAGATCTGGACACTCATCGGGAAGAGGAAGATCTGGACGGAGAGGAAGAGGAGGACATGAGCCCAGTGCCACTGACCATCAGGCAGAGGCAGTGAGATCAGATCGCCTCCTGCTGGAAATATTCATGCAGTTCTTCAAGCCCCATCTCCCCACCTTCTGCAGACACACCATTGCGTAAGGAGAGGAACCAGAGAACTGCACCATCTGCATCTCTAACATTGAGGTAGGTACGGAAATGGCTTTATCACACTGTCGCCACACCTTCCATGCTCCCTGTCTTACAGAATGGCTGAAGGTCAACAACACCTGCCCTCTGTGCCACGAGGGACTTTTCAGCCTGAACGTTCTCTCCCACCTCACCTGATGGCTCCCCAGCGAATCAGAACCACCAAAATGTAAGAGCAAAGGTCTGAAGCGGTAAGTTCCTATTTACTATTATTAATACATTTTTGCTCCTTTTCTTTTAATCCTTTTCTTTTTTTCTATATTTTTTCTGCAAACAATCAAATGATTGTAAAGACTTGTTCCTGATCCCTCCAGTTTCTGCAATCATTTTTCTACTCTAGAAACTAGAGGGAATTGACGGTAACAAGCTGGGGATTAGGGCTAATGGCGACACCTTACAAAAAAACGACATTGAGCAGCTACCTCATGGGTGTGTTGGAAGAGCTGCTAATTATTATTATGTTGACAGTTACACCGAACCTATTGATAACTTAATAACTTGATCATTTAACATTTAAACTTGTGTATGGCCGGGTACATCAGCTAGTAATTAGTAACCCTGACGGTTTTCCTCGCCAATAGGTCTCTGTCATTATTTTAGATTTGTTTATTATTGTTTTACGTGTGTATAAATAAATGTGGGCTAACATTAGCTGATGCAGTGTAACATAATCATTTTATCATGATTTATAGAGCTCCAAAATATTACATTACATTGCGTCACAGGTCCTGCGATACATCATGGAATTAACACCACACGAGCTACAGAAAAACAGTGTTATAGGCTAAGGCAGAATTTCCCAAACTCCATAATTACTGGCCAGGTTTTAAGGATGTCCATGTGAGAGCACAGATGACTTAACTATGTTACTCATTTTGATTTAAACGCCTGGACTCAAGCATGGCTATCTTTAAATCTTGGACTGTAAGGAATATTTTGGGAAACTCTAGGCTAATTGGAAACGAAGGTCAGTAAAAAGTTTGTTCAGTAAATTAAATCTTTAAGTGGCCATACACATGCAGATTTATCTTCAGATCTGGCTGGTTGGAACAAAAACATGGTTATGGATGAGAGCAAATGACAATTGACAGCTTGGAAATGCTGGAAAACCGACAAACTGTCACTCATCCATAACCATGTTTTTGTCCCAACCAGCCAGATCTGAAGATAAATCTTACTAGTGTATGGGCACCTGTCCTTTGTAGTGGGAGGGATTATAGTAGTGGTGGTTGGCCAGTGTCCCTGTGTTACTGGCTGGCACCTCCCATGCTGTTAGTTACAGATCAGGAAGCGCTAAACATTGGGGCCTGCATCCGTACACGCATACTGCTGCAGCTCTGTTTTTTCAGTTGTATGGTAATTTAATATATAAAATCATGTAATTGCTGGAACTTATATTGTACACCAGCAATATCCGATCTTCACATGTCACATATGGCTTTTTGTTATATCTACAATATATGAAATATCATTTTAGATGGACCCAGCCAGAACATCAGAGAGCCTTGGCTGAGGTCAGGACGCCGCAGACCACCCGATGGGAGTCGATCAGGAAGAAGATCTGGACCATCATCGGGAAGAGGAAGATTTGGACGGAGAGGAAGAGGAGGACATGAGCCCAGTGCCAGTGACCATCAGGCAGAGGCAGTGAGATCAGATCGCCTCCTGCTGGAAATAATTATGCAGTTCTTCAAGCCCCGTCTCCCCATCTTCTGCAGACACACCATTGCGGAAGGAGAGGAACCAGAGAACTGCACCATCTGCATCTCTGACATTGAGTTAGGTACGGAAATGGCTTTATCCCAATGCCACCACACCTTCCATGTTCCCTGTCTTACAGAATGGCTGTGGGTCAACAACACCTGCCTTCTGTGCCGCGAGGGACTCTTCAGCCTGGACCTTCTGTAACACCTCACCTGATGGCAAAGGTCTAAAGTGGTAAGTTCCTATTTACTATTATTAATACATTTTGACTCCTTTTCTTTTAATCCTCCCGCAATTCACGACATCCACCCACGACCCCTCCTCCCGTGATTCGCGGACACCCCTCACCTCCCTCCCCCACCCCCGCGCGTGATTCACGGCAACCCCAGGATTAAATGGCACATGCAAAACACTGGCACGGCTATGGTCGACCACGGTCAAGGCCAAGTCGGCAACCGCGATCAAGGCCAAGCCGGTAGACCTGGCCAAGCACAAGCCTGAAGAACGATCCAAGGCGGCAGACCCGGACAAGGTCAAGCACAAGCAGGCAGAACGATCCAAGCCGGCAGACACATTCAAGTACAAGGCGGCAGACCCGGACAAGGTCAAGCACAAGCCGGCAGAACGATCCAAGCCAGCAGACACATTCAAGTACAGGCCGGCAGACCAATCCAAGTACAGGCCGGCTGACCCAGTCAAGTACCTGCTGGCAGACACATTCAAGTACAAGCCGGCAGACCCATCCAAGTACATGCCGGCTAACCCATTCGAGTACATGCTGGCAGACCTACGCATGAGAAATCTGGCAGACCCGTTCAAGTACAAGTCGGCAGGCCCATTCAAGTACATGCCGGCAGACCCATTCAAGTACATGCCAGCAGACCCGGTCAAAACCAAGCCGGCAGACAGATTAAAGACCAAGCCAGCAGACCCGGTCAAAACCAAGCCGGCAGACCCGATGAAAACCAAGCAAGCAGACGAATTCAAGACCAAGCCGGCAGACCTGGTCAAGGACAAGCAGGCAGACCCGGTCAAAATCAAGCCAGAAGACCCGGTCAAAATCAAGCCGGCAGATGAATTCAAGACCAAGCCGGCAGACGAATTCAAGATCAAGCCGGAAAACGAATTCAAGACCAAGCCGGTAGACCGGGTCGATGCTCCCAAATGCCCACCCCTGTCTGTACCCCCTGGCTCATCCAGGTCAAGGGCCTCCAAATTTCTGAAACGTTGTGGGTGCTGCATGAGTTAGACAAAGAGACCCACATACAGGCTTGGGAACCGAAGACAAAGAGACCCACACACAGGCTTGGGAACCTGAGACAAAGAGACCCACACACAGGCTTGGGAACCTGAGACAAAGAGACCCACACACAGGCTTGGGAACCTGAGACAAAGAGACCCACACACAGGCTTGGGAACCTGAGACAAAGAGACCCACAAACAGGCTTGGGAACCTGAGACAAAGAGACCCACACGCAGGCTTGGGAACCTGAGACAAAGAGAACCACATACAGGCTTGGGAACCTGAGACAAAGAGACCCACATACAGGCTTGGGAACCTGAGACAAAGAGACCCACATACAGGCTTGGGAACCGGAGACAAAGAGACCCACATACAGGCTTGGGAACCTGAGACAAAGAGACCCACATACAGGTTTGGGAACCTGAGACAAAGAGACCCATCCCATCCAACTCACCCTCCCCCCCCCCCCATTTGTTATATCTACAATATATGAAATATCATTTTAAATGGACCCAGCCAGAACATCAGAGAGCCTTGGCTGAGGTCAGGACGCCGCAGACCATCCGATGGGAGTCGATCAGGAAGAAGTTCTGGACCATCATCGGGAAGAGGAAGATTTGGACGGAGAGGAAGAGGAGGACATGAGCCCAGTGCCAGTGACCATCAGGCAGAGGCAGTGAGATCAGATCGCCTCCTGCTGGAAATAATTATGCACTTCTTCAAGCCCCGTCTCCCCACCTTCTGCAGGCACACCATTGCGGAAGGAGAGGAACCAGAGAACTGCACCATCTGCATCTCTGACATTGAGGTAGGTACGGAAATGGCTTTATCACACTGTCGCCACACCTTCCATGTTCCCTGTCTTACAGAATGGCTGAAGGTCAACAACAACTGCCCTCTGTGCCACGAGGGACTCTTCAGCCTGGACGTTCTCTCCCACCTCACCCGATGGCTCCCCAGCGAATCAGAACCACCAAAATGTAAGAGCAAAGGTCTAAAGCGTTAAGTTCCTATTTACTATTATTAATAAATTTTTACTCCTTTTCTTTTTTTATATATTTTTTCTGCAAACAATCAAATGATTGTAAAGACTTGTTCCTGATCCCTCCAGTTTCTGCAATCATTTTTCTACTCTAGAAACTAGGGGGAATTGAAGGTAACAAGCTGGGGATTAGGGCTAATGGCGACACCCCACAAAAAAATTACATTGAGCAGCCACCTCATGGGTGTGTTGGAAGAGCTGCTAATTATTATTATGTTGACAGTTACACCAAACCTATTGATAACTTAATAACTTGATCATTTAACATTTAAACTTGGGTATGGCCGGGTACATCAGCTAGTAATTAGTAACCCTGACGATTTTCCTCGCCAATAGGTCTCTGTCATTATTTTAGATTTGTTTATTATTGTTTTATGTGTGTACAAATAAATGTGGGCTAACATTAGCTGATGCAGTGTAACATAATCATTTTATCATGATTTATAGAGCTCCAAAATATTACATTACATTGTGTCACAGGTCTTGCGATACATCATGGAATTAACACCACACGAGCTACAGAAAAACAGTGTTATAGGCTAAGGCAGAATTTCCCAAACTCCATAATTACTGGCCACGTTTTAAGGATGTCCATGTGAGAGCACAGATGACTTAACTACGTTACTCATTTTGATTTAAACGCCTGGACTCAAGCATGGCTATCCTTAAAACTTGGGCTGTAAGGAATATTTTGGGAAACTCTAGGCTTATTGGAAACGAAGGTCAGTAAAAAGTTTGTTCAGTAAATTAAATCTTTTAGTGGCCATACACATGCAGATTTATCTTCAGATCTGGCTGGTTGGAACAAAAACATTGTTATGGATGAGAGCAAATGACAGCTGACCATTTGTTTGGAAATGCTGGAAAACCGACAAACTGTCACTCATCCATAACTATGTTTTTGTCCCAACCAGCCAGAACTGAAGATAAATCTTACTAGTGTATGGGCACTTGTCCTTTGTAGTGGGAGGGATTATAACAGTGGTGGTTGGCCAGTGTCCCTGTGTTACTGGCTGGCACCTCCCATGCTGTTAGTTACAGATCAGGAAGCGCTAAACATTGGGGCCTGCATCCGTACACGCATACTGCTGCAGCACTGTTTTTCAGTTGTATGGTAATTTAATATATAAAATTATGTTATTGCTGGAACTCTTATTGTACACCAGCAATATCCGATCTTCACATGTCACATATGGCTATTTGTTATATCTACAATATATGAAATATCATTTTAGATGGACCCAGCCAGAACATCAGAGAGCATTGGCTGAGGTCAGGATGCCGCAGACCATCCGATGGGAGTCGATCAGGAAGAAGATCTGGACCATCATCGGGAAGAGGAAGATTTGGACGGAGAGGAAGAGGAGGACATGAGCCCAGTGCCAGTAACCATCAGGCAGAGGCAGTGAGATCAGATCGCCTCCTGCTGGAAATAATTATGCAGTTCTTCAAGCCCCGTCTCCCCACCTTCTGCAGGCACACCATTGCGGAAGGAGAGAAACCAGAGAACTGCACCATCTGCATCTCTGACATTGAGGTAGGTACGGAAATGGCTTTATCACACTGTCGCCACACCTTCCATGTTCCCTGTCTTACAGAATAGCTGAAGGTCAACAACACCTGCCCTCTGTGCCGCGAGGGACTCTTCAGCCTGGACCTTCTCTCCCACCTCACCCGATGGCTTCCCAGCGAATCAGAACCACCAAAATGTAAGATCAAAGGTCTAAAGCGGTAAGTTCCTATTTACTATTATTAATACGTTTTTACTCCTTTTCTTTTTTTATATATTTTTTCTGCAAACAATCAAATGATTGTAAAGACTTGTTCCTGATCCCTCCAGTTTCTGCAATCATTTTTCTACTCTAGAAACTAGAGGGAATTGACGGTAACAAGCTGGGGATTAGGGCTAATGGCGACACCCCACAAAAAAAATTACATTGAGCAGCCACCTCATGGGTGTGTTGGAAGAGCTGCTAATTATTATTATGTTGACAGTTACACCAAACCTATTGATAACTTAATAACTTGATCATTTAACATTTAAACTTGGGTATGGCCGGGTACATCAGCTAGTAATTAGTAACCCTGACGATTTTCCTCGCCAATAGGTCTCTGTCATTATTTTAGATTTGTTTATTATTGTTTTATGTGTGTACAAATAAATGTGGGCTAACATTAGCTGATGCAGTGTAACATAATCATTTTATCATGATTTATAGAGCTCCAAAATATTACATTACATTGTGTCACAGGTCTTGCGATACATCATGGAATTAACACCACACGAGCTACAGAAAAACAGTGTTATAGGCTAAGGCAGAATTTCCCAAACTCCATAATTACTGGCCACGTTTTAAGGATGTCCATGTGAGAGCACAGATGACTTAACTACGTTACTCATTTTGATTTAAACGCCTGGACTCAAGCATGGCTATCCTTAAAACTTGGGCTGTAAGGAATATTTTGGGAAACTCTAGGCTAATTGGAAACGAAGGTCAGTAAAAAGTTTGTTCAGTAAATTAAATCTTTTAGTGGCCATACACATGCAGATTTATCTTCAGATCTGGCTGGTTGGAACAAAAACATTGTTATGGATGAGAGCAAATGACAGCTGACCATTTGTTTGGAAATGCTGGAAAACCGACAAACTGTCACTCATCCATAACTATGTTTTTGTCCCAACCAGCCAGAACTGAAGATAAATCTTACTAGTGTATGGGCACTTGTCCTTTGTAGTGGGAGGGATTATAACAGTGGTGGTTGGCCAGTGTCCCTGTGTTACTGGCTGGCACCTCCCATGCTGTTAGTTACAGATCAGGAAGCGCTAAACATTGGGGCCTGCATCCGTACACGCATACTGCTGCAGCACTGTTTTTCAGTTGTATGGTAATTTAATATATAAAATTATGTTATTGCTGGAACTCTTATTGTACACCAGCAATATCCGATCTTCACATGTCACATATGGCTATTTGTTATATCTACAATATATGAAATATCATTTTAGATGGACCCAGCCAGAACATCAGAGAGCATTGGCTGAGGTCAGGACGCCGCAGACCATCCGATGGGAGTCGATCAGGAAGAAGATCTGGACCATCATCGGGAAGAGGAAGATTTGGACGGAGAGGAAGAGGAGGACATGAGCCCAGTGCCAGTAACCATCAGGCAGAGGCAGTGAGATCAGATCGCCTCCTGCTGGAAATAATTATGCAGTTCTTCAAGCCCCGTCTCCCCACCTTCTGCAGGCACACCATTGCGGAAGGAGAGAAACCAGAGAACTGCACCATCTGCATCTCTGACATTGAGGTAGGTACGGAAATGGCTTTATCACACTGTCGCCACACCTTCCATGTTCCCTGTCGTACAGAATAGCTGAAGGTCAACAACACCTGCCCTCTGTGCCGCGAGGGACTCTTCAGCCTGGACCTTCTCTCCCACCTCACCCGATGGCTCCCCAGCGAATCAGAACCACCAAAATGTAAGATCAAAGGTCTAAAACGGTAAGTTCCTATTTACTATTATTAATAAGTTTTTACTCCTTTTCTTTTTTTATATATTTTTTCTGCAAACAATCAAATGATTGTAAAGACTTGTTCCTGATCCCTCCAGTTTCTGCAATCATTTTTCTACTCTAGAAACTAGAGGGAATTGACGGTAACAAGCTGGGGATTAGGGCTAATGGCGACACCCCACAAAAAAATGACATTGAGCAGCCACCTCATGGGTGTGTTGGAAGAGCTGCTAATTATTATTATGTTGACAGTTACACCGAACCTATTGATAACTTAATAACTTGATCATTTAACATTTAAACTTGGGTATGGCCGGGTACATCAGCTAGTAATTAGTAACCCTGACGATTTTCCTCGCCAATAGGTCTCTGTCATTATTTTAGATTTGTTTATTATTGTTTTATGTGTGTACAAATAAATGTGGGCTAACATTAGCTGATGCAGTGTAACATAATCATTTTATCATGATTTATAGAGCTCCAAAATATTACATTACATTGTGTCACAGGTCTTGCGATACATCATGGAATTAACACCACACGAGCTACAGAAAAACAGTGTTATAGGCTAAGGCAGAATTTCCCAAACTCCATAATTACTGGCCAGGTTTTAAGGATGTCCATGTGAGAGCACAGATGACTTAACTACGTTACTCATTTTGATTTAAACGCCTGGACTCAAGCATGGCTATCCTTAAAACTTGGGCTGTAAGGAATATTTTGGGAAACTCTAGGCTAATTGGAAACGTAGGTCAGTAAAAAGTTTGTTCAGTAAATTAAATCTTTTAGTGGCCATACACATGCAGATTTATCTTCAGATCTGGCTGGTTGGAACAAAAACATGGTTATGGATGAGAGCAAATGACAGCTGACCATTTGCTTGGAAATGCTGGAAAACCGACAAACTGTCACTCATCCATAACTATGTTTTTGTCCCAACCAGCCAGAACTGAAGATAAATCTTACTAGTGTATGGGCACCTGTCCTTTGTAGTGGGAGGGATTATAGTAGTGGTGGTTGGCCAGTGTCCCTGTGTTCCTGGCTGGCACCTCCCATGCTGTTAGTTACAGATCAGGAAGCGCTAAACATTGGGGCCTGCATCCGTACACGCATACTGCTGCAGCTCTGTATTTCAGTTGTATGGTAATTTAATATATAAAATTATGTTATTGCTGGAACTCTTATTGTACACCAGCAATATCGATCTTCACATGTCACATATGGCTATTTGTTATATCTACAATATATGAAATATCATTTTAAATGGACCCAGCCAGAACATCAGAGAGCATTGGCTGAGGTCAGGACGCCGCAGACCATCCGATGAAGGTCGATCAGGAAGAAGATCTGGACCATCATCGGGAAGAGGAAGATTTGGACGGAGAGGAAGAGGAGGACATGAGCCCAGTGCCAGTGACCATCAGGCAGAGGCAGTGAGATCAGATCGCCTCCTGCTGGAAATAATTATGCAGTTCTTCAAGCCCCGTCTCCCCACCTTCTGCAGGCACACCATTACGGAAGGAAAGGAACCAGAGCACTGCGCCATCTGCATCTCTAACATTGAGGTAGGTACGGAAATGGCTTTATCACACTGTCGCCACACCTTCCATGTTCCCTGTCTTACAGAATGGCTGAAGGTCAACAACACCTGCCCTCTGTGCCGCGAGGGACTCTTCAGCCAGGACGTTCTGTCCCACCTCACCCGATGGCTCCCCAGCGAATCAGAACCACCAAAATGTAAGAGCAAAGGTCTAAAGCGGTAAGTTCCTATTTACTATTATTAATACGTTTTTACTCCTTTTCTTTTTTTATATATTTTTTCTGCAAACAATCAAATGATTGTTAAATACCTGTTCCTGATCCCTCCGGTTTCTGCAATCATTTTTCTACTCTAGAAACTAGAGGGAATTGACGGTAACAAGCTGGGGATTAGGGCTAATGGCGACACCCCACAAAAAAAATTACATTGAGCAGCCACCTCATGGGTGTGTTGGAAGAGCTGCTAATTATTATTATGTTGACAGTTACACCAAACCTATTGATAACTTAATAACTTGATCATTTAACATTTAAACTTGGGTATGGCCGGGTACATCAGCTAGTAATTAGTAACCCTGACGATTTTCTTCGCCAATAGGTCTCTGTCATTATTTTAGATTTGTTTATTATTGTTTTATGTGTGTACAAATAAATGTGGGCTAACATTAGCTGATGCAGTGTAACATAATCATTTTATCATGATTTATAGAGCTCCAAAATATTACATTACATTGTGTCACAGGTCTTGCGATACATCATGGAATTAACACCACACGAGCTACAGAAAAACAGTGTTATAGGCTAAGGCAGAATTTCCCAAACTCCATAATTACTGGCCACGTTTTAAGGATGTCCATGTGAGAGCACAGATGACTTAACTACGTTACTCATTTTGATTTAAACGCCTGGACTCAAGCATGGCTATCCTTAAAACTTGGGCTGTAAGGAATATTTTGGGAAACTCTAGGCTAATTGGAAACGAAGGTCAGTAAAAAGTTTGTTCAGTAAATTAAATCTTTTAGTGGCCATACACATGCAGATTTATCTTCAGATCTGGCTGGTTGGAACAAAAACATTGTTATGGATGAGAGCAAATGACAGCTGACCATTTGTTTGGAAATGCTGGAAAACCGACAAACTGTCACTCATCCATAACCATGTTTCTGTCCCAACCAGCCAGAACTGAAGATAAATCTTACTAGTGTATGGGCACTTGTCCTTTGTAGTGGGAGGGATTATAACAGTGGTGGTTGGCCAGTGTCCCTGTGTTACTGGCTGGCACCTCCCATGCTGTTAGTTACAGATCAGGAAGCGTTAAACATTGGGGCCTGCATCCGTACACGCATACTGCTGCAGCACTGTTTTTCAGTTGTATGGTAATTTAATATATAAAATTATGTTATTGCTGGAACTCTTATTGTACACCAGCAATATCTGATCTTCACATGTCACATATGGCTATTTGTTATATCTACAATATATGAAATATCATTTTAGATGGACCCAGCCAGAACATCAGAGAGCATTGGCTGAGGTCAGGACGCCGCAGACCATCCGATGGGAGTCGATCAGAAAGAAGATCTGGACCATCATCGGGAAGAGGAAGATTTGGACGGAGAGGAAAAGGAGGACATGAGCCCAGTGCCAGTGACCATCAGGCAGAGGCAGTGAGATCAGATCGCCTCCTGCTGGAAATAATTATGCACTTCTTCAAGCCCCGTCTCCCCACCTTCTGCAGGCACACCATTGCGGAAGGAGAGAAACCAGAGAACTGCACCATCTGCATCTCTGACATTGAGGTAGGTACGGAAATGGCTTTATCACACTGTCGCCACACCTTCCATGTTCCCTGTCTTACAGAATAGCTGAAGGTCAACAACACCTGCCCTCTGTGCCGCAAGGGACTCTTCAGCCTGGACCTTCTCTCCCACCTCACCCGATGGCTCCCCAGCGAATCAGAACCACCAAAATGTAAGATCAAAGGTCTAAAGCGGTAAGTTCCTATTTACTATTATTAATACGTTTTTACTCCTTTTCTTTTTTTATATATTTTTTCTGCAAACAATCAAATGATTGTAAAGACTTGTTCCTGATCCCTCCAGTTTCTGCAATCATTTTTCTGGAGGGAATTGACGGTAACAAGCTGGGGATTAGGGCTAATGGCGACACCCCACAAAAAAATGACATTGAGCAGCCACCTCATGGGTGTGTTGGAAGAGCTGCTAATTATTATTATGTTGACAGTTACACCAAACCTATTGATAACTTAATAACTTGATCATTTAACATTTAAACTTGGGTATGGCCGGGTACATCAGCTAGTAATTAGTAACCCTGACGATTTTCCTCGCCAATAGGTCTCTGTCATTATTTTAGATTTGTTTATTATTGTTTTATGTGTGTACAAATAAATGTGGGCTAACATTAGCTGATGCAGTGTAACATAATCATTTTATCATGATTTATAGAGCTCCAAAATATTACATTACATTGTGTCACAGGTCTTGCGATACATCATGGAATTAACACCACACGAGCTACAGAAAAACAGTGTTATAGGCTAAGGCAGAATTTCCCAAACTCCATAATTACTGGCCAGGTTTTAAGGATGTCCATGTGAGAGCACAGATGACTTAACTACGTTACTTATTTTGATTTAAACGCCTGGACTCAAGCATGGCTATCCTTAAAACTTGGGCTGTAAGGAATATTTTGGGAAACTCTAGGCTAATTGGAAACGTAGGTCAGTAAAAAGTTTGTTCAGTAAATTAAATCTTTTAGTGGCCATACACATGCAGATTTATCTTCAGATCTGGCTGGTTGGAACAAAAACATGGTTATGGATGAGAGCAAATGACAGCTGACCATTTGCTTGGAAATGCTGGAAAACCGACAAACTGTCACTCATCCATAACTATGTTTTTGTCCCAACCAGCCAGAACTGAAGATAAATCTTACTAGTGTATGGGCACCTGTCCTTTGTAGTGGGAGGGATTATAGTAGTGGTGGTTGGCCAGTGTCCCTGTGTTCCTGGCTGGCACCTCCCATGCTGTTAGTTACAGATCAGGAAGCGCTAAACATTGGGGCCTGCATCCGTACACGCATACTGCTGCAGCTCTGTATTTCAGTTGTATGGTAATTTAATATATAAAATTATGTTATTGCTGGAACTCTTATTGTACACCAGCAATATCGATCTTCACATGTCACATATGGCTATTTGTTATATCTACAATATATGAAATATCATTTTAAATGGACCCAGCCAGAACATCAGAGAGCATTGGCTGAGGTCAGGACGCCGCAGACCATCCGATGAAGGTCGATCAGGAAGAAGATCTGGACCATCATCGGGAAGAGGAAGATTTGGACGGAGAGGAAGAGGAGGACATGAGCCCAGTGCCAGTAACCATCAGGCAGAGGCAGTGAGATCAGATCGCCTCCTGCTGGAAATATTCATGCAGTTCTTCAAGCCCCGTCTCCCCACCTTCTGCAGGCACACCATTGCGGAAGGAGAGAAACCAGAGAACTGCACCATCTGCATCTCTGACATTGAGGTAGGTACGGAAATGGCTTTATCACACTGTCGCCACACCTTCCATGTTCCCTGTCTTACAGAATGGCTGAAGGTCAACAACACCTGCCCTCTGTGCCGCGAGGGACTCTTCAGCCTGGACCTTCTCTCCCACCTCACCCGATGGCTCCCCAGCGAATCAGAACCACCAAAATGTAAGAGCAAAGGTCTAAAGCGGTAAGTTCCTATTTACTATTATTAATACGTTTTTACTCCTTTTCTTTTTTTATATATTTTTTCTGCAAACAATCAAATGATTGTAAAGACTTGTTCCTGATCCCTCCAGTTTCTGCAATCATTTTTCTACTCTAGAAACTAGAGGGAATTGACGGTAACAAGCTGGGGATTAGGGCTAATGGCGACACCCCACAAAAAAATGACATTGAGCAGCCACCTCATGGGTGTGTTGGAAGAGCTGCTAATTATTATTATGTTGACAGTTACACCAAACCTATTGATAACTTAATAACTTGATCATTTAACATTTAAACTTGGGTATGGCCGGGTACATCAGCTAGTAATTAGTAACCCTGACGGTTTTCCTCGCCAATAGGTCTCTGTCATTATTTTCTATTTGTTTATTATTGTTTTACGTGTGTATAAATAAACGTGGGCTAACATTAGCTGATGCAGTGTAACATATTCATTTTATCATGATTTATAGAGCTCCAAAATATTACATTACATTGTGTCACAGGTCTTGCCATACATCATGGAATTAACACCACACGAGCTATAGAAAAACAGTGTTATAGGCTAAGGCAGAATTTCACAAACTCCATAATTACTGGCCAGGTTTTAAGGATGTCCATGTGAGAGCACAGATGACTTAACTACGTTACTCATTTTGATTTAAACGCCTGGACTCAAGCATGGCTATCCTTAAAACTTGGGCTGTAAGGAATATTTTGGGAAACTCTAGGCTAATTGGAAACGAAGGTCAGTAAAAAGTTTGTTCAGTAAATTAAATCTTTTAGTGGCCATACACATGCAGATTTATCTTCAGATCTGGCTGGTTGGAACAAAAACATTGTTATGGATGAGAGCAAATGACAGCTGACCATTTGTTTGGAAATGCTGGAAAACCGACAAACTGTCACTCATCCATAACTATGTTTTTGTCCCAACCAGCCAGAACTGAAGATAAATCTTACTAGTGTATGGGCACTTGTCCTTTGTAGTGGGAGGGATTATAACAGTGGTGGTTGGCCAGTGTCCCTGTGTTACTGGCTGGCACCTCCCATGCTGTTAGTTACAGATCAGGAAGCGCTAAACATTGGGGGCTGCATCCGTACACGCATACTGCTGCAGCACTGTTTTTCAGTTGTATGGTAATTTAATATATAAAATTATGTTATTGCTGGAACTCTTATTGTACACCAGCAATATCTGATCTTCACATGTCACATATGGCTATTTGTTATATCTACAATATATGAAATATCATTTTAGATGGACCCAGCCAGAACATCAGAGAGCATTGGCTGAGGTCAGGACGCCGCAGACCATCCGATGGGAGTCGATCAGAAAGAAGATCTGGACCATCATCGGGAAGAGGAAGATTTGGACGGAGAGGAAAAGGAGGACATGAGCCCAGTGCCAGTGACCATCAGGCAGAGGCAGTGAGATCAGATCGCCTCCTGCTGGAAATAATTATGCACTTCTTCAAGCCCCGTCTCCCCACCTTCTGCAGGCACACCATTGCGGAAGGAGAGAAACCAGAGAACTGCACCATCTGCATCTCTGACATTGAGGTAGGTACGGAAATGGCTTTATCACACTGTCGCCACACCTTCCATGTTCCCTGTCTTACAGAATAGCTGAAGGTCAACAACACCTGCCCTCTGTGCCGCAAGGGACTCTTCAGCCTGGACCTTCTCTCCCACCTCACCCGATGGCTCCCCAGCGAATCAGAACCACCAAAATGTAAGATCAAAGGTCTAAAGCGGTAAGTTCCTATTTACTATTATTAATACGTTTTTACTCCTTTTCTTTTTTTATATATTTTTTCTGCAAACAATCAAATGATTGTAAAGACTTGTTCCTGATCCCTCCAGTTTCTGCAATCATTTTTCTGGAGGGAATTGACGGTAACAAGCTGGGGATTAGGGCTAATGGCGACACCCCACAAAAAAATGACATTGAGCAGCCACCTCATGGGTGTGTTGGAAGAGCTGCTAATTATTATTATGTTGACAGTTACACCGAACCTATTGATAACTTAATAACTTGATCATTTAACATTTAAACTTGGGTATGGCCGGGTACATCAGCTAGTAATTAGTAACCCTGACGATTTTCCTCGCCAATAGGTCTCTGTCATTATTTTCTATTTGTTTATTATTGTTTTATGTGTGTACAAATAAATGTGGGCTAACATTAGCTGATGCAGTGTAACATAATCATTTTATCATGATTTATAGAGCTCCAAAATATTACATTACATTGTGTCACAGGTCCTGCCATACATCATGGAATTAACACCACACGAGCTACAGAAAAACAGTGTTATAGGCTAAGGCAGAATTTCACAAACTCCATAATTACTGGCCAGGTTTTAAGGATGTCCATGTGAGAGCACAGATGACTTAACTACGTTACTCATTTTGATTTAATGGCCTGGACTCAAGCATGGCTATCCTTAAATCTTGGACTGTAAGGAATATTTTGGGAAACTCTAGGCTAATTGGAAACGAAGGTCAGTAAAAAGTTTGTTCAGTAAATGAAATCTTTTAGTGGCCATACACATGCAGATTTATCTTCAGATCTGGCTGGTTGGAACAAAAACATGGTTATGGATGAGAGCAAATGACAGCTGACCATTTGCTTGGAAATGCTGGAAAACCGACAAACTGTCACTCATCCATAACCATGTTTTTGTCCCAACCAGCCAGATCTGAAGATAAATCTTACTAGTGTATGGGCACCTGTCCTTTGTAGTGGGAGGGATTATAGTAGTGGTGGTTGGCCAGTGTCCCTGTGTTCCTGGCTGGCACCTCCCATGCTGTTAGTTACAGATCAGGAAGCGCTAAACATTGGGGCCTGCAACCGTACACGCATACTGCTGCAGCTCTGTTTTTCAGTTGTATGGTAATTTAATATATAAAATGATGTAATGATGTTATTGCTGGATCTCTTATTGTATACCAGCAATATCCGATCCTCTCATGTCACATATGGCTATTTGTTATATCTACAATGTATGAAATATCATTTTAGATGGACCCAGCCAGAACATCAGAGACCCTTGGCTGAGGTCAGGACGCCGCAGACCACCCGATGGGAGTCGATCAGGAAGAAGATCTGGACCATCATCGGGAAGAGGAAGGTTTGGACGGAGAGGAAGAGGAGGACATGAGCCCAGTGCCAGTGACCATCAGGCAGAGGCAGTGAGATCACATCGCCTCCTGCTGGAAATAATTATGCAGTTCTTCATGCCCTGTCTCCCCACTTTCTGCAGGCACACCATTGCGGAAGGAGAGGAACCAGAGAACTGCACCATCTGCATCTCTGACATTGAGGTAGGTACGGAAATGGCTTTGTCACATTGTCGCCACACCTTCCATGTTCCCTGTCTTACAGAATGGCTGAAGGTCAACAACACCTGCTCTGTGTGCCGCGAGGGACCTTCTCTCCCACCTTACCTGATGGCTCCCCAGCTAATCAGAACCACCAAAATGTAAGAGCAAAGGTCTAAAGCGGTAAGTTCCTATTTACTATTATTAATACATTTTGACTCCTTTTCTTTTAATCCTCCCGCAATTCACGGCATCCACCCACGACCCCTCCTCCCGTGATTCGCGGACACCCCTCACCTCCCTCCCCCACCCCCGCGCGTGATTCACGGCAACCCCAGGATTAAATGGCACATGCAAAACACTGGCACGGCTATGGTCGACCACGGTCAAGGCCAAGTCGGCAACCGCGATCAAGGCCAAGCCGGTAGACCTGGCCAAGCACAAGCCGGAAGAACGATCCAAGGCGGCAGACCCGGACAAGGTCAAGCACAAGCAGGCAGAACGATCCAAGCCGGCAGACACATTCAAGTACAAGACGGCAGACCCGGACAAGGTCAAGTACAAGCCGGCAGAACGATCCAAGCCAGCAGACACATTCAAGTACAGGCCGGCAGACCAATCCAAGTACAGGCCGGCTGACCCAGTCAAGTACCTGCTGGCAGACACATTCAAGTACAAGCCGGCAGACCCATCCAAGTAAATGCCGGCTAACCCATTCGAGTACATGCTGGCAGACCTACGCATGAGAAATCTGGCAGACCCGTTCAAGTACAAGTCGGCAGGCCCATTCAAGTACATGCCGGCAGACCCATTCAAGTACATGCCAGCAGACCCGGTCAAAACCAAGCCGGCAGACAGATTAAAGACCAAGCCAGCAGACCCGGTCAAAACCAAGCCGGCAGATTCGATGAAAACCAAGCAAGCAGACGAATTCAAGACCAAGCCGGCAGACCTGGTCAAGGACAAGCCAGTAGACCCGGTCAAAATCAAGCCGGCAGATGAATTCAAGACCAAGCCGGCAGACGAATTCAAGACCAAGCCGGAAGACGAATTCAAGACCAAGCCGGTAGACCCGGTCAATGCTCCCAAATGCCCACCCCTGTCTGTGGCTGATTGCCCAGCTGAGCAGGTGCCCCCTGGCTCATCCAGGTCAAGGGCCTCCAAATTTCTAAAACGTTGTGGGTGCTGCGTGAGTTAGACAAAGAGACCCACATACAGGCTTGGGAACCGAAGACAAAGAGACCCACACACAGGCTTGGGAACCTGAGACAAAGAGACCCACACACAGGCTTGGGAACCTGAGACAAAGAGACCCACACACAGGCTTGGGAACCTGAGACAAAGAGACCCACAAACAGGCTTGGGAACCTGAGACAAAGAGACCCACATACAGGCTTGGGAACCTGAGACAAAGAGACCCACATACAGGCTTGGGAACCGGAGACAAAGAGACCCACATACAGGCTTGGGAACCGGAGACAAAGAGACCCACATACAGGCTTGGGAACCTGAGACAAAGAGACCCACATACAGGTTTGGGAACCTGAGACAAAGAAATCCATCCCATCCCACTCCCCCTCCCCCCCCCCCCCCATTTGTTATATCTACAATATATGAAATATCATTTTAAATGGACCCAGCCAGAACATCAGAGAGCCTTGGCTGAGGTCAGGACGCCGCAGACCATCCGATGGGAGTCGATCAGGAAGAAGATCTGGACCATCATCGGGAAGAGGAAGATTTGGACGGAGAGGAAGAGGAGGACATGAGCCCAGTGCCAGTGACCATCAGGCAGAGGCAGTGAGATCAGATCGCCTCCTGCTGGAAATAATTATGCACTTCTTCAAGCCCCGTCTCCCCACCTTCTGCAGGCACACCATTGCGGAAGGAGAGGAACCAGAGAACTGCACCATCTGCATCTCTGACATTGAGGTAGGTACGGAAATGGCTTTATCACACTGTCGCCACACCTTCCATGTTCCCTGTCTTACAGAATGGCTGAAGGTCAACAACACCTGCCCTCTGTGCCGCGAGGGACTCTTCAGCCTGGACGTTTTCTCCCACCTCAACCGATGGCTCCCCAGCGAATCAGAACCACCAAAATGTAAGAGCAAAGGTCTAAAGCGGTAAGTTCCTATTTACTATTATTAATACATTTTTACTCCTTTTCTTTTTTTATATATTTTTTCTGCAAACAATCAAATGATTGTAAAGACTTGTTCCTGATCCCTCCAGTTTCTGCAATCATTTTTCTACTCTAGAAACTAGAGGGAATTGACGGTAACAAGCTGGGGATTAGGGCTAATGGCGACACCACACAAAAAAATGACATTGAGCAGCCACCTCATGGGTGTGTTGGAAGAGCTGCTAATTATTATTATGTTGACAGTTACACCGAACCTATTGATAACTTAATAACTTGATCATTTAACATTTAAACTTGGGTATGGCCGGGTACATCAGCTAGTAATTAGTAACCCTGACGATTTTCCTCGCCAATAGGTCTCTGTCATTATTTTAGATTTGTTTATTATTGTTTTATGTGTGTACAAATAAATGTGGGCTAACATTAGCTGATGCAGTGTAACATAATCATTTTATCATGATTTATAGAGCTCCAAAATATTACATTACATTGTGTCACAGGTCTTGCGATACATCATGGAATTAACACCACACGAGCTACAGAAAAACAGTGTTATAGGCTAAGGCAGAATTTCCCAAACTCCATAATTACTGGCCAGGTTTTAAGGATGTCCATGTGAGAGCACAGATGACTTAACTACGTTACTTATTTTGATTTAAACGCCTGGACTCAAGCATGGCTATCCTTAAAACTTGGGCTGTAAGGAATATTTTGGGAAACTCTAGGCTAATTGGAAACGTAGGTCAGTAAAAAGTTTGTTCAGTAAATTAAATCTTTTAGTGGCCATACACATGCAGATTTATCTTCAGATCTGGCTGGTTGGAACAAAAACATGGTTATGGATGAGAGCAAATGACAGCTGACCATTTGCTTGGAAATGCTGGAAAACCGACAAACTGTCACTCATCCATAACTATGTTTTTGTCCCAACCAGCCAGAACTGAAGATAAATCTTACTAGTGTATGGGCACCTGTCCTTTGTAGTGGGAGGGATTATAGTAGTGGTGGTTGGCCAGTGTCCCTGTGTTCCTGGCTGGCACCTCCCATGCTGTTAGTTACAGATCAGGAAGCGCTAAACATTGGGGCCTGCATCCGTACACGCATACTGCTGCAGCTCTGTATTTCAGTTGTATGGTAATTTAATATATAAAATTATGTTATTGCTGGAACTCTTATTGTACACCAGCAATATCGATCTTCACATGTCACATATGGCTATTTGTTATATCTACAATATATGAAATATCATTTTAAATGGACCCAGCCAGAACATCAGAGAGCATTGGCTGAGGTCAGGACGCCGCAGACCATCCGATGAAGGTCGATCAGGAAGAAGATCTGGACCATCATCGGGAAGAGGAAGATTTGGACGGAGAGGAAGAGGAGGACATGAGCCCAGTGCCAGTGACCATCAGGCAGAGGCAGTGAGATCAGATCGCCTCCTGCTGGAAATAATTATGCAGTTCTTCAAGCCCCGTCTCCCCACCTTCTGCAGGCACACCATTACGGAAGGAAAGGAACCAGAGCACTGCGCCATCTGCATCTCTAACATTAAGGTAGGTACGGAAATGGCTTTATCACACTGTCGCCACACCTTCCATGTTCCCTGTCTTACAGAATGGCTGAAGGTCAACAACACCTGCCCTCTGTGCCGCGAGGGACTCTTCAGCCAGGACGTTCTGTCCCACCTCACCCGATGGCTCCCCAGCGAATCAGAACCACCAAAATGTAAGAGCAAAGGTCTAAAGCGGTAAGTTCCTATTTACTATTATTAATACGTTTTTACTCCTTTTCTTTTTTTATATATTTTTTCTGCAAACAATCAAATGATTGTTAAATACCTGTTCCTGATCCCTCCGGTTTCTGCAATCATTTTTCTACTCTAGAAACTAGAGGGAATTGACGGTAACAAGCTGGGGATTAGGGCTAATGGCGACACCCCACAAAAAAATTACATTGAGCAGCCACCTCATGGGTGTGTTGGAAGAGCTGCTAATTATTATTATGTTGACAGTTACACCGAACCTATTGATAACTTAATAACTTGATCATTTAACATTTAAACTTGGGTATGGCCGGGTACATCAGCTAGTAATTAGTAACCCTGACGATTTTCTTCGCCAATAGGTCTCTGTCATTATTTTAGATTTGTTTATTATTGTTTTATGTGTGTACAAATAAATGTGGGCTAACATTAGCTGATGCAGTGTAACATAATCATTTTATCATGATTTATAGAGCTCCAAAATATTACATTACATTGTGTCACAGGTCTTGCCATACATCATGGAATTAACACCACACGAGCTACAGAAAAACAGTGTTATAGGCTAAGGCAGAATTTCCCAAACTCCATAATTACTGGCCAGGTTTTAAGGATGTCCATGTGAGAGCACAGATGACTTGACTACGTTACTCATTTTGATTTAAACACCTGGACTCAAGCATGGCTATCCTTAAATCTTGGGCTGTAAGGAATATTTTGGGAAACTCTAGGCTAAAGTGTGATGTGGGCAACAGTATCGGCAAGTTTAAGGGTTGGGGGGGGGGGGGGGGGGTGTCTAATGCACCTAAGAAAAGCCCTAAGGTCTAAAATTAAAATCATAGCATCGCAATCACTAAATTCATTTATTTTTAAATGATTGGGTAACTGGCCTTATTTGCATGAAGCAATTCATATACCACCGTTGCTCATATATGTAAGATTAGCAGGGCCAGAATATTAGCATTTATTTAGTGGAGATGGAGCTGAAAACTTCACGTTTTCATCTGGAACGCTAAATGCAGCAGCGGTATTAGGAAATACTACTAGAATATCTGTCAGTGGTAACAGACTAGGAAACAGCGAGTAATTATACAGGTTATGACTTCCGGCTCCGCCCCCGAATGCCGCGGTAGTGGGATAGGGGAGCTCCGATACCAGGGCACTCCACGCCGCATGTAACGCGGCTAATAGCCCTCCAACAACCCGCCCGCCACCTCCTAACCTCAGCCCAAGCCCCCCGCTGCATGAAGCGCTTTCTCAGCGCGATGCCCAGCACCTCCAGCCGCCAGAAACAGGAGAGGGAGCGGCCTGCTCCGATTTCCAAGATGGCGCCGGATCCAAGAGAGCTCCCCCTACTTCACCCTCCACTGCCTCCAAAACCTCCTCAGCGTGCAGCAAACCCAGGTTCCCCACAAGCGGACACTGATACCCAGCGCAGTGAGTACTGTCCCCCTGAAACCCCACTGCCTCCACTGACTGCCCCAGTTACTTATGGGGACATGGTGACAGCCATAAGGGCATCCATAGGACCCCTCTTGAAAGAGCAGACTGCTGACATTAATCGCCAGATTGCCCAACTGCAGCAGAGGGTACAAATCACGGAGCAGACAGTTGGGGCTAATTTTGCTGACATTGCAGAACTAAAGGACACAGTACAATGCGCTCATAAGGAAATATTATATCTGCACAATAAAGTGCAGGATTTGGAGAATCGCTCCCGCAGATGTAATCTGCGCATTATAGGACTACCAGAAACTGTCCATGGGCAAGCATTATTTGACTTTATTAGGGTGACTCTCCCTGAAATGCTGCAGATCTCAGACAGATGTGAAGACCTCGTGATAGAAAGGGCTCACAGGCTGGGGTCCACTCGGCCACAAGATGGCGCCAAACCACGTGCAGTGATTTTCAAACCTTTGAATTTCTTGCACAAAGAATTGATATGGTCAGCATCCAGGAAACAGAGGGACATCCAGTGGCAGGACCATAAAATCCTGATTTTTCAAGATTTCTCCGCTGAACTCTAAGGCCCGCAGAGACTTTGCCCCCACATGTGCGAAGCTAATAAGGGACGGAGTAAAGTTTGCCATGTTATACCCAGCAAGATTACGAGTCTTTCCATGCAACACCTTCAAAGACTTTAGCTCCCATTTAGACGCTGAGGCTTACCTGCAAGAGCTGGAAGAATCATCTAGACCCGCCCACTCCTGGGCAGACGATCCCTCCTGATCACCTCCAACAACAACCTCATAGAAACCAGGGCTGCCTGAAGGGTGATGCCCCACATACAATTCTGTTATGCCAGTTCTCCCTCATCTATCCACCCCTCTCATGAACGCTCTTGAGAAATTTATTCCCTCGGTCCGGGAGATTCCAGAAGCAAGTCCCACCAAGTCCCACACACCTATGCGTCCTTCCCTAACTCCTATCTCCTTCCCTATGTTGCTAGATCTTGATCTTCCGATCTCAAACCCCCCCCCCCTGGAGATACCTTCAAATGAGATGGGGCTACCCAAAGCTTGCAGAATACACAGAGAACTCTCTGGACTTACCTACCTGGTCTCCCTGTTAACCAGGCCCTAATGTTACCAGTTATATGATCGTTAAAAAATGCTTCCCTTGTCTTCTCTCCCCAATTCTCCCATCACCCCCCCCCCCCCCTTCTCGGCTTCTCTTACAGAAGCCCCCCCCCCCCTTCTACTCCTGTGGCGGGCGTAACATTCACCTTTTAATCTCACTTGATGTTGGCTGTTGCTATAGCTATTGTTACCATTTACATAATAATAATATTTAAGGTTGTGTGCGTGGAGACGGTGCCCTGGTGGAGGTACCTCTCCAGATTTCTCCTTACTCTGACCTGAGCCACCAGTGACACGTTATGGTTGCTGGGTCCTCATTTCTGGAAGTCTATGTACAACTGTTTTCTCCCCCCCCCCCTTTTTTTCTCCTCCTACCCGTCTCTTCCTCACAACCCCTTCCCTCGCAGTTATGAGATCTTCAAAATGTTTGTATATCTCTCCGATGTTGAGATTACTATGTGCCGCTTTGTCCCACTCACTTCCACTCCACACCCATGTCCACTTTGACGGTGGGTAGCTGGAATGTGGGCGGGATAAACTCCCCTCAAAAGAGGAAGCGTATTCTCATGTACCTTAATAAATTGCAGGTACTTGTTTTCTATCTGGGCGCCCGCTACGTTAATTGCACACCATGCTATTCTCCGTATAAAAATCGGATCGCATCGCATCGGATACCACAAATGCACATACACGATATTGAACGATGCGATGCGATCCGATTTCGTTCCCGCTTTTATGGTTGGCCCATAGGATGGCCCATCTGTAACACTACTGTATTTATTTACCCTTCAAAGCCCTCCCCTTGTCACATCTGCACAGAAACACAGAAAATAATGTGTTTTCATATGTACATGCTAATCCTGCCCCCTTCACTTTCTGCACAGTTACACATTACATCATCATTATCAGTGTCATGACACTGGTAAGCCGGCCCAAGCCGGCCCTCTGTCACATCTGTACATTGAAATCTTTGTGGGTTTGTTGGTGATAAGAGAGGTTGATATTGTGAGAGCTGCTGATTATTGACAGATAATTTCTTGAATTTTTGCTGGAGTTTTAATTTACTGCTGATTATTTACTTATTATTTATTGGAATTTGGACTGAGTTTGAATTTCCAGACTTCCTTTACTGCTTCCAGTATCCAGCTGAATTCTATTGGTGAGTTACTGAATTATTAATAACATGGATAAAATGTAGCTTATGAAGTGTAATCGAGTATACAGTGTCATAGAATTGCGGATATGTATAAGCAGCTAATAGTGGATAAAATATATTACAGATAAAGTACTGATGCTGGATTTATCATTTTATTTTATTAGCGTTTGCTTCTGAGATGGCATCTGCCACTAATTTGTTTACACTGCCTAAATCAGAGGAGGATGCGATTACTTTTTTCCAACGCTGTAGTCTGATCCCTTCCGTAATGCAATGTGAAAACGGGCATAATATGAAGATGTCTGTCCGAGAGATGAAGTGGCGCTGCCACGTTAAAGTGTGCCACAAAAAAGTGAGCATCCGTGCCACCTGGTGTTTTCCAGGAAGCCGCATGCCTCTTGTCATCATGGCGAGATTTATTTATTCCTGGACCAAGGAGCTCACTTCTATCCAGTATTGTGAGGAAGAACTTTCCATGTCCAAGAAGACTGCTGTCCTCTTTAACCGCACTATGAGAGAGGCCTGTACTTGTGACCTCCTGTCGCAGCCACAGCGCAGGATTGGTGGTCCAGGAAGGATTGGTGGCCGCCATTATTGAAAACATTGAGCCTGGGACTGAAATCTACAGCGACTGCTGGAGGGGCTATACGACCCATGAACTGACGCAAGCAGGTTATTTTCATGCACAAGTAAACCATAGGTTCAATTTTGTGGACCCAAGTACAGGCGTGCATACGCAAAACATCGAACGTATGTGGGGTGCGTGCAAGTGGCGCAACAAACGACACAGAGGAACAGCACGCCACATGCTAAAATCATATCTACAGGAGTTCATTTGGAGACAGACATTGGGCAGGGATAATATTTTTCAAAGGGCACTTTTTGCATTAACCCTCCTCCCTAAGGATGAATAATCCATTAATTGATCTGTCTGCCTTTAAAGTTCAATATTAATAACATAATAATAAAAAAATCATTGTTAAAGCAGGTCATCTTTACTGTCTCAGATGTATGATATGATTGATAGGGTATGATATGCTTGATAATGTTTCCCCCCCCCCCCCACTGGCCTTTACTTCACGATGTGTGCTGAGTGCAGTAAAGTAATTTGCGTCACCTTGCGCAGTCACGCTGCGCTCGCCACACTTCTGCCAAACATGTATAGTGGGGGGGCTAAAGGGGGGGTGGAGTATGGTGGAGGATTGTGGATGGGGGGTTTTGGTTGTGGTTGGGGTGAGCAGTGGGGGGCTGGGGTATGGGGTGTGCTGGGGTATAGAGCACATTACAAATATAGTGTAATATTAAATTGAGTGTGGTCGCATCTTATGCCAAAATCTTATGGCATAAGATGCGATGAGACACGATTTCTTATCGTTTCCCATAGGTTTAATATGTTAAGTCAGTCGTCTCAGCCAATACATTTAGCTATGAAATCGCGTCGCGTCCCAACGCATCGTCTGTATAGAGGCGACGCGACGCGATTTCACGCCCTCTTGTCAATCACATTGTACAGGCGCCAAAACGTACATGAAACCAGGAAATAACAACACACACTGCGCAGACATAATCGGTGTCTGGCTCCCTGCCTGACTTACAATAAGTAAGTACTTAGATGTGTAATCCAGCACATAGCTGGCCGTGGGGGAGATATGGGGGTGGGGGGAAGGGGGTGGGGGAGGCATGCACAGGGTGGGGGACATGTTTATGTGGCTGTGGGGAGGGGGGGGGGTGGGTTTGTTGGGGGGTGAGGTGGGGCTGTGGGGGATACAGAGTTAAAGGTCGACATGACTTAAAGCCAACATAGGCCAAGGTCGACATGGGTTTAGGTCAACAGTCATTAGGTTGACAGGAGTTTTTCACTGTATATTGAGCCGACATGTGGCAACAGGCAGTATTTCATGCCCTACCATGCACTAGGACGTTATTGTAGAAGAAAATAGTGTGTGCAGTTCAACTTCAACTGTCTCCATGTTGACTGTGTCAACATTTGCCCCAAAAAACAGTGAAAAACTCCTGTCGACCTAATGCCTGTTGACCTAAACCCATGTCGACCTTGGCCTATGTTGGCCTTAAGTCATGTCGACCTTCAACCCTGTCGACCTTACGGTGTCGACTTAATAAATGTAGACCTAAGTCTGGTATAAGGACCAAAAAAGTTGATTGCAATTATAAGTGGACTGATAATGGCAATTTACCGCCCCATTACCAACGACACCACCACTATCCACGTGATCCCGAAGCGTGGCGAGCACAGCAAACCCCGCGAGGGGACGCGGATACCTGTGAAGCCCGCGAGGGGACACGGATACCTGTATCCGTGTCCCCTCGCAGGCTTCACAGGTATCCGCGTCCCCACGCGGGGCTCGCTGCTCTCGCCACGCTTCGGGCTCGGTGGCTCGCTGCGCTCGCCACACTTTCTATTCTCAACTCCACGCCGACGTGGATAGTGGGGGTATGAAAAAGTCGGAGGACGCGTACCGCCGCCCCTCGCCACGCTTCGGGATCACGTGGATAGTGGTGGTGTCGTTGGTAATGGGGGTATTTCAACCATCATGGGGGGGGGTTGCTATTAAAATGGGGGGTTTTGTGGCTTTTTGCATTGAAAACAATGTAAAAACGGGTCTCAGGGACCATTTTACATTGATGTTCAATGTAAAAATTGGGTCAATCGCATCGATCACATGCCTTAAACTTAAGCCATGCAATCAACCCGATGGACACCGTGCTAGGAAACAAGTACCAAATTCTGTAATGACAAATATCAGACGACAGTGTGATGTTTTCATGATGTAATGACACAACACGTTACTGTTCCCATTTATTTTACTGATAGAGTAGCATGTACTGCAATGTATTTCTATTGTACTTGCTTTTTGAAATTGTACAGGCATATTAAATGTAAACATTCTATTTACTATTTTTAGACGCTGTTTACAGTGAAGAGAGCGGAATGTGGTTTTGTGTGAAATTGCACGATTTCCTGTGAAAGGTAATTTTTTATTCAAATGTATTCCGCATCCCATTACTGCACTCGCCATGCTTTGGACTCATAATCTGCGTCCGCCGTCCACGCTTCATGCTCAGTGGCTCGCTGCACTCGCAACACTTTCTATTCTCATACACCATGCCGATGTGGATAGTGGGGGTATAAAAAGGTTGGAGGACACGTACCGCCGCCCCTTGCCACGCTTCGGGTTGGTGTTGATGGTGGCGATGGTGTTAATAATGGTGTGGAGGAGCCTTCACAATAGGGATACATTTTTAATTTTATGGACACATTTGTGTGATTTAACTATTTTAATTGCCATTGGACTGCATAACATGCTGCTTTGTAGCATACTAAGCTATGCGATGCAGTGCAATGTTGTGTGATAGAAATCCATGGCACTGTGTTACAATTCCTATTCCATTGTAATAACAAATTGTTTGTAATATGAACATTTAACAGTGCATTCCATGATTACATGAAGCAATGTTTTTGTTTTCTTTGTATTTTTTTAGACATGCCACGCACTTACAGTAATAAATTCTGGTCTGGATTCCTTGCAATCTACAAGGAGAACAGCTGCCTTTGGAATATGGATAATCCGGACTATCGTAACCAAGGAATGCGGAATCGGGCATACAACAAATTAGTTGATTACAGCAAACAGAAAAACAGTGCTGCAGACTGTAAATGGGTTCGGCGTAAGCTGACAAATATGAGGACTGTGCTAGTGAAGGAGCACAAAAAAGTATTGGATTCACAGCGTTCAGAAGACGAGACTGTTCCCCGTTACAAGCCTAAATTGTGGTACTACCAGGAAATGAAGTTTGTCGTGGAACAGACACCAGGGAGAACACCAGAGGGAAGTTGTACGGAGGATGCCTCTCGCTGCAGTGATTCTGAGAGTGCGGACGTAGTAAGTGTTTCATATGACATTTATTGTATGTGACCAACTGTAAATTTGATTGTTTATTTCATTATGTTTTTTTTTTTTCCACTAGCAATTTTCCCCTAAGCCACAAGAAGAAGCTGGTGAGCAAGCGGAAGCAGCGCCTCCTCCTCCTCGGGAGGCTTCAACAACAACTGCTGCTCCCTCAAGGAGGCGAAGGAGGAGAGAAACCTCCCAGCCAACCAGCTCTCTTTCTAGTGGACAACAGTTTTGCTGTATATATGCGGAGGAAGCACGGAAAAATCCACCAGATTATTTCCAACATTTTGGAAATCACATCATCGGTGAGATGCGGAATATGGATCCACACCAGTTCCGCATCTTCAAGCGTCTACTGCATGTTGGTATGATCCGCGCATCAGACAAGACATAGGGCGGTATTCAATGAGATGAATCGTTTGTCACAGCGATTCTGTTTTTTCATTCGCCTGCCAATCGCCGGTTTTTTGCTGTCAATCGCCATGCATGGGGATTCGTGGGGAGTCGCCGAGTCACCCTATTCAACGTGGCTGAGAATCGCCGGCCCTAACGGCGATTCTCAGCCAACCCTGCGTTTCCCAAAGCAGCGTCAGTAATGTCGTCAGTGTTTAAAAAAAAGCAGTGAAATGCAATAGAAATGCAAATTACCCTGAATAAACGCATTCCAATACAGCAGACGCCAAAATCGGGGTAATCTGCACAAAGGGCAAACGAAGGAGTGAGGTGGGGAGGAGAATCATGGGTAAGTGAGGTGCACCATGGGTAAGAACAGTGCTTTGTGGGAGAAAAAAAAAATACCTCAAAAAATTAAATATATATTTGTATAGCACTTCTACGACCATCACATCACACAAGGGCAGCAAATAATAATACATTACACTTGCACAGTTAAATAAAACACTTAAAACCAATTATTTGACATGTTCCTATCAAAGTTCACCAGAAAAAAATGACGAGGGACACTCGGTGAGGAACGGCGATATGTAACAAGAAAAAGGAATCGCCAACTTCACATTGAATACACTTTTGGCGATTCCCCTCGACTACCGTCGATTCCCCATGCAAAATCCTATAGACTAAAAACGGCGATTTTTAGAGAATTACATTTGGCGATTGGTGCTTCATTCACCGGTCCTCAACGGCGATTATAGGTCATTGAATAGGGTGATTCGCTTATACAGCTCATAAAATCGCCGGCACACATGAAAAAAACACAGAATCGCCATAAAACTTGGCGATTCTGGCTCATTGAATACCGCCCTTTGACTGATGCGTGTGAAATCGTACCAAATGCTACTACCCCCAGTCAATTGCCCCCACCACCCCAATACCCACATCCACATCCTATGTACTATGCGCCGGTTAATCCTCCGCCTCCCCCTTCTTTTTATGCGCCGGGACCCCATATACCATCTACCTCTGCCACTGACCCCTCGACATTATCTGGGGTTGTGTATACATCTTTGGTGAGTACACAATCCCCTGCCTCAGATGATGCGCGTTTATCTTAAATTCTCCCCAATTTGGCATTTTTATATTTTTCCAAAATAATCATACAGCAATGCTTTTGTTGTTCTCCCTGTGTTTGTTTCAACGACATTATTTATTTCCTCTGGTGTACCACAATTTCGGCTTTTTAGGGACACAGTCCCGAAGTTCTGAACGTTGTGAATCCATACTTTTTGTGGTCCTTCACGAAGCACTGTTTCTCATATTTGTTGCTTATGCTGAACCCATGTGCAGTTTGCGGCACTGTTTGTATGCCCGATTCCAAGTTCTGTGGTTACAGTAGTCCCTTCCCCAAAGGCAGCTGTTCTCTGCTTATTTTGCAAGGAATCCAGACCAGGGCCTGAAATGGTTATTTAAAAAAATTTTTTTTTTAATTCAAATAAAATATTTGAATGAAATAAATGTGTCGACTGAATTTTTTCTTAAAATTGTATTGAAATAATTAATAAAATTGTGAATTTTCCCTTGGGTACCAAAGTGTCTTCCCTTGATTCCCAAGTGCCACCCTTCCATCCACTCCGATCCGATACAAAATGTAGTCGGATCGGACGCCATCGTACAGCATTGTGCACCGCATGCGATGCGATCCGATTTTAAATGAAATCGGATCGGATCGGATCGTATGCCATCGTACATCATCGAGTACCGAATCCGATGCGATCCGATTTCATTACGGTGCCGTACGTAGAAAACCTGGGCGCCCAGATAGGAAACAAGTACCAAGTCGCATGTCGACATTATGTGCCTGCAGGAAACTCACCTCACACAACCTGAGACGGCCAAGCTCCGGATGCTCAACTGGCAGGTTCTGGCCTCAGCATCCCTAAACTCCAAATCCAGAAGAGTTGTGATCCTTGCGAAGAAACAAACACCACTCTCAGCCGAGCCCTTGCTTTCAGATCCGAAAGGTAGATATACCCTATGCCGCATCACCATAGCCCAGACTCAGTACATTATTCTAAACGTCTATGCCCCCAACACCTACTCCAGACAATTTTTCCTAGATATCATTCACATTCTCACCCCATACCTCCACCTACCTATGATACTTTGTGGTGACCTTAATCTTATTTCTGACCCCGACCTAGACAAACAAATACCGACCCACAGATCATTGCCCAGACTAGGGGTTCCGGCCCTGGCGGCTAGACTGCAACTGATGGACATATGGAGGGTGTTTCACCCCACAGAGAGAGATTTCTCGTGCCTCTCCGTCTCCGCCGGAACCCTCTCACGAATAGACTATATACTCCTCTCAGCCTCCCTGTTCCCAGCACTTGTCACTTCTTTCATTGAACCTATTGCCCTGTCACATGGCTTAAAATCCGGTTATCCCCTGAAAAAAGACCGATTATCACCTGGAGATGCCCCTCCCACCTCTCAACTTCCCCCTCCCTACAGAAAACTGTACAGGAATCCTGGGATGACTATGCATCCCATAATCACCCTACCGCTTTGTCCAATCCCTCCCTATATTGGTAGGCCTCCAAAGCTACAGTGAGGGGCGCGATAATTTCCCAAACTTCCTTCCAAAAGAGATCCATTGCCCAGGAATTTGCCCAGGCCCAAACCGAGTTGTCTGCTAAATACATAGTCTACAAGAATTCACCATCACCAACCACCAAGTTAGAGTATCAGCAAGCCAAATCAGCCTTTGAAGGCCTCTTCATCAAATCAGAATCTCTCCACACCTTCGCCTCTAATGCCCGCTTTTATAAGTTTGGGAACAAGTCAAGCAAGCTTCTCTCGAACCTGCTCAAAGGACACCACGCCCCATCTGTGGTACATCCTCTGAAGCGCACTGATGGCGCAATAACCACTTCCAATTCCCAAATTGCCCAAACACTATGCTCCTTTTACGCCAATCTTTATGCTGCCCCCCAACCTGACATTGACCAAGCTAGACAATTCTGGGAAGGTCTGTCTATCCCCCAGCTATCTCCCGAAGATGCAGAATCCCTTTCCACTCCCATCACACTGGAAGAAGTCCAGAAAACTATAGCAGGCCTACACCTGGGAAAAGCCCCTGGCCCTGATGGGTTCACCCCAGAATATTATAAATTAATGGCCCCCAAAATCTCCCCTACCCTAGTAGATATGTACAACCAAATTATGCAATCTAATGTGGTACCACCCCATTTCAACTTAGTGACCATCAAAGTCCTTCCAAAAGATGGACGTGATCTATCCGATCCAGGGTCATATAGACCCATATCCCTACTGGATATAGACTACAAAATTTTAACTAAAATCCTGGCCGAAAGACTTAAAAAGCTATTGCCCTCCCTGGTCCACCCAGACCAAACTGGCTTTGTCTCTGGTCGGAACACAGTGACAAATATTAGAAAGGTACTATCAGCCCTCTATATCTCCCAGGGGTCCAGGTCGGACGCCTCAATGGCAGTTCTCTCTTTGGATGCGGAGAAGGCGTTCGACATGATCCTCTGGGACCACTTATTTGACACCCTCAGTAAATTCTCCTTTCCAAACACATTCATCAATTTAATACGCTCTCTATATAACAACTCCTCCCGAATCATGTGCAATGGATCTCTTTCGGACCCCTTCCCCATATCTCAAAGGGACAAGACAGGGCTGCCCCCTGTCGCCCCTCCTTTTTGCCCTTGCCCTTGAACCCCTGGCCACCGCCCTGCGTCAAACCCCAACCTTTGGAGGGATCCGAGTGGGGAGTGTTGATCTTTGTGTCTCACTGTTTGCAGACGACATGCTTTTGTTCCTTACTTCCCTGACACACTCCCTACCCGAGGCCCTCAGACTAATCCAGAGCTTCAGCTCATTCTCGGGTTATAAAATAAACATAACAAAATCAGAACTCATGATGTTAAAAGGCCCCCCTCCGCTCTTCCCTGCGGGTTCAGACCTCCAATCTATAAAATCACAAACGTCCCAGATAAAGTATCTGGGTATTCAAATCCCAAATCGTCTAGATAAACTATACTCCAGTAACTTCGACCCCCTACTATCCTCCATGGCTAATTCCTTGGAGGCTTGGGCGAACCTACCACTGTCCCTGCTGGGAAGAGCGGAGGTAATTAAATACATGATTATCCCAAAACTACTCTATATTCTCCAGATGCTCCCTATGAAGATATCTAATGCTGATGTCAAAAAACTTAACTCCAAAATCTCCAAATTCCTCTGGAACGGAAAAAAGGCCAAAATAGCATTGCACAAACTCCACCTCCCTAAAGCCATGGGAGGCCTTAATATTCCCGACCTAAACCTCTACTCCAAATCCTTACTGTGCAGATTTGCAATGGGCTGGTTGACTGAACTCGGAACTTACTCAGACTATGACCTAGACTGTGCTATCCTTGCCCCATACTCCCCAAGCGCTCTACTTCACACCCCAAAAACCAAACTCCCCAATCACATAGCCCAAAATAGACTTTTCATTGAGATCCACGCGGCATGGTGGTCGGTATCAAAGGCATTAGGTTACACCCCCCAAATATCCCCCTGGCTGTCCATTTGGGGCAATCCCTTACTACCCCCCAGTATAGACTGTGCACGCTTCAGACGCCTATTCCACAAGGGTCTAAAACGCATCTCCCAGGTCTTCGACCCAGGAGGCCGCCTTTATACTATCCCCGAATTACAGCAGTTATTTAACCTACCCCACGCATCATATTTCCCTCTCCTCCAACTGAGCCACTTCACCCGCTCCCTACCCCCACTCAACCCCAATGAGCCTGCCACGTTGATGATATCCGGAGCTCTGGCTAAGTTTCAAAAGGGTAAGTTTAAGTCAAAAATGTTATATGATCCCATAGTAGAGCTCCCAGGAGCCAAACACCAGAAACAGGTCGCTGAGTCATGGTCAAGAGATCTGACAAGTTCACATGATCCTAACACACTATTCAAATACCATCTTAGAACATTAAAAATTCTAAAATAATCAGTACTACAGGAGGTTCATGTGAAATGCCCCCATAAAGCGTATGTATCCCAGCACCAGCGTAGCTTCTTTGTACCAGACGAAGATGGCAAATGCTTGAAATGCCATTCCCCCAAGGCCTCATTGGTCCACAATTTCTGGTCCTGCAGGCACATAATGAGATTTTGGAATAAGATTGTGACATATGTCAGACTCCACTTCCACTTTCAAGCAACCCTTGATCCACTACCGTTGTTGTTCGCCAACATCGATTCTTGGCCCATCCCTCCTCCATCCTCTAAGCTAATCCCAACCCTGACCCTTATCGTTACAGTGGCAAAGAAAATTATCCTTAATGCCTGGATAAAACCTCACCTACCCACGATACTGGAAGTGGAGTCTCATCTGTTAAAATATCTTTATTATGATAGATATGATCTCCTGAAACACCCCACCCCCTCCTCAACCAGAAGGTTCTGCTCCACATGGGGCCCCTTCATAAACAGCCGCCCGCCTCCACAGAAAACTGAGATTTGCAGACTCCTTGAATTATCAGAAAATTTGTTATAATCATTCTATCGATGTTGTACTGATCTATTAATGATTAAGATAACTGCACCTCCCCCCCTCCCCCCTCCTTGTCTTCTCTCTATTCTTTCCCACCAATCTGATAAAAATTTAGAAAAATGTAGGATAAGAAATGTTATTGGTTTATATTATGTTCAATGGGATGTAAGACTGGTGCTCTCATTTCATAGTGTCGACCCAGTTGAGCTGGGATTTCATTAATACCTGCTGAACAAATATGTTTAAATACTCTGATTGTAACCTCATTTTTGTCCTCAATAAACATATTTGAAAAAAAAAAAAATTATACAGGTTATATTGGAAAAAGAAACATCTGCAATGTAGCCACAATGAGGAAAATGAAATAAGGCACAATAGGCCTTACTGAATGTGAGCTGGAAAACAAAGAACAGACGATCGCTTCTGTATACATGAGCAAATACACTGTGGCCCTTATTCTAGTTGACTCGGTCGGATGCGTATTTTGGACGGCCACCCAGTGTTCTTAGCCCCGCCTACCATACGGATCGCTCACAATGTCTGAATGTGGTAAGACTTCCGAGCGAACGGACAGTAGGGGATATATCATGTGAACACTCACTCTATGGCCTGTGGGAACCTCCCCCATTCTCTGGTGGTCGCCGACCATCGAATGATGGACCGAGCGGTCAGGCAGCTCCGAGTGCTCCCGACCACTCGGACATTTCTCCGTGTGAATGCAGGGATATGGGCGGTCAGCTGGCATCCGGCTGTCCGCCCCAACACGGCCAGATTACCATACGTACGCCCAGCGTTTTCATGGGAACGCCCATGAAACACGGGGCGTATGCATATGGTAATGAGCCCAAACAGCCCTTCACGCCCCTCTCCACCCCCTGCTCGGATTGGTCCGTACGATCCTTTTTGCACGGAATTCACACCGTGTTCGGACGTGCGAGGTGTTCGCACATGCGCAGAAACGCCTCTGCACATGCGCAAACACCAACCATTGTCCGTCCGACTCAATCAGAATAAGGGCCCGTATGTACACTCAGTTGGTTTACTTCAATAAGTAATTTTGCAGGTTTTTTTACCGTTTTAAAACGGTAATGTCACCCATGGCTTGTGTCAACCTTTTGACCATGTCTACAGTGACTATGAAAGCGTGACAATGTTGTTACCAGTATCCTGACATGACTGTAGCGCTACTAAGAGCATTATATTCATGCAGCTGTTATATGACTGTAAACCTGTTGGTAGTTACAGAGCCTGCTTGAATAAAATGCCCCAAGTAGCATTACAGCGCAACTCCTCTACAGCACATGATAAATTAGATGTTTGGCCAGATGTGATAGCCTCCGACTTCGGTGCCTGTTTTGGAATGCCGGCCGAACTTAGACGTTCTTTTAAAGAGGCAAGCGTTTACCAGGCAAAACCATGCCTTGTAAATGATTGCCCCTTTAATAAAATCAGAGGCTGTTACATCCGTCCAGTACAGCTTGTCTAACATACACCAAACTATTTCATATTTCAGTCTCTTCATATCAGAGTCATTATACAGAGACCTTAGTTCCCCAACTTTCCCGGATCAATATTTTTTAACAGATAACCATTTTGAGACTATGGTCAAACCCACACAGCACTGGTCAAATCGGCATTGCGCTAGCCACACCCACACAGCACTGGCCACACCCATACAGTACTGGTTACACCCACACAGCAATGGCCACACCCACACAACACTGGTCATTTGATCCTGTCTGCCATCCCCTCCCCAGCAGCCTTTGCACCCACCCAGAAGCCCACTGTCCATTCTGCCACACCACTCCTAGCAGAGAACATCCAAGGGCACCCACCCGTTCTAAAAAAGTGAGCACCATCAGCACCATCCACCCCATTGTAAATCTGGCACCGACATTGTTATGCTAATTATCTTGAATTTCCTTGGATGATCCCACTTCCATGTATAATAATTAAATGTAGCACTCACCCCCAGAGATTTTGATTTTCCCTGCAGAAAGATCTGTTGACACTGTGGTGGAACTCTGACTTGCGGCATGCCACCAGCATGGACACTGTACCCAGGTAAAGCAGACTGGTCGGTTGAGTAAACCACCTGTGGTTGTCCCGGTGACACATTCCACATTGGAGGAGCCTCATACACATTTGGCTGTGTTGGAGCAGAATGGACGGTCCATTGAATATTAATAGCATTAGTATTTGGCTGTGGGGCCCCAGGCATGGTGTATGGTACAGAGATAATATGTGTGTTGATTCCTTCCTTTGGTGCAGACATCATGGAAATGTGCTATGGAAATAAAAAAGCAGAAACAGCTGTAAATGTCTATTATCTGTACACTACACATCATACAGAGCAGCTACAACACTGTGTTCCATATGGCAGCCAGAAAAGGACCAGAGGATGTAAAAAACGCCCAGAGGACGTGCAGCCACTATGTCACCATTCAACATGTAGACAAGTGAAAGGTTGACGGAACACAGAATACTGATGTTAGGGTTTGGGTGTGGGTGGGTTAGGCACTAGGGCAGGCCTGGGCAACAACGGCCCTCCAGATGTTGATGAACTACACATCCCAGCATGCCTTGCATCAGTTTCAGCATGGCCACATAGCAAAACTAATACAAAGCATCCTGGGATGTGTAGTTCATTAACATCTGGAGGGCCGGTGTTGCCCAGCCCTGCACTAGGGGATGGATAATGGGGTACTCTTTACCTAGAAGGGCGCCCACCGCGGCAATCGCATGCACTAAAAAATTGCATGTGATGCGTCCGACGCGATGCCCGCGATTTCCCATAGGGAACAATGTTAAATGTCCCAATTGACCCGATTTTCCTGTTAAATGTCTCAATTGACCCGATTTTTCCATAGGAAACAATGTTAAATGGCCCACAGAGGCCAAATAGGCACCCTGAAGTGTGAAATGGCCCCCACAATTGTTAACGCCACCCCACGATCAACCTGCGAGGGGCGGCGGTACGCATCCTACGACCTGTTCATACCCCCACTATCCACGTCGGCGTGGAGTTGAGAATAGAAAGTGTGGCGAGCGCAGCGAGCCACCGAGCCCGAAGCGTGGCGAGCGCAGCGTGCCCCGCGAGGGGACGCGGACACCTTCACAGGTATACGTGTCCCCTCGCGGGCTTCACAGCTGTCCGCGTCCCCTCGCCACGCTTCGGGCTCGGTGGCTCGCTGCGCTCGCCACACTTTCTGTTCTCAACTCCACGCCGACGTGGATAGTGGGGGGTATGAAAAGGTCGTAGGACGCGTACCGCCGCCCCTCGCGGGTTCGCTGCGCTCGCCACGCTTCGGGTTCACGTTGGCGTTAACAATTGTGGGGGCCATTTCACACTTCAGGGTGCCTATTTGGCCTCTGTGGCCCATTTAACATTGTTTCCTATGGAAAATCGGGTCAATTGAGACATTGAACATGAAAATCGGGTCAATTGGGACATTTAACATTGTTCCCTATGGGAAATCGCAGGCATCGCGTCGGTCGCATCGCATGCGATTTTTTTGGCCGCATGCGATGCGACCGACCGATTTTTTTTTACTAATGATGCCCACGATCAAAATCGTGGGTGCCCTGCTAGGTAAAGAGTACCGATAATGGTTACATTGCATTAGGTGAGTGTTAGGTGTAGGCTATGGGAGGGGAGGGTTAGGCACTAGGGGATGGCTAATGGTAACATTGCACAAGGTGAGAGTTAGGTGTAGGCTATGGGAGGGGAGGGTTAGGTACTAGGAGATGGATAATGGTTACACTGCATTAGGTGAGTGTTAGGTGTAGGCTATGGGAGGGGAGGGTTAGGGACTAGGAGATGGATAATGGTTACATTGCATTAGGTGAACACGGCTATGGGAGGGGAGGGTTAGGTACTAGGGGATGGATAATTGTTACATTGCATTAGGTGAGAATAAGGTGTCGGCTATGGGAGGGGAGGGTTAGGTACTAGGGGATGGATAATGGTTACATTGCATTAGGTGAGTGTTAGGTGTCGGCTATGGGAGGGGAGGGTTAGGTACTAGGGGATGGATAATGGTTACATTGCATTAGGTGAGTGTTAGGTGTCGGCTATGGGAGGGGAGGGTTAGGTACTAGGGGATGGATAATGGTTACATTGCATTAGGTGAGTGTTAGGTGTAGGCTATGGGAGGGGAGGGTTGGGTACTAGGGGATGGATAATGGTTACATTGCATTAGGTGAGTGTTAGGTGTAGGCTATGGGAGGGGAGGGTTAGGTACTAGGGGATGGATAATGGTTACATTGCATTAGGTAAGTGTTAGGTGTAGGCTATGGGAGGGGAAGGTTAGGTACTAGGGGATGGATAATGGTTACATTGCATTAGGTGAGTGTTAGGTGTAGGCTATGGGAGGGGTGGGTTAGGTACTAGGGGATGGATAATGGTTACATTGCATTAGGTGAGTGTTAGGTGTAGGCTATGGGAGGGGAAGGTTAGGTACTAGGGGATGGATAATGGTTACATTGCATTAGGTGAGTGTTAGGTGTAGGCTATGGGAGGGGAGGGTTAGGTACTAGGAGATGGATAATGGTTACATTGCATTAGGTGAGTGTTAGGTGTAGGCTAAGGGAGGGGTGGGTTAGGTACTAGGGGATGGATAATGGTTACATTGCATTAGGTGAGTGTTAGGTGTAGGCTATGGGAGGGGTGGGTTAGGTACTAGGGGATGGATAATGGTTACATTGCATTAGGTGAGTGTTAGGTGTAGGCTATGGGAGGGGAAGGTTAGGTACTAGGGGATGGATAATGGTTACATTGCATTAGGTGAGTGTTAGGTGTAGGCTATGGGAGGGTTAGGTACTAGGGGATGGATAATGGTTACATTGCATTAGGTGAGTGTTAGTTGTAGACTATGGGAGGGGAGGGTTAGGTACTAGGGGATGGATAATGGTTACATTGCATTAGGTGAGTGTTAGGTGTAGGCTATGGGAGGGGAAGGTTAGGTACTAGGGGATGGATAATAGTTACATTGCATTAGGTGAGTGTTAGGTGTTGGCTATGGGAGAGGAGGGTTAGGTACTAGGGGATGGATAATGGTTACATTGCATTAGGTGAGTGTTAGTTGTAGGCTATGGGAGGGGAGGGTTAGGTACTAGGGGATGGATAATGGTTACATTGCATTAGGTGAGTGTTAGGTGTAGGCTATGGGAGGGGAGGGTTAGGTACTAGGGGATGGATAATGGTTACATTGCATTAGGTGAGTGTTAGGTGTAGGCTATGGGAGGGGAGGGTTAGGTACTAGGGGATGGATAATGGTTACATTGCATTAGGTGAGTGTTAGGTGTAGGCTATGGGAGGGGTTAGGTACTAGGGGATGGATAATGGTTACATTGCATTAGGTAAGTGTTAGGTGTCGGCTATGGGAGAGGAGGGTTAGGTACTAGGGGATGGATAATGGTTACATTGCATTAGGTGAGTGTTAGGTGTAGGCTATGGGAGGGTTAGGTACTAGGGGATGGATAATGGTTACATTGCATTAGGTGAATGTTAGTTGTAGACTATGGGAGGGGGGGGTTAGGTACTAGGGGATGGATAATGGTTACATTGCATTAGGTGAGTGTTAGGTGTAGGCTATGGGAGGGTTAGGTACTAGGGGATGGATAATGGTTACATTGCATTAGGTGAGTGTTAGTTGTAGACTTTGGGAGGGGAGGGTTAGGTACTAGGGGATGGATAATGGTTACATTGCATTAGGTGAGTGTTAGGTGTAGGCTATGGGAGGGGAGGGTTAGGTACTAGGGGATGGATAATGGTTACATTGCATTAGGTGAGTGTTAGGTGTCGGCTATGGGAGGGGAGGGTTAGGTACAAGGAGATGGATAATGGTTACATTGCATTAGGTGAGTGTTAGGTGTAGACTATGGGAGGGGAGGGTTAGGTACTAGGGGATGGATAATGGTTACATTGCATTAGGTGAGTGTTAGTAGTAGACTATGGGAGGGGAGGGTTAGGTACTAGGAGATGGATAATGGTTACATTGCATTAGGTGAGTGTTAGGTGTAGACTATGGGAGGGGAGGGTTAGGTACTAGGGGATGGATAATGGTTACATTGCATTAGGTGAGTGTTAGGTGTAGGCTATGGGAGGGGAGGGTTAGGTACTAGGGGATGGATAATGGTTACATTGCATTAGGTGAGAATAAGGTGTAGGCTATGGGAGGGGAGGGTTAGGTACTAGGGGATGGATAATGGTTACATTGCATTAGGTGAGTGTTAGGTGTAGGCTATGGGAGGGGAGGGTTAGGCACTAGGCGATGGATAATGGTTACATTGCATTAGGTGAGTGTTAGGTGTAGGCTATGGGAGGGGAGGGTTAGGTACTAGGGGATGGATAATGGTTACATTGCATTAGGTGAGTGTTAGTTGTAGACTATGGGAGGGGAGGGTTAGGTACTAGGGGATGGATAATGGTTACATTGCATTAGGTGAGTGTTAGGTGTAGGCTATGGGAGGGTAGGGGTAGGTACTAGGAGATGGATAATGGTTACATTGCATTAGGTGAGTGTTAGTTGTAGACTATGGGAGGGGAGGGTTAGGTACTATGGGATGGATAATGGTTACATTGCATTAGGTGAGTGTTAGGTGTCGGCTATGGGAGGGGAGGGTTAGGTACTAGGAGATGGATAATGGTTACATTGCATTAGGTGAGTGCTAGGTGTAGGCTATGGGAGGGGAGGGTTAGGTACTAGGGGATGGATAATGGTTACATTGCATTAGGTGAGAATAAGGTGTAGGCTATGGGAGGGGAGGGTTAGGTACTAGGGGATGGATAATGGTTACATTGCATTAGGTGAGTGTTAGGTGTCGGCTATGGGAGGGGAGGGTTAGGTACTAGGGGATGGATAATGGTTACATTGCATTAGGTAAGTGTTAGGTGTAGACTATGGGAGGGGAGGGTTAGGTACTAGGGGATGGATAATGGTTACATTGCATTAGGTAAGTGTTAGGTGTAGACTATGGGAGGGGAGGGTTAGGTACTAGGGGATGGATAATGGTTACATTGCATTAGGTGAGAATAAGGTGTAGGCTATGGGAGGGGAGGGTTAGGTACTAGGGGATGGATAATGGTTACATTGCATTAGGTGAGAATAAGGTGTAGGCTATGGGAGGGTTAGGTACTAGGGGATGGATAATGGTTACATTGCATTAGGTGAGAATAAGGTGTAGACTATGGGAGGGGAGGGTTAGGTACTAGGGGATGGATAATGGTTACATTGCATTAGGTAAGTGTTAGGTGTAGACTATGGGAGGGGAGGGTTAGGGACTAGGGGATGGATAATGGTTACATTGCATTAGGTGAGTGTTAGGTGTAGACTATGGGAGAGGAGGGTTAGGTACTAGGGGATGGATAATGGTTACATTGCATTAGGTGAGTTTTAGGTGTAGACTATGGGAGGGGAGGGTTAGGTACTAGGGGATGGATAATGGTTACATTGCATTAGGTAAGTGTTAGGTGTAGACTATGGGAGGGGAGGGTTAGGTACTAGGGGATGGATAATGGTTACATTGCATTAGGTGAGAATAAGGTGTAGGCTACAGGAAGGGGGGTGTAGTATAGCATTCCCACAATGAATTGTCTGACAGTACATTGACTGACAGCGGTAGTTAGACACCACAAAATCCTGACAAATATATATTAGACAGTAATCTTAAACAGACACACATTAGTCCGACAAGCACATTAGTCAGGCATTAATAAGACTGACACATATTTCACCGACAGCTGAACCACAGACAATGAGTAGTCCAACAACCATAAACCCGACACTTATTAGACCGACAGTTTATAGGGCCGACACAGCATAAATCAGATTTAAATTTAAAACCGACACTTATTTACTGACACATATTGACTATAGGGAGGCTAGGGGTGTCTAGATTTAGGCGGTTATGGGGGTGCAGCATGAAAAATGTGTGCAGATGGGGGGATGGTGGGTTGCCATGGGTGCTGACTGTCATGGGTGAGGGTGTAATGGGGATTGCAGCGCTAGAATAGCGCTACACCGTGCCTGGCCAACCCACTCCTACACAGTCTACAGTGCAGTCTCACCAGATTCCCTTCGTATGCCACATTTTAAATGTAGAGCAGGAGGGTTCCCAGGGGTGCAGCATTAGTGATGCGCAGTGGCTGGTCATTACTACCAAATAATTGAAACAATAATCACCCAACTTGACTTGAGGCAAAAAAGGCTCCGCCGGCCAAAATTAAAACTGACGGTCACCCAAAAAAATTCCTCAAGGCCCCCGCAAAGGCAAAAGGCGTTTGCGACGAGCGGATAACTCCTCAAGGGGGCACACTGACAGACGGAGGCCCGCTGAAACATAGAAACGCACCAGACCTCCGACTACTCAGTGACCGGATTGCGACTTAAGGCCACCCGTGCCATGGTCACCTAAACAGCAACCTATACAAGGATGTTCCCAGTAGTCGTCCGGTATACGACCCTGATGCCGGATGCCGCGCCCCAAAACCAACCTGATTGAACACGTAACCAAAACGTGAACCATTTAAAGAAATGATTTCACCATGGCAAACAAGGACACCAAATCCAAATGAGCCCCAGCCTTCACCGCCGGAAAAAACCCGGCATCCATGACAGGGACCCATCAAGACCCAATGCCCCCCCGCCAACTATGCCAGTCCTGGGACGCTGCATCCAACACCATAACAATCCGACGGGAAAACGACGACAAAGCAGGCCCACATGGGCAACGCTGCTATTCACGAGTTAGACAGCAGTTGACCCAACCTGAGCGTACCTTATAACGCCACAACGAAGTTCACTCTAAAAGACGAACTACGCATGGCGAAAAGTAAATGCTCCCTGGAATATATATTTTAGCAACAAGGCTGGCATCAGGCTGTCCTACTCCCGGCAAGATGGAGCTACCCGGGAGAGCCCTGTAGATATCCTGAAAAAGAAAGACATGGTAATGCTCACTGTCATGTGAATACTTCATCATCGGGATAAGCGAGGCCCACAGCTGTCAGAAGCACGAGTGCTATTTCCCAGCAGCATTGAGGGCATCACCCAAAAGCAGAATTAAGTAAGGAACACCACTATCTCTGCTCGCTCATTCCAGATGGGAAACCGAGCCTAAAATCCCTGCCAGCCTGAATGACACCCCACTAGCAAGCTCTAGGCACCTATGTGCCCACATATATCCACTTGGAGGATGAAACGTGTATCGCAAATGAGGGGGTGTATCTATGTAACGATTTCCAAAGATACTAAAGAGGGCAAGTGCTGCCGTATACCAGCGGTGACCATGCAGAGTCTCGCAATATGCAATCTAGAGAGAACTGCGTAGCTAGGAATTAGGCCTGAGAAGTAAGTATGCCTCTCGACCATGCATGCAAAGAACATCGCAGATTATTGCTCAAACATCATATGTGCTCAAATGCAAATGCCACGCACTCAGCTCACAAGGTGATATTGATAACCGAGCCTATTAGACAGCTTGTCTTAGCTTATTTATTACAATCAGGCTCGGAAAAATATATATATATATATACATATAAGCCAGATTTAACTACTTAGCTTGAAACTAGGAGCGAGAAGTAGGTATGCCTCCCATCCACGCATGCTAGGAAAACATCTGCCAGGACTATATGGCAACTATAATGAAGGCACTTACGCCTCACTGCCACTCTATCGACTAAGGGCTGTGTACTCTGTGCCCACAGAAGTAACTGAGCCTGTTCAATTCAACAAATTATACTTAGTTGACCAGCTTATACGTAACTATATTTCCCTTTTTGGCGCTACGGCAGCTAAAGCAAAACAGCGTACAATTTCTCAGTGTAAATTTCTGCCTCACCGGGTACCAGGATAGGTAATAAATGGAATCTACTATTCCCGTGGACTCTCTGCCTTCATCCCAGATCCTAAAAATATCAGTCCCGGCAGTAAACACATAGCGCCATCTCACATAAATTACCCCTATGAAACATAGATCCCCACGATATTAACCCCAATTGAATGTATGTGCGTAGAGTGCCATCTATGCTGGCATCGAGACATTTTAATTGCCACAACAATCCAAGAAAATGCTGCGGGGTGAGTGCGATAAGCTAGGGGTTAGAAAGACCGACATTGCTGATGAACTGCCAAACTGTTACCGTATATAAATAATAATGATAAAATAAGCGTACTAACGACCTGTATACTTGGTTATACTAGGAATTAGATTCAAAATGCTGCGCCCAGCAAAATTCCCATACTGGAGGATTGAAAGAAGGAACTGCACTGGCAGCCTATACACAACCAAAGACTTAAATGAACAACGCCCATGTACTATTAATAATAGGAACCTTGATAATAATAATAACAATAGTACTAGAAAATGGAGGTGATCTGCATAATGGAGGAATCACCGGTGTAACAGCAGAACCAAGCAAAAAAGTCCCCTACTGAAGGGCAATTTAGCAGTTAGCAAGTAAAATGGCTGCCACCATTGTGCAAAGGCAACATACATATGGAGAATCCCCATCAGCCCTTTAATAGAACTACTTGAGTAATAGAATCCCTTAACCAGCCCTAATTACTGTAATAGGACCCACATCTGACCTATTTTATGTAGTTTCTTTACTGTATAAGAATAAGCTTTATTGGCCAGGTATACTTGCGTATACTAAGAATTAGATATGGATTGCTGTGCCACAGCCAGTTATGTTAGACAGTGACAGTACAGATCTACCTAACACATACAGGTATATGTCAGATGTATACCCGGAACAGCACGTATGGTGCAATGGTCAGCATCGAGACCACGGATTCCATCCCTACCATGGCCACGACCGCACGGAGACTTGCACACTATCCCCGCACCTGCACGAGCCTCTCCGGTTTCCCCCCACAATCTAAAAATACACAGGCAGGTCAATTGACCTCTGACAAAATTAATGTGACCTTTCTTTGTTTAGGTAAGTATAAATGCTCTATTTCTTATAGGTCACAGCATAGACTTTGTACCACACAATATATTCAAACAAATTTATTACAACAGTATTGTTATGAACATCAATGTCTACATTTAATATAACAATCGTGACATCAGAATGACAATTTTATTGTACCGGAACATGAACTTGCTCCTCCAGACGTCTGCTCTCTGTACATATAAATCCACTCAATTCACAACAATATAGATATCATTTTCAATGTAAATTAATACACAGGTTTCTCCTATTTACTTCCTCAATGACTATATTTCCTTTCTTCAATTATGTACTAAACTAACTAGTATAGTTTTATAATTATTTCTATGGCTCTAAGTGGTAATAATGTTATAGACAAAACAGTATACTTATATTGTTACTTCTATGTTATTGCGCAATAACTTGATACCTGCTATGTAACCTAAAGCGCTTTATTCCCATACACAGCGTCCCTCCCCGTGGCCACTGTCCTGAAGACTACAGTCAACAATCCGGGATACGACTACAGGTGAGTCACAGTTTATCTCAGTTCTTTCCTTCCTTAAAGATTTATACAGCACAGCCTGTAATAATAAACTTTCCTTTGGAATGAAGAGATAACATTATATCCATGCTGCAGATACTGTTGATGTAGAGATTACTGACCTTGAAATTAATAAGTATTTAACACAGTTCCATACTCAGCGCGGCTTCAGAAGATATTTTATACATCTATACAGGCATCCATGGCTCTCTGCAAATTAGGCTAGTCGGATACTCTGATATGCTGCACTCACTGTGGTCATCCAGAGCAATCTATTAATAACGCTTCTGGTAACACTAAAGGTGTGATGATGCAGATTTATTCCTCTCCGTGGGCCTTATTCTAGTTCACTCTTTCTGACAAAATCCTTCTTAGATGGACAAAACCATGTGCACTGCAGGGGAGCATATGCAAAATGTGCAGAGAGAGTTAGATTTGGGTGGGGTTTTATTTCAAAGTGAGATCTATATTGAAGTGTAAAAATAAAGCAGCCAGTATTTTCCCTGAACAGAAACAAAATAACTCACCCAAATCTAATTCTCTCTGCACATGTTACATCTGCCCCACCTGCAGTGCACATGGTTTTGTCCATCTAAGAAGTATTTTGTCAGAAAGAGTGAACCAAAATAAGGCCCTGTGTCACCAAAATGGCTGCTGCAACTGTCCTTTAGCCGCCTGCCACTCAGATAGGACCGATAGCAGCTCTCCTCTTGCTAAATGTGTCAAGCCTTTCTCTATCTCTGAAAGTCTCCTGAAGTATAACTAGTTTGGAGCGTCCCCTGGTGTTTTCACCGGATTTAGCTTGTTACTGTGTGCTCTTTATTTATTTAATGGCAGAATGAATGACATCCCCCACAATCTCGGAAGAGACGTTATAGCGAGAAGACTCCTACTTGATGGTGACCTGGGGGACAGACACCAACGCTTCCTCACAGACTCTATTAGTTACATCCTCGAGCACAATTATTTTTTGTTTCAGGAGACTTTCTTCTTACAGGTGATGGGAACGGCCATGGGGACCAGGTTCGCCCCGAGCTATGCCAACCTCTATATGGGGGAGGTAGAACAACATCTTATCTGGGACAGTCCCTACGGGGCGAACCTGGTACTCTATGGCCGTTACATTGATGATCTTTTTATTATTTGGGATGGGACCCCTTCTTCAGCACTTTCCTTTGTTGCACACCTTAATACCAACACATATAATTTAACTTTTACCCATCACTTAGATGCAAAGCGGATTTCCTTCCTGGATGTGACCCTTGAAGCAGTAGGCGACAAAATCACCACTTCCAACTTCACAAAGGAAGTTGGAACCAATTCTTATCTGCATTATAGCAGTGCTCACTACCCGCCCTGGAAAAAAGGCATTCCAAAGGGCCAGTTCCTAAGACTTTACAGGAACTGTTCTGACATCAGTACCTTTGGCCGACAAGCTGAGGATATGAAGGAGTCTTTTCTACAAAGAGGATATCCAAAGGACCTTGTTGAACAAGCCCTTTGTGAGGTAACATCCCTCAACAGAAAAGATCTCCTGACATATCAAAACAAAAAACGAAATGATTTATACATTGACTCCAATCAAAAACAAATTATGTTTATTTCAACATTCAATACTCATTCCAACAAAATTCGAAATATCATAGATAAAAACTTTAATATTCTTAAACAAGATCCGTTACTAGTAGATCTGTTACCACAAAATCCCCGACACATTTTTAAGAAAAATAGAACTCTAAAAAACATGTTAGCTCCCAGCTTCCTGAGGCCAATTAAAAATTCTAAAGAAACTCTTTCTAGCACCTGGTTAAAAGAAAAACCTAATGGCTTTTTCAAGTGTGGAGGCAATCGCTGTATAACTTGTGATCATATCCCCAGAAGATCTACCTATGAAATAACAAACAAAGAAGGCAAAATTTATAAAATCAATTCGTTTATTAATTGCAACACCAAATATATAATTTACTTCTTACAGTGTCCGTGTGGTCTCGGCTATGTAGGCCGAACCACCCGGACCATCAAAATACGTTTCTTAGAGCACCGCCGCAACATTTGCAAAAAACTTTTGACACACAGTGTACCTCGGCACTTTGCTGAAGCACATGCAGGAGACCCTAGAGGACTAAGCCTTGTGGGCCTAGAATCAGTTCCAGCCACTGCCCGAGGCGGCGACAGATTCAAAAAGCTCAGCAAACAAGAAGTATTTTGGATGTTCCAGTTACACACAATTTACCCCGAGGGCCTTAATGAGGCCGTTGAGCTTAATTCTGTACTTTAGCCTTTTTCCATTCCTCCTTCCTTCTTTTTCTCCACCCATTCATCTCCCTTGCCCCTCCATCTTCTTGCTAGAAAACAATGTATGTGACCCAAATACTATGTACCTCCTCTATTCGGATTCATCCTTTCACCATACAATACATGCTATTAATGCATCACACAAATAATATCATACAACAAGCAACTTTTTTCTGGGATTTAATCCCTCCATTATATAATGCACGTTACATATAATGCACTATGATACATTATCAACATGATGTATCTATCTACAGCACCTTTTTTGGTTTCTTTATTCATTTATTTTTCTTAATTATTAATACAATACAGTATACCTTACTATAACGAATACTACACATATATATATTACTACAATTATAGTAACATAATATTATAATAATTAATAAATAATACACACAACAAAAAAAAAAAAAAAAAAAAAAACCTCTATCTAAATCAACCATTTTGTCTGTCTGTCATCTACTAATTAATATCCAAAATATATCACCATGACATATAGAGATATATGTATGATTTTTTCTTATACAGCTCTACATATGACTGTTAGGATGAATACTTAATGTTATAATAAACCCTCTCTGTTAAAGTATATACTTTTATGATATACTAATTTTTTGTACCTAAATCTGTGTTTGCACACAATTGTTTCCAATGTTCTGTATAAATTGTGAAAACCAGCTTTCAACAACATTTTCTATGCTTTATGGATGCTAGCTGCTAAACACTGAAGCAGTTTTCCCTATGTTTTATATAATGTATGTCTAAATAGTTAACAACAAAGTTATGGAGATTCTTCATGGATATCTACTTCCGGTTTTTTACAGTGGATCGCACATTCGTGCGTGTAAAACTATGCTTACCTAGGCACCTAGGAGATTTTGCCTTCCTTTTCCAAATGACGGGGAGGACTTTTACTGTTGCACCCAGCTAGATTGTTCCCTTACTATAGGTTATACTGATATAACCAGCCTTCCCCTAAATATCAGTATTATAACGCACCCAGTGCATCTATAAATTCATATATAAATGTATAACAAGCCACCCGATTACTGATGAACGCAGTATGAGACAGCGCTATGCGTCTCACCTGCGTTCCACTGCGAAACCCGGAAGTATACAGCCGGAAGTCGTAAGACGCCGGCTGTATTATTATCTATGAGAAAGATTAAATGTGCTGTTTGCGGCTCAGTACCGCTCGTTTTTTAATGCAATATACTTTTTATAGAAGCATTCTGTCTCCTGCTCATAGTAAGCCTACTGTATTACTGTTTTATATTTGCGAATAAATGTATTATGTTTACACATGTGCATCTGCCCTACCAATTAATATGGGTATATATACCCCTACTCCCAGCCTGTTAAGCTACCTTGAAAAAGCTGCTCCTAAGCAGTGAAACGCGTTGGCCAGGCTACCCAGCCACCCACCCCTTCCATCCGCTGCTTATCCAGACATCACCTTGGCATAGGAGAAGATACCATTGCAATCTCTTTTCCAGAGGAAAAATCTGACCGGGACCTTCACTCACCTGCCCTACCTAGGAGTACCCACGTCTAAAGGAACGCCACCTTTTAAGGTACCCACACTTGGTTCAAAGCAGAACCCACACCACAGAGAATCCATACCAAGGACTTTTTTCATCTCAAAGTTCCTTATTGGAGGACACTCTGCACAAAGGCTTAAGTCCCAGGGCCAAAGAGGACACAATCTATGCCCACCCACCTCATTTCTACTTGCCAACTGATAAGGTGACACTACTCAGCTCTGGACGCAGTGTTTTCAATATCCCATTTTTTACTATTCTTAACCCCTTCCCCCGTGCATTTGCATATAATATATTACATGTATGTTTTAATAAACTAATATTGTACTTTTTTAATTCATTTTTGTTTCTGTCATCAATTTTGCGCAATCTCCTCCACTTGTCTTAGAATGACGATTCTGTAGGGACGTCCCCAGGCCAGGTAAGCCGGCCGGGTTTAGTCCCCTTCTACTGGCTGTTCTCAAGGTGTAGGTAATCCTGAGCGTCACTAAACATATAAGGCAGTGCTGGGCTTGCCGGGGCAGGGTTCAACACTCACCACTCCCCATATTGGATGCTGTCAGTGTCCCGGCCTTCCACAGCACCGCTATCCGCCCTGCCTGCTGCATAGCTCTGCTGACTACCAGTCTCCGAGGGGAACTGCCAGGTAATAACGGCTGTCCTGGTGCCAGCCACACTCCAGCCAACTTTATTAGTCTTATAATCTCCCACTTGACAACCGTCAGCCATCAGCGAGACATCTGTATACTGTGACAAGTCTATTGGGACACTTTAACACAATAATCACCACTTGCTGACAATCCAATAAAGTCCTTCCCAAACATCACATAAATAATGCAATATTTTCCCCTCTGCGAGGAAGACACACCTTTAGTACATTTATAAAAGGTTTCTTCATTTTTTTACACGTATATACAATCATATTGTAGGATGCCACATTACCCTTGAATGTCCGTGTGTGCATGTACATGTGGCAGGGAACAGACCGCAAGCTCCACTGAAACAGGGACTGACGTGAATGTTCAAACACTCACCGCAAAGCGCTGCGGAAAATGTGTGCGCTATATAGGAAAATGTTAATAAATAAATAATGTACCCTGGGGATGATAGACACAGGGAACATATATTAGCTGACCTGCACACAGCGCCTAGGCAGCCATCAGCGGCGCCAATGGTCATTGCAACAGCCAGGTAGGTAACAATATAAGCAGGGACAGTACAGATATCACACAGGGAACACATACCCGCCTCCTGTACTGGCCACTATAATGCTGACCATACATCACAAAGATCAATCTTAAGATCGATTGCGCTCATGATTATGTCCAATTTCCCTTCAATTCCCCGGCAGTCCTTGGTGGTTTTTGGACACACTATCTGCATACAATCCATCTTAAGCCTGACTGTAAGGTGAGGCAGTGACAGCCGGGCTTCTGGCACCATAGCCTAATAAGGAAACAACAGGTGATGTAACCTGACTGGGATGGTGGCCTGTACCATTATAGGCCACTGTTAGGGGGGAGGGAGAACACTGTGGCCTATAAGGCCTGAACTTATCAGAACTACAGGGACAGGATAAAGGGGGGGAAGTAGGACAGCAAATAAAGATAAAGGCCAGGAATGAAAGAAGGAAGACAGACATAGGAAAAGTAATATGACTCAGCAATATCACCCAGCTCATCTGACTGACTATCACTATGAGAGGTAAGGCCCCCATACACTAGGGCGACTTGTCCTTAGGACAAGTCGCCCCCGACTTCCCCCTGAGCTTTCCCGGCTGCTCCCCGGGGGAGCTTGATTAGATTGGCACTTGATGTGCCATTTTTTACATGTGATAAATCGTCTCGATTTATCACATGTAAAAAACCCGGGGAGCAGGGGGGGGGGGGGCTGCTGGTGGGAGCAGGGGGGCTGGGGACGCTGCGGGGACACAGGTCTGACCACCCGACGCAGATCCGATGCGCACGGGACCACGCATCGGATCTGAGGGGACATCAAAACTAGCCGATTTTGGTCCGATTTAGGCCAGATCCGACTGATCTGGCCTAAATCTGACCAAAATTGGCTAGTGTATGGGGGCCTAAAAACAGAGAGAATAAGAAGATAGACAGAAGGGAGAGATGTGGAGAGAGAAGAAGGATGAGGTACAGATAAAGCTGGTGAATAGGAGTCAGGGAGACAGCACTTATCTCCTCCAACGCATCTGACTGAAAAGAGAGAGAACTTTCTAGAGCCAGGCATATATTGTATGCAGGATCCCTCCCCTGATATTCCATCAGCCAATCAAATCATTACTCCCCTCACACAGAGCTCCTCCCCTTCAAAGCACAACCCCCATATGCCAGTGTCTATGAATTCATGTCACATGTCACATGCCGGTAAGTTTATGTCGCTTCGGATAAACTAGTTCTCCTCTGCCATCTAATCCAGTACCTCATCCTCACACTCACTGGAGTGCAACCTCACACCCACAAGACGACCTAAGTCCATAAGAAGTGTAAGACTCCCACCAGGCATTGGACAGCACTGTGGAGGAACGCCACCTCTCTAATTTGCCTACCCCGGGAACAAGTGGACATCATATTGCTTCAGATATTCCACAATTTTGGAGGAATGCCACCCCCATTAATTAATTTGAGGAAGCATTTAAAAGGACGCCACTACACCATCTACCACCCGATTCGTCTCTTTTGGGCCCAAAAAGAGGGACATTGCATTAATTGAGGTGATATTACTAACATAGAGAATGTATGCATGCAGCTTGCTTTTGGATACTGGATGCAGCTTGCTTTTGTTTTTTCTTGAAAATATTCATATGCTCATTTTGGAGCATATTTTAAAAGGATAGAGTACAGAACACCAATGACCAGCGCTATATTAATCAGGTATATTGTTATTTATTAAGTAAGAAATAAAACAATATTCCTTCCGGTGCCGCTGCTGTGTTTGGGCAGCTCTATGTCCCAATTTAAGAATATATAGAAGAAAAGGAGACACAAAACTGCGCACCGTAGGGATATAACTATTTTATATATTAAAAAACATTCAATTATACAGTATAAACATAATTACACAAAATTACTATTAAGGAGGTATCAGTGGCCCCGCTCCCTAAAGCTGCCCATACACGGTCCGTTTAATAGATCCGTTTGGGACTTATATAGTACACATCGCATCGCATGCCTTGTGCATGCAATGTGATGTGATAACCAATGTGTGCAGCACATACTTTTTATACCGTACGATGAGATGCGCGGGAGCGTGCATCTCATAGTACAGAACGGACAGTCCGGGAACGGGCCGTCTATGGGCCGTCTATGGGCAGCTTTACTCTGTTGCCTAGGCCTAGCGTCCACGGATAGGTGCAGAACTAGGCTTCGCCTGTACCCGTCCCGGCTGTAAGGGCGAATTAGGTCCGCCCAGACTCCGTTACAGGCAGAAGTTAAGATTGGACAACTTATCCGTGGACCAAGAGCAAGAGGAAAGACTACCTAAACACGGATGGTGGCAGGCCACTGATCCCCCTATGGACTGGAGAGACAAACGTGGCCCCAAGAGGTGACAGTACCTAGGGCAGTACAGGTGTAACAATAGACAAGGATATAATTAACAATACCAGCTACACAATATACTGAGGTATAGGTGTAACAATACAGTGATGTAATAAACAATACCAGCGACACAATATACTGAGGTATAGGTGTAACAATACACAATGATATAATAAACAATACAAGCGACACAACATACTGAGGTATAGGTGTAACAATACAGTGATGTAATAAACAATACAAGCGACACAATATACTGAGGTATAGGTGTAACAATACACAGGGATGTAATAAACAATACCAGCGATACAATATACTGAGGTATAGGTGTAACAATACACAAGGATATAATAAACAATACCAGCGACACAATATACTGAGGTATAGGTGTAACAATACACAAGGATATAATTAACAATACCAGCGATACAATATACTGAGGTATAGGTGTAACAATACACAGGGACGTAATTAACAATACCAGCGATACAATATACTGAGGTATAGGTGTAACAATACACAGGGACGTAATTAACAATACCAGCGACACAATATACTGAGGTATAGGTGTAACAATACAGTGATGTAATAAACAATACCAGCGATACAATATACTGAGGTATAGGTGTAACAATACAGTGATGTAATTAACAATACCAGCGATACAATATACTGAGGTATAGGTGTAACAATACACAGGGACGTAATTAACAATACCAGCGACACAATATACTGAGGTATAGGTGTAACAATACAGTGATGTAATAAACAATACCAGTGATACAATATACTGAGGTACAAGTGTAACAATACACAAGGATATAATAAACAATACCAGCGATACAATATACTGAGGTATAGGTGTAACAATACACAGGGACGTAATTAACAATACCAGCGACACAATATACTGAGGTATAGGTGTAACAATACAGTGATGTAATAAACAATACCAGCGATACAATATACTGAGGTATAGGTGTAACAATACAGTGATGTAATAAACAATACCAGTGATACAATATACTGAGGTACAGGTGTAACAATACACAAGGATATAATAAACAATACCAGCGATACAATATACTGAGGTATAGCTGTAACAATACACAAGGATATAATAAACAATACCAGCGATACAATATACTGAGGTATAGGTGTAACAATACACAGGGATGTAATAAACAATACAAGCGACACAATATACTGAGGTACAGGTGTAACAATACACAAGGATATAATAAACAATACCAGCGATACAATATACTGAGTTACAGGTGTAACAATACACAGGGATGTAATAAACAATACAAGCGACACAATATACTGAGGTATAGGTGTAACAATACACAGGGATATAATAAACAATACAAGCGATACAATATACTGAGGTATAGGTGTAACAATACACAAGGATATAATAAACAATACCAGCGACACAATATACTGAGGTATAGGTGTAACAATACAGGGATGTAATAAAAAATACCAGCGATACAATATACTGAGGTACAGGTGTAACAATACACAAGGATATAATAAACAATACCAGTGATACAATATACTGAGGTATAGGTGTAACAATACACAGGGATGTAATAAACAATACAAGCGACACAATATACTGAGGTATAGGTGTAACAATACACAGGGATATAATAAACAATACAAGCGATACAATATACTGAGGTATAGGTGTAACAATACACAAGGATATAATAAACAATACCAGCGACACAATATACTGAGGTACAGGTGTAACAATACAGTGATGTAATTAACAATACCAGCGACACAATATACTGAGGTACAGGTGTAACAATACAGTGATGTAATTAACAATACCAGCGATACAATATACTGAGGTATAGGTGTAACAATACAGTGATGTAATAAACAATACCAGCGATACTGTCACGGCTAAAGGGCTGGATGGAGTCGTGTGGTGCACAGGAACTGGAGACGGACCAGGAGGAGTAGGATTGAAACGTGCCGGTTTAATAACGGATTTCATAAATGATAAACTTCACTCAAATACTTCTTTAAGTGACAGTTGGATAACTTAAATAGAGTCCAGCACAATACTAATAACGGGCAGGTAAATCTGGAAACGTATACTTGATGAGCCAGAGTACATAGAGGAAGATCCGGAAAGAGGTTGATTTGATGATAGAAGAAATGGATCCGGATGACTGAAAGATGATGGACTGAATGAGTTGAATGAAGAAGGACAGCGGAAAGCTGAGCAGGGTAATTCTGGGACACAAGCAGGAACAAGCACTAGGTAGGACTTGCAGCATTGGTGTCAGGAGAAAACTTCCTTGTAGAAAGATGCAGGGAGCAAGGCACCAGAGTCAGGAGAGAAAGAGCCAGGATCCAGGAAACAGCTAGGAGTTGTGAATGACTCCAAAGACTCATTGCACTGACACTGAACAGCCTAGGCAGATCCCCTATATCCCCAGGGGGCGGCTGCCATTGGCTGTCAGCGCAGGAAGAGGAGGGAACCTCCACTCTGGGCCAATCTGTCTCCTGCCCTCAACCAAGATGGCGACGCCGGCCTCCCCTGCTGCCATCCCTACCTGGAGCTGCCCCTACTCGCACGCCGCAGCCTGGGACCTGCACACGCTAGCCGGCGGCGGGCGCGGACGGGTGAGTACTGTACCCGCCGCGCTCCGTCGCGGCTACGTGTGACAGTACCCCCCCTTTTCAGGGTGACCCCAGGGCGCCTATGGGCCTTGTGAGGATTTCTCTGAAGAAATTGCTTTATCAGCTTCGGAGCGTGAAGATCAATGGAATCCACCCAAGAGTTCTCTTCGGGACCAAACCCAACCCATTCCACCAGATACTGGGTACGAGATTTGCGGCAGCGAGAGTCTATAATGCGTCTTACCTCGAATTCAGCCCCACTCTCGGAGTTAATCTTGGGCGGTTTGGGAATCCTATTTTGATAAGAGTTCAACCTTAAAGGCTTGAGGAGGGACACATGGAAGGAATTCGAAATCCTTAGGGAAGGAGGAAGTTGAAGTCTATAAGCGACCGGATTAATGACTTGGATGATAGGGTATGGCCCAATGAACCGAGGAGCCAGCTTCATAGAGGGCAGACGGAGGCGTATATGGCGGGTAGACAGCCATACCCGGTCTCCGACTTTCAATCGGGGCGCTGCCCTTCTTTTTCTGTCTGCCATCCTCTTGTATCGGGCGGAAGATTTAAGAAGAGCGGTGTGGACTTCTGACCAGATTTTAGCAAAGCGTTGTAATGAAGTGGTTGCTGCAGGAACTTCGGAAGAGGATAATTCTGAGAAATCCGGAGACCGTGGATGTTTGCCGAATACTGTAAAGAAGGGAGTGGTTCCGGAGGAAGAGTGATAGGAGTTGTTATGCATATATTCTGCCCACGGGAGAAGATCCACCCAGTCATCTTGGGAAGACGAGACAAACAGTCGGATAAAGGCCTCCAAGTCTTGATTCACCCGTTCTGTCTGGCCGTTGGTCTGGGGGTGAAAGGCAGTGGAAAACTTGAGTTTGACCTGTACCGCGGCACAGAGAGCTCTCCAGAACTTTGCAACGAACTGTACTCCGCGGTCGGATACAATCTCTTTGGGCAGTCCGTGGAGTTTAAAAATGGTTGAGATAAACAGCTGGGCCAGTACTGGAGCAGAGGGGAGACCTTTTAGTGGGAAAAAATGGACCATTTTAGAGAATCGGTCAACCACTACCCAGATTGCAGTATGACCTTTTGAGGGAGGTAGTTCACAAATGAAGTCCATTGACAGATGGGTCCATGGTTCTGTGGGAATGGTTAGAGGGCGGAGAGGACCGGCGGGAGTTGTTCTGGGCACCTTATGCTGAGCACATCTCACACAAGAGGCGACGAAGTTGGTTACGTCGTGGCGGATGGTTGGCCACCAATAAGAACGTGACAGGAACATCAAGGTCTTTTGTGCTCCTGCGTGCCCTGCGAAGCGGGAAGAATGTGCCCATGTCAATATTTTCTTGCGGAGTTCGGGGGGAACAAACGTTTTACCTGGAGGAGGAGATGGCTGTATGGTTACTTGGGCGAAGACCACCGGATCGAGGATTGGACGAGGAGGTGTCTCTAGGTCAGAAGTCGTCTCAAAGGAGCGGGATAGAGCGTCCGCCTTAGTATTTGTGGTTCCAGGTCGGAATTTAATTTGGAAATCAAAGCGTTCAAAAAACATCGCCCAACGGGCTTGGCGGGCAGTAAGGCACTGAGCCTGTTTAAGAAAGGACAGATTTTTGTGGTCTGAATACACGGTGATCTTATGCCGTGCCCCCTCCAGAAGGTATCGCCACTCCTCTAACGCAGCCTTGACTGCAAGCAACTCCTGTTCCCCGATGGGGTAATTCCTCTCTGCCGGAAGGAATTTTTTGGAGAGGAAGGCACAAGGGTGTAATTCTTGATCCTCACCTTTTTGTGACAAGATGGCCCCGATCCCTTCCGAGGATGCGTCCACCTCGAGAATGAAGGGCCTGTCGAGGTCTGGTTGGAGGAGGATTGGTGCCGTCACGAATGCTCTTTTTAACTGCTGGAAGGCAGAGGATGCTTCGGGCGACCATCGGCTTGGATCAGCTCCTTTGCAAGTGAGAGCAGTGAGGGGAGCAGCGATAGTAGAGAAGTTCCGGATAAATCGCCGGTAATAGTTTGAGAACCCTAGGAATCTCTGAATTCCTTTGAGCGTTGTGGGGGCTGCCCAGTCTTGGATGGCTCTCACCTTCTCTGGGTCCATCTCTATCCCAGTGGCGGAGAGAATGTGACCCAAGAATGGAATGGACGTGACCTCAAAAACGCACTTCTCCAACTTACAGAACAGTTGATTTTGGCGAAGACGTCGTAGGACTTCGGACACTGTCTGTCTGTGAAGTTGAAGATTTGGAGAGAAGATGAGTATATCGTCTAGATAGACTACGATGGAGTGGTACAGCAAGTCCCGAAAGATATCATTTACAAACTGTTGGAAGACGGCGGGGGCGTTACAAAGGCCGAAGGGCATCACCAGGTATTCATAGTGACCGTCGCGCGTATTAAAAGCCGTCTTCCACTCGTCACCTGGACGGATCCGGATCAAATTGTAGGCCCCTCGCAGGTCCAATTTAGTAAAGATTGCCGCCCCTCTGATCTTGTCGAATAGTTCTGCGATAAGGGGTAAGGGATAGCGGTTTTTAATGGTGATGTCGTTCAGGCCCCTATAGTCGATACATGGCCGAAGACCGCCATCCTTCTTTTTCACAAAGAAAAACCCGGCCCCGGCCGGAGAAGTAGATGGTCGAATGAAACCTTTGTTTAAGTTCTCTTGAATGTACGAGGACATGGCCTCAGTCTCGGGTAGCGACAGAGGATAGATGCGGCCACGAGGAGGGAATTTCCCGGCCACCAGTTCTATCGGGCAGTCCCAAGGACGGTGAGGAGGCAGGGTGTCGGCACCTCCTTTACTGAAGACATCTGTAAATGAACGGTATGGTGCGGGTATAGGCAAGGGTGGAGCTGAAGAGGATGAAGGACAGTTATCCTCATGTTGTGGATGGGTCTGGTAGACCGGAAGGATCTGAGGAATGCAGGTAGACTGGCAATCTGTTCCCCAGGCCTTGACCTCCATATTGGTCCAATCGATGTGTGGGTTATGTTTAGAGAGCCAGGGAAGGCCCAGGACCATTGGATGTGAGGACTGTGGAAGAATGAAGAATTCGAGGGTCTCTTGATGTAGAGCTCCTATGAGCAGTGTCACCGGGGTGGTCTGATGGGTGATTTGTCCACTACGAATTCGACTCCCATCCACTGCAGTGAGGACCAGCGAATGATCCAGGGGTTGCACCGGCAGGGCATGTTGGGTGACAAAGGAAGACGAAAGGAAATTTCCCGCTGCCCCAGAGTCCAATAGGGCCTGAACTCTTTTTCTCCCTTGGGGACACACAAGGGTAACCGGAATGGTGGAATCAGAAGAAGAGGGAGATGGAAGCAAGACTCCTAATCGGACCTCCCTCGTGGAGATTAGGAGCGGTCGTTTCCCGGCCGCAGCGGGCAGGAAGCCAACAGGTGAGCTGAGGAGCCACAGTACATGCACAGATTCTCTCGCCGTCTTCGGGACTTCTCTTCGAGAGAAAGACGAGAGCGGTTGATTTGCATGGGCTCATCTGTTGACACCGCAGGAGGCGGTGTTGGTCTGGAAGCGGGTGCGACATTGGAAGGGAATCGAGGGCGAAGGCGATCAGAGCGATTCCTCTCAAGTTGGCGTTCTTGGAGTCGCAGATCGACCTTGTTACATAATGAAATGAGTTCAGCCAGGGTGGAAGGAGAATCGCGAGTTGCTAACTCGTCCTTGATGCGGCCGGCTAGGCCGTTCCAGAAGGCAGAGACGAGAGCCTCTTCGTTCCATCTGAGTTCGGAAGCCAGGGTTTGAAATTGCACAACATATTGTCCCACTGGGCGACTGCCCTGACGAATTCTTAGGATCTCCGTGGCTGCGGAGGACACTCTGCCAGGCTCGTCGAAGATGCGACGGAAGGAAGCCACAAATTCTTCATAGTTGTTGAGGATGGGATCCGCACGCTCCCAGAGGGGGGACACCCACTCCAGGGCTGGGCCCGCCAGTAGGGACACGATGTAAGCCACTCGAGTCTTGGGAGAGGGGAAATTGGAAGGCTGGAGGGTAAAATGGACGTCACATTGATTCAGGAATCCTCGACACCCCCTTGGGGACCCGTCATATTTACTGGGGGTTGACAGCTGCAGATGGTGAGGAGCAGCTGGCCCCGGAGAAGCAGCAGAGGCCGAAGCTCCGGAGGTAGGTGCTGCCGAAACTGAGGGAGCCACCTGAGGTGGTGACAAGGTCTGGAGGAATTGAGCCACTTGACGCTGGGTAGCCTCTACTTGTTCCAAGCGAGCCATGATGCCTTGAAGAACATCCGTCATGGAGGCCTGTGCTTCACCCGATTCCATCGGGTCAGTGCAAACTGTCACGGCTAAAGGGCTGGATGGAGTCGTGTGGTGCACAGGAACTGGAGACGGACCAGGAGGAGTAGGATTGAAACGTGCCGGTTTAATAACGGATTTCATAAATGATAAACTTCACTCAAATACTTCTTTAAGTGACAGTTGGATAACTTAAATAGAGTCCAGCACAATACTAATAACGGGCAGGTAAATCTGGAAACGTATACTTGATGAGCCAGAGTACATAGAGGAAGATCCGGAAAGAGGTTGATTTGATGATAGAAGAAATGGATCCGGATGACTGAAAGATGATTGACTGAATGAGTTGAATGAAGAAGGACAGCGGAAAGCTGAGCAGGGTAATTCTGGGACACAAGCAGGAACAAGCACTAGGTAGGACTTGCAGCATTGGTGTCAGGAGAAAACTTCCTTGTAGAAAGATGCAGGGAGCAAGGCACCAGAGTCAGGAGAGAAAGAGCCAGGATCCAGGAAACAGCTAGGAGTTGTGAATGACTCCAAAGACTCATTGCACTGACACTGAACAGCCTAGGCAGATCCCCTATATCCCCAGGGGGCGGCTGCCATTGGCTGTCAGCGCAGGAAGAGGAGGGAACCTCCACTCTGGGCCAATCTGTCTCCTGCCCTCAACCAAGATGGCGACGCCGGCCTCCCCTGCTGCCATCCCTACCTGGAGCTGCCCCTACTCGCACGCCGCAGCCTGGGACCTGCACACGCTAGCCGGCGGCGGGCGCGGACGGGTGAGTACTGTACCCGCCGCGCTCTGTCGCGGCTACGTGTGACAGATACAATATACTGAGGTATAAATGTAACAATACAGTGATGTAATAAACAATACCAGCGACACAATATACTGAGGTATAGGTGTAACAATACACAAGGATATAATAAACAATACCAGCGATACAATATACTGAGGTATAGGTGTAACAATACACAGGGATGTAATAAACAATACCAGCGATACAATATACTGAGGTATAGGTGTAACAATACAGTGATGTAATAAACAATACCAGCGATACAATATACTGAGGTATAGGTGTAACAATACACAAGGATATAATAAACAATACCAGCGATACAATATACTGAGGTATAGGTGTAACAATACACAGGGATGTAATTAACAATACCAGCGATACAATATACTGAGGTATAGGTGTAACAATACAGTGATGTAATAAACAATACCAGTGACACAATATACTGAGGTACAGGTGTAACAATACAGTGATGTAATAAACAATACCAGCGATACAATATACTGAGGTATAGGTGTAACAATACACAAGGATATAATAAACAATACCAGCGATACAATATACTGAGGTATAGGTGTAACAATACAGTGATGTAATAAACCATACCAGCGATACAATATACTGAGGTACAGGTGTAACAATACACAAGGATATAATAAACAATACCAGCGACACAATATACTGAGGTACAGGTGTAACAATACACAAGGATGTAATTAACAATACCAGCGACACAATATACTGAGGTATAGGTGTAACAATACAGTGATGTAATAAACAATACCAGCGATACAATATACTGAGGTATAGGTGTAACAATACAGTGATGTAATAAACAATACCAGCGATACAATATACTGAGGTATAAATGTAACAATACAGTGATGTAATAAACAATACCAGCGACACAATATACTGAGGTACAGGTGTAACAATACACAGGGATATAATAAAAAATACCAGCGATACAATATACTGAGGTATAGGTGTAACAATACACAAGGATATAATAAACAATACCAGCGATACAATATACTGAGGTACAGGTGTAACAATACACAGGGATGTAATAAACAATACCAGCGATACAATATACTGAGGTATAGGTGTAACAATACAGTGATGTAATAAACAATACCAGCGACACAATATACTGAGGTACAGGTGTAACAATACACAGGGATGTAATAAACAATACCAGCGACACAATATACTGAGGTATAGGTGTAACAATACAGTGATGTAATAAACAATACCAGTGACACAATATACTGAGGTACAGGTGTAACAATACACAAGGATATAATAAACAATACCAGCGATACAATATACTGAGGTACAGGTGTAACAATACACAGGGATGTAATAAACAATACCAGCGATACAATATACTGAGGTATAGGTGTAACAATACAGTGATGTAATTAACAATACCAGCGACACAATATACTGAGGTACAGGTGTAACAATACACAGGGATGTATAAAACAATACCAGCGATACAATATACTGAGGTATAGGTGTAACAATACAGTGATGTAATAAATAATACCAGTGACACAATATACTGAGGTACAGGTGTAACAATACAGTGATGTAATAAACAATACCAGCGACACAATATACTGAGGTACAGGTGTAACAATACACAAGGATATAATAAACAATACCAGCGATACAATATACTGAGGTACAGGTGTAACAATACACAAGGATATAATAAACAATACCAGCGATACAATATACTGAGGTACAGGTGTAACAATACACAAGGATATAATAAACAATACCAGCGATACAATATACTGAGGTACAGGTGTAACAATACACAGGGATGTAATAAACAATACAAGCGACACAATATACTGAGGTATAGGTGTAACAATACACAGGGATATAATAAACAATACCAGCGATACAATATACTGAGGTATAGGTGTAACAATACACAGGGATGTAATTAACAATACCAGCGATACAATATACTGAGGTATAGGTGTAACAATACAGGGATGTAATAAGCAACAAGGGTGTAACACCAATAATAAACCAGAGGGTAATTCCCCAACTTATCTGAGAGATGTTTTACTGCAGGAAAGTAGGGACACCGCAGGACTGACAGACAGGATACCCTCAGAGCAGGGACACAGGAATGAAGGGGTGAAACCTCTTGGTCATCAGCACCAAACAGGCAAGGATAAACCAGCGGGAACCGGGAACACTCAGGACACGCTTGGTCAGAACCGGCTTCCCGGGGTGTTTAAATACTGCAGCTGGCCAATGGGCTCCTGCCTGCCTAATTGCTCTGCTGCTGCAGCTGATCGCTGCACCCCTTCCTCCCCGCGGCCGCCTGGTGTCCCCGTCGGCAGGGGAGGAAGAGGCGGTGTGCTGCTAGCTGAGCGGTCAGCCCCGTGTATATACACACACACACACATATATATATACACACACACACACACACACTAGCTGAGTCCGATTGAGAGCTAGTCTGCTACCTTGTGATTGTCTCTGTGTTTCTGTTTGGAAAGAGATGTAGTTTCACTCGCTGCCAGCAGATGGCAGTGCTTCCGTTACACACGGACACTAGACATATATATAATGGCGACAATCCTTTTAGATGTGTTAGAGATGCGTACCAATATTCAACAAGGAAGCTCTCATGTCTCATGTAACATGGGGCGGGATGTTGTATCACCCGCGCCCCCTTACCGCCGCACATCGCCGGCTACCGCACACCTAATTATCGCATATGCTGTAACATATGGGATAATTATGGCAAAGGACAGCTGTTGCGTTAAGAGCTGTCCTTTGCGATCTTGCCGGCGATGTGCTGCGGGTCCCGGCGGCTCCCCCCTCCCTCCTTTACCCGGGGCTGCTGCTGCCGGGTGGCCTCTCCTCCTCCCTGCACCCGGAAGAGGATACAGTTCAGGAAGGATACAGTCACAGGTCCAGGCAGCACACGCTGTGCTGCCTGGACACAGCAGGTGAGGGGGGGGTGTCGGTGCGAGGCGGCGGGGGTCCGTTAGGGGCGGCGTGGGTCGCGTTAAGAAGCCCATAGGCTTCTATGGGGTATCACCAGCTTTTGCTGGAGATACCCCTCACAGCGAAAACCCGCCGTGCGGGTTTTGCTGCTTATTAAAATACCCGATAACGGGGTTTTTACCGCATTATTGCTTTACAGAATCTCCCCCATGGTCTTTTGCTTGTTCGTACTTAAACGATAAAAAGGTTTTAAAAACTGTAAATAAACTCACACTAGGAGTTATCAAATCCTGGTGAGTTTTTCATCAGATGTTGTCCAGGACACCTCAAAACTAAAAAAAGCAGTTTTTTGTAAAAAATTACATTTATTTAAAACAGTGGTTCCCAACCTTTTGTTTGTCTCCCGTACCCCTTGATTAGGCTTTTCATTTATGAGTAACCCCTCGTGAAATTTCTAGGGGGCGTGGCCTAAAAAGGGGTGTGGTTTAACAGGGGCAAGTCATACTGGCAATGACGAGAAAAAAAAAAGTGCAACCACTTGACCACAATATAAGCACAGCCCATTCTGGACAGCATATAAAATAACAGAACCTTGACAAATCTCTATTACTGAAGCAACAGACATTCCCATGGATCACGTTAGCCTTCCAATAGTGCCAGATACACATATGCCCCCAAAAGTGCCAGATACACATATGCTCCAATGATGCCAGGTATGCCCCCACAGTGCCAGAAACGGGAATGCCACCACGGTGCCAGGTATGACCCCATGGTACTGGGTATGCGCCCACAGTGCCAACAATGCCCCTACAGTGCCAGCAACAAGTATGTCCACATAGTGCCAGCAACAAGTATGCCCCACAGTGCCAGCAATGCCCCACAGTGCCAGTAACAAGTATGCCCCACAGTGCCAGCAATGCCCCACAGTGCCAGTAACAAGTATGCCCTACAGTGCCAGCAATGCCCCACAGTGCCAGCAACAAGTATGCCCCACAGTGTCAGCAACAAGTATGCCCCACAGTGCCAGCAACAAGTATGCCCCACAGTGCCAGCAATGCCCCACAGTGCCAGCAACAATTATACCCCACAGTGCCAGCAACAATTATGCCCCACAGTGCCAGCAATGCCCCACAGTGCCAGCAATGCCCCACAGTGCCAGTAACAAGTATGCCCCACAGTGCCAGCAATGCCCCACAGTGCCAGCAACAAGTATGCCCCACAGTGCCAGCAATGCCCCACAATGCCAGTAACAAGTATGCCCCACAGTGCCAGCAATGCCCCCATAGTATTTCCCAGCAGCAGCACACTCACCATTGACGCTGCTGCTGGGGAGAGGACAGTCCAGTGTCCCCCTGCCATGTAGCTGCCGCCGCTGCTTCTCTCAGTAAAGGAGAGTACAGCACACTGCGTATCTTTCCTTCCCTTCACTGTGACTGGGCTGCCCGCCAATCAAAGTTTGCGGGCCGGCTCCTGATTGGCTGCTGGCCCGCAAGCTCTGATTGATTGGCGGACGGGCGGCCAGTCACAGGGAAGCACACTGAGGGGTAGGAGAGATGTGCAATGCACTCTCCTCCCCTCAAGCAACCTGTCTGACTGCCGCGTCCGCCATTACAGGCCGGGCCGCCGCGTACCCCCGAGCAGGTGGACGCGTACCCCCAGGGGTACGCGTACCACAGGTTGGGAACCACTGATTTAAAACAATACACATAAACAATAACAGTATAAGATGGACCCATACAATGGCATAGAAAGATATTTGCTTATCTGATATGATGCCAGTGGGGATGGAGAGGTAAATATGACCCAACCGGTTTCGTCCCTTTCTTTCTGTTGTGGGACTTCCTCAGGGGTTTAGAGGTGTGAATATTAGATATAGTAACTCAGTAGCCCCGGCAGATGAACTCTCACGTAAAGGTTCACCATCATGATGCCCTGTATCATACAGCACTGGGTCACCAACAGCGCTCTGGCCTCTGAGCCTCACCAGCTCCAGCTTGTACACACGCTCGGCCTGCCACTCTGCAGCCTCAGCATCTCGTACAGCTCTGCAGCCTCAGCATCTCGTACAGCTCTGCAGCCTCTCGTTTGGCTAACTGCTCTGCAGCCTCAGCATCTCCTACAGCTCTGCAGCCTCAGCATCTCGTACAGCTCTGCAGCCTCTCGTTTGGCTAACTGCTCTGCAGCCTCAGCATCTCGTACAGCTCTGCAGCCTCAGCATCTCGTACAACTCTGCAGCCTCAGCATCTCGTACGGCTCTGCAGCCTCAGCATCTCGTACGGCTCTGCGCTCTGCAGCCTCAGCATCTCGTACGGCTCTGCAGCCTCTCGTTTGGCTAACTGCTCTGCAGCCTCAGCATCTCCTACAGCTCTGCAGCCTCAGCATCTCGTACAGCTCTGCAGCCTCTCGTTTGGCTAACTGCTCTGCAGCCTCAGCATCTCGTACAGCTCTGCAGCCTCAGCATCTCGTACAACTCTGCAGCCTCAGCATCTCGTACGGCTCTGCAGCCTCAGCATCTCGTACGGCTCTGCGCTCTGCAGCCTCAGCATCTCGTACGGCTCTGCAGCCTCTCGTTTGGCTAACCGCTCTGCAGCCTCAGCATCTCGTACGGCTCTGCAGCCTCTCGTTTGGCTAACCGCTCTGCAGCCTCAGCATCTCGTACGGCTCTGCGCTCTGCAGCCTCTCGTTTGGATAACTGCTCTGCAGCCTCAGCATCACGTACGGCTCTGCGCTCTGCAGCCTCTCGTTTGGCTAACCGCTCTGCAGCCTCAGCATCTCCTACAGCTCTGCAGCCTCAGCATCTCGTACAGCTCTGCAGCCTCTCGTTTGGCTAACTGCTCTGCAGCCTCAGCATCTCGTACAGCTCTGCAGCCTCAGCATCTCGTACAACTCTGCAGCCTCAGCATCTCGTACGGCTCTGCAGCCTCAGCATCTCGTACGGCTCTGCGCTCTGCAGCCTCAGCATCTCGTACGGCTCTGCAGCCTCTCGTTTGGCTAACCGCTCTGCAGCCTCAGCATCTCGTACGGCTCTGCAGCCTCTCGTTTGGCTAACCGCTCTGCAGCCTCAGCATCTCGTACGGCTCTGCGCTCTGCAGCCTCTCGTTTGGATAACTGCTCTGCAGCCTCAGCATCACGTACGGCTCTGCGCTCTGCAGCCTCTCGTTTGGCTAACCGCTCTGCAGCCTCAGCATCTCGTACGGCTTCACGCTGTGCAGCTTCTCTATCAACAATCCCTTGGTAATGCTGCATCAGCGGGTGGTAGAGGCAAATACAGTAGTACAATTTAAACCTGCTTGAGATAGGCATACTGATATCCTCACAAAAAAATAAGGATCAAATATGGTTTGAGGCATAGCTGCCTACCCTCCTGCATTCTGCAGGAGACTCCCTGAAATAGCAGCAATCTCCCTCTCTCCCTCATTAGTCTAGCAATCTCCCTCATGTCACCTAGCCCACATTACACTGTTACATCATAGTTACCTCCGCTCCTGCATTCTGCAGGAGACTCCCTGAAATAGCAGCAATCTCCCTCTCTCCCTCATTAGTCTAGCAATTTCCCTCATGTTACCTAGCCCACATTATACTGTTACATTTTTGGGGAAAAAAAGGAATGAGAGACAGATACAGTTACACTGAATCATCAGCACCATTTCCCAGCACTTTACCAAGTATTGTAGCTCTTACGAACTGCTTTGGGGATCATCTACACTTGTATATAAGTCGTTTTACAAGGTTCCTCTCAGATGTAGCAGTGCACACCCACGCTTCTAGGTGCCACGTTCACAATCTCTTTTCACAATCTCTCCATATTTGTAAATAGACATGCCCTGTGGGTGGGGCATGACACGCCCCCTCAATGGGGCGCTGTTCAAACTTCTATGACCAACTATAATCTCCCTGAAACTAGTTTTCAAAAGTAGGCAAGTATGGTTTGAGGTAACATGTTTAAAAAAGGGGCAGACTAGATGGGCCAAGTGGTTCTTATCTGACATGAAATTCTATGTTTCTATGTTTAATAATGTAAATATCTCTCTGACTCATGATATCCTTTATAATAGCAATGGAAATAAACCATAACAATAGAGATGTGTGTTGCTGCGTATGGGGTCAGTATATTAGATCAAATATAAAAGAATACCACGAGCTGCCGGCTGAGGAGCAGAGATCACTACATGAAGGTAGAATTCAACATCCAGCAAAGTTCAAATGAATGGAAAATAAATGACAATACGACCACATGTATAAACCAGGGCTGGATGGTATCGGAACGCATGGGTATTGTCAGTACAGAGAGTATGTGCAGCACATCGATGGGGAGGACACGGCGTGCTGGGCGGCCTTGTCCTGGCCACACCCCCCCCCAGCCTAACGCAGAGAGTCTCCATGTAAGAGATGTATGCTATATCAGGCTTGTCCAAACTGTGGCCCTCCAGCTGCTGTGACACTACACATCCCAGCATGCCTTGCCATAGTTTTAGCATTCCCTAATAGCAAAACTGTGGCATGGCATGATGGGACTTGTAGTTTCACAACAGCTGGAGGGCCATAGCTTGGACATGCCTGCCCTATATGACCTAAGGGCCTAATTCATTATCACTGGGAATGTGGTGAATTTGGCGCGGCGGCGTCTCAGGTGCTCGGTAAGATGTGATGTTCGCAGCTTACCGAGCCATCCAGAATCTTTGTAGTCCATTTTTTTATTTAAAAAAAATGATCTACATTGAATGTTGGACGATGTTAATGTTCTTATTTTATAGTGGCTCACCACCGGATCTGCTGCTAGCGCTAGGGCTGTTGAACCTGACTAGAAGCCGGATCTGAAAGGGTTAAAGAGTCTATTTTGTACCTTTGACCCCCTAAAAAAACTTAATTTTTCCAAATGTCTGATGACATGCACTAGCCACCAGCCAATAGGAACTTCCTGACTGGCAACCAATCAGAAGCCAGGGCTTGCATAGGGCAGCCAATCAGGAGCCACATTTGTAATGCTGGAGATCGTGGTAAGTATATACATATATATACATATATATATACACATATATCTATATCTATATATATATATATATATATATATATATATATATATAGATAGATAGAGAGAGAGAGAGAGAGAGAGAGACTATGGGGGTTATGCAATCACGGATCACGACTGTCAGTCCATCCCAACAGCCGTGATCCTGGCCCGTTTGCGGTTTGCCCGTCAGGAAATCGGCAGGCAGGATTCAACGCTTGCCGTTCTGTGAAAAGGGGGCGCAGCCGTGTAAATGGCCGTGCATTGTCGAAACCGTGACAATCCACAGCTGTTATCTGCAGAACGGGCCCAGCAGCTTTTACAGTCGGCTCGTTCTGCCGTGATGCCTCTTCAATGTCGGTAATGACAACATTGAATAGGCATCCGCCGCTATTTCACCCGTCCGAAATAGCAGTGGGGGATTGCATAACCCCAGAGAGAGGGAGAGAAGCGGAGGTGCGGCACACAGGTAGGAAGCAAGACAGAAGTCAGGGATCGTATAACAACGTTTCAGTTTAAGTTTACCATCAAGCAAGAAACAATGACCTACCTTTATATGTGTACACACCACACTAAAGGATGACATCATCTCGCTAGAGCGGGACCTCCGACAGAAAGGGCAAACCAGTCACCATAGCAACAACGCTACCTATAATGATATGGGATAGTAAAACAAGACATTGGTTCCCACAGCTCACTGAATAGTATTAGTAGCCAATCTTGAACACTACATGATAATAGGATTCAGCGATATTGGTTACATATACCTGCGCAGGTGTATGATATGTCCCCAAGCCACATCAAGGCTTCTCTGTATATTGGGGGTCCATATCTAGGTGACGGGTGCGGCACCCCAAAAACTATCATATGCTAGGAAGCCCAGTGCGGCACGCCACTGAGATACTATAGTGTTAATAATTAGTGATAGGAAGCCGAAGCTATATATAAAGAGAGAGATAAAATAAAAAAGGAAATGTAATTAAAAGAAGAGAGAGATACAGTAGTGTTAGTGAGGGAAAAGTGTTAATAGAATGTAAGGGCGTGCCGCATGTGATATGATATGGGATACATGAGAACAGCTGACTGATAACATGCGCATATATCCAGGTATATTCTGCGGCTACCTAGAACACTAGGGGCATTATTGTAGCCTATAAATAAACAGAAATGGACTGATGTGCAGCACACATGGGAAGAATTAACACGCAACCGCGCACATACTTAATATAGAACATACTCTCACATGTGCTTCCACCAGATGCAATATTTGGGCCAGAAAAGAAACCGGGCACAATATATAGCACTACCAAAACAGAGCAATAATGTAAAATAGTGTGCATGCTAGCACCCGCCATCTTTGAAAACACATGCAGTTCCTCTTCCCTGCCTGGGGTGTCACTGTCTGCTGTGGTATTTCTAGCACAGGTCTGGTTTGCATATCAATGCAGATATACAGACCACACTGTGCTAGAAGCACTACAGCAGACAGCGACACCCCAGGCAGGGAAGAGGAACTGCATGGATTTTCAAAGATGGCGAGTGTTGGAATGAACACTATAAAATGTGGAAAATGACAGGTTTTCATTAAGCCCACATGGAGGAAAGAAATCCAGTGTCATGATCCATTTGGTCTGACATTGTAGTGTTCACACTACTAGGCTGTTATAGCCCCGCCCCTCTAGCAGCTCTCGGCTAGAATAGCCTGCTGCCTGTCCCCGCCAATGCACAAGGAAAAGCCCAGCGCCGCCGTAGATGCCAGCCCTTCCCCGGCAGTGAATTCCCCATCAGTGCCCCCTTTGGTGATGTTGGCGGATCTGACCCACCTCCTTTGGTGATGGCGGCAGCCAGGACCATCCCCTTTGGTGACTTCGGTGGCAGGGCCCGCCCCCTTTGGTGACATCGTCGGCTCTTTGGTGCTGTTGGCAACCTGGGCCAGTCCACAATGGTGATGTCAGCAGACCCGGTCCACCCCCTTTATGCTGCCCCGTGCAGCCCCGCCCTGCCCTGCCCAGTTCCTAGAAGGAACACTAACATTGTATTAGTTTGGCAGCCCTGTTACCTCCACAACTGAGGGGTTGGACCCTATCTATCATGTGATAACCTCAATGTCCTCAATGGGTGTTTTAAGTCTGCAAAATGCCTAGAGACCGGTTGGTCACTACAGCTTATGGCAAGGGCACTTTATATGGATGACCGATGGGCCGTCATCCTTTCCCATTTGCGTTCCGTCTTGCCGATGTATACCAGGCCATAAGGGCATATGATTTGGTATTCAACGAACATACGGTCACAATTAAAATGGTGGCCAATGACTCGTAAGGAGGAACTGGCAGGCATAGGTGCCGATTTATGTTTTTGCTGGTGGGTGCTCAAGCCAAAAACATAGGGGAGTGGCTTCAAGGGAAAGGGGCGTGGCCACAAAATAATACTGATTTAAATTACGCAGCACAGTTGTCTCCAATATTCAAATTATGGCAACAGTGCCAAATACATAAATGCCCCCACAGTGCCAAATACATAAATGCCCACACAGTGCCAAATACATAAATGCCCCCACAATGCCAAATAGATAAATGCCCCCACAGTGCCAAATACATGAATGCCCCCACAGTGCCAAATACATAAATGCCCACACAGTACCTGTGCCAGCGGCGAGGGAGGGGGAGTGCAGTGGGACACGGGCGAGTGGGACGCTGCTGAGCGGGTGGGTGCTCATCAATTTCCGTGGGTGCTCGGGCCCTCAAGCACCCACAGAATTGGCACCTATGCTGGCAGGTACCGGAACCACATCTACTGCATCCATGTTTGATATGACGCAGAAATGAGTCACTTTGAGGGGAGGACCCGGATTTTTTCATATCTGTTTTAACAAGCCAGTCCTTCAGGTTTGCGACCTCGGGTATAACATGGCATAAGGTTAGTGGGCTGGACTGTCAGTCCGTGTATGTGATCCCCCCTTCCCAATACCCACCCTCTGTGTATGCATATACCGGTATTAGTTACTAGTAGAGGAGACTCATAGAATCACTTGATATTACAAGCTCAATACTGATTTTGTATATTAGCACCTTTTTTTTTATTCTTTTTAGTATACAAATTGCATTTTATATTGTATGGGTTAGTAAACCTTTGTATGTAAATACAAATAAACGGTACTTATTTCCTAGCAGGGCGCCCAGATGTCTTACGTACGCAAACGTAGTGAAATCGCATCGCATGGTACGTTTTCACCGTGCAATGCGATTTCAGGCCCCCTTTCCGTGAATTCCATGACTCCCATAGATGGAGAGTAGAATCTGTTCCTAAAACCCCACCAGTATCAACACCACACCGAAGCATGACGAGCACAGGGAGCCCCGCGAGGGGTGGCGGAACCCCACGATCCACGTCGGCATGGAGTTGATTGTATATAGTGTGGCCAGCACAGCGAGCCCCGTGAGGGGATGTGGACTACTTTACATGTAATCCGCGTCCGCTCGCCACGCTTCGGGCACGGTGGCGCGCTGCGCTCCCCACACTATATAAAGTCAACTCCACGCCGACGTGGATAGTGGGGGTATGAAAAGGTCGGAGGACGCGTTCCGCCGCTGCTCGTCACGCTTCGGGGTGGCGTTAATACTGGGGGTGATGCAAAACTATGGCATAGGGGATTACAATTGTAAACACCCATCACATGGCTGCTTGTACAATAAAATATCGCAACGCATTGGGTGCACTGAGATCGGATTCAATATTTCATTGTATAAGCACTCCTGTGCACTTTATATGCACATCGCATGTATCGCATGCTACTATAACGCGTCATGCGATGCGATTTCACTACGGAGAATAGCCCAGTAAGCATTCAGCGCACGGGCGCCCTGCTAGGAAACAAGTAACAAATAAACACTTACTTTTTAAACAAAACATCCTTACTCTCATTTGTATTCATTTGAAATATTGCATATAGCCATTTATATATATATTTCATCTAGAGAAGTAAGGGAGACCAAAGCACAAGGTGAACCCCTCCCCATATTATTCCTGCTCTACATTACCTCACAGACCAGTCTCCATCTTTTCACTTTTGTTTTTGCATTAATACCAGCGCTATCCTGCACTGTATTATTTATCTATTATTTATTTATCCCTTCCAGCTATATTACAATTTAGACTATCTGCATACAATGTAGACTACATAGTGCAGATCTGCACTATATAGTCTATGCAGCCAAGACTTTCTGGCTGAGATACGGGAGCGCGCATCGGGATCACAAGGGTTAAAACCTGTGCGATCTACATGAGATCCAGATGAGATTTTGACTCTATAGTATATGCACATTGTACAAGTGTGTACACACCATTAAGTCGCATAGCAAGGGGATCTCACCGTGTGTACACACCATTAATCACTCAAATGTCCTAAACACATCAATCACCCAGCGTTCCATCCTCCAATTATACATTAGCAATAATAAAATGCATAAACGTTTTCCATAATTAGAAGAAGAGATGAACGGTGTCTGTCATCCAAGTATATCACACCACGCTAAGCGGGCGAGATGTACTGAGCCTTAAATAGTGATAAAATGGAGAGTGATAAACCTCCAACCAATCAGCTCCTACCTGTCATTTTTCAAACACAGCCTGCGACATGGCTATTACCAGCTGATTGGCTGGTTGTTTAATACTCTCAATTTGATCACTTTTCAAGCTTAGTACATCTCGCCCGCTGTGATGTCAGGGCATCCTCATATACCTATTGTAGCATTAATGCGACACACAGCACAAGTCACCCGGCACAACTGAGACACTCTGAGATGCGCAGCATCAAATCATCAGAAAACCTGTATTTCTCTTTACATTTTTATTTCATCAGCAAATCACCTCCCACAGGGCCATATGTACTAAGCCTGGTGACATGATACAGTGGGAAGTGATAACGCACCAACCAATCAGCTCCTAACAGGATAGGTTTAACATTGACAGTTAGGGGCTGATTGGCTGGTGCAGCTTCATCAGGCTTAATAAACCTGTCTCATGGTGTATTACAGATGCTGGGTTGCTACAATAATGCACAGAAGCTAGTGTTACACATGTACATATGTCTGGGTGTCTGTTTTTGGTCATTTCCCCTGTCCTGGAAGAGGATGATGTGGAATATAATGTAGATGTGATGTGCCGCACGGCCATCACCAACTGCCGCCCGCATGCCACATTTGAATGATGCAGCCTCAGCACTGGCATTTCCTGGGCAGAAGTGGACGAGGACGCAGGGAAAAAACCAGCTGTCAGGTAAGAGATATTTTCACGCTAAAAAATCGCAGCCAGTGACTGTAGTGAGTGACCAGTGAGTGGAGCTCAGCGCACAATTACATCTGTGCTTTTTCTTTCTCTTTTACCCCTTTTTTTCTTCTTTTTCTCCCTTCGATCACCTTCTGCCTCCGGCTACAATGAGCCGTCGAGAGTTGTCCCAGCTAATTGGAAACCAAGGTCAGTAAAAAGTTTGTTCAGTAAATTAAATATTTTAGTGGCCATACACACGCAGATTTATCTTCAGATCTGGCTGGTTGGAACAAAAACATGGTTATGGATGAGAGCAAATGACAGCTGACAGCTTGGAAATGCTGGAAAACTGACAAACTGTCACTCATCCATCACCATGTTTTTGTCCCAACCAGCCAGATCTGATGATAAATCTTACTAGTGTATGGGCACCTGTCCTTTGTAGTGGGAGGGATTATAGCAGTGGTGGTTGGCCAGTGTCCCTGTGTTACTGGCTGGCACCTCCCATGCTGTTAGTTACAGATCAGGAAGCGCTAAACATTGGGGCCTGCATCCGTACACGCATACTGCTGCAGCTCTGTATTTCAGTTGTATGGTAATTTAATATATATAATGATGTTATTGCTGGATCTCTTATTGTACACAGCAATATCCGATCCTCACATGTCACATATGGCTATTTGTTATATCTACAATATATGAAATATCATTTTAGATGGACCCAGCCGGAACATCAGAGAGGCTTGGCTGAGGTCAGGACGCCGCAGACCATCCGATGGGAGTCGATCAGGAAGAAGATCTGGACCATCGTCGGGAAGAGGAAGATCTGGACGGAGAGGAAGATCTGGACGGAGAGGAAGAGGAGGACATGAGCCCAGTGGCAGTGACCATCAGGCAGAGGCTGTGAGACCAAATCGCCTCCTGCTGGAAATATTCCTGCAGTTCTTCAAGCCCCGTCTCCCCACCTTCTGCAGGCACACCATTGCGGAAGGAGAGAAACCAGAGCACTGCGCCATCTGCATCTCGGACATTGAGGTAGGAACGGAAATGGCTTTGTCACACTGCCACCACACCTTCCATGCTCCCTGTCTTACAGAATGGCTGGAGGTCAACAACACCTGCCCTCTGTGCCGCGAGGGACTCTTCAGCCTGGACCTTCTCTCCCACCTCACCTGATGGCTCCCCAGCGAATCAGAACACCCAAAATGTAAGATCAAAGGTCTAAAGCGGTAAGTTCCTATTTAATATTATTAATAAATTTTTACATCTTTTCTTTTACTCCTTTTCTTTTAATCCTATTCTTTTTTTTGCAAACAATCAAATGATTGTTAAAGACTTGTTCCTGATCCCTCCAGTTTTTGCAATCATTTTTCTGGAGGGAATTGACGGTAACAAGCTGGGGATTAGGGCTAATGGCGACACCCCACAAAAAAAACGACATTGAGCAGCCACCTCATGGGTGTGTTGGAAGAGCTGCTAATTATTATTATGGTGACTGTTACACCGAACTTAATGATAACTTAATAACTTGATCATTTGGGTATCGCCGGGTACTTCAGCTAGTAATTAGTAACCCTGACGATTTTCCTCACCAATAGGTCTCTGTCATTATTTTAGATTTGTTTATTATTGTTTTACGTGTGTATAAATAAATGTGGGCTAACATTAGCTGATGCAGTGTAAAATATTAATTTTATCATGATTTATAGAGTTCCAAAATATTACATTACATTGTGTCACAGGTCTTGCGATTACATCATGGAATTAACACCACACGAGATACAGAAAAACAGTGTTATAGGCTAAGGCAGAATTTCCCAAACTCCATAATTACTGGCCAGGCTTTAAGGATGTCCACGTGCGAGCACAGATGACTTAACTACATTACTCATTTTGATTTAAACGCCTGGACTCAAGCATGGCTATCCTTAAAACTTGGACTGTAATACCCCTTTCACACCAGAATTGCAGAGACAAACCCGGGAATTACATTCCCGGGACAAGCAGGGACATTCCCGGGTTGGGACCCATTCACACATGCTTTTGAAGCAGGGACAACCCGGGTCGGCACCTTTCACACTGAACCCGGGATGACCCTGCATTTCTATGAGAATAGCATTGAAAATGGCCTTTTTTAGGCTCACATTAGATTATTAATAATTAAGACACAAAACATTTGTAGTGTTTCAGCCTTTGTTTACTTGTATAAAACAAATTAAAAGGCATATGAAAGCATCTTCCCCTCTAATGATTAATAGCTCCCTCACCTCCTCATTTGTCCAAGACATGGCACACATTGCAGGCTTTCAGGGGTTAAAATGCACTTCTGGGGTCTGTGGAGCCACAGAACATGCTCAGTGTCTCCCTGCACTCTGGGCGTGTCTGTGAGTGTCCACCACAACAGGAAGTTGCCCTGCTAGCAAATCAGCACTAGCAGAGGCAACACGGGAAGCAGGGACATGTCCCTGCACCTTTCACACCAGCCAGTAACCCTGGAAGGACCCGGGAGCAACCCTGCTACCTACCAGGGTTGAATTGCTGGCAAATTAACCCGGGAATTTGTCCCTGGAACCTTTCACACCAGAGCTAGTCCGGGGTTGTTCCCGGACCCAACCCGGGAATTTAGGCTGATGTGAAAGGGGTATTAGGCATATTTTGGGAAACTCTAGGATAAAGTGTGATGTTGGCAACAGTATCGGCAAGTAAACCAATCAGATAGAGCTGGATTAAGGATTGGGGGGTCTAATGCACCTAAGAAAAGCCCTAAGGTCTAAAATTAAAATCAGAGCATCGCAATCACTAAATTCATTTATTTTTTAAATGATTGGGTAACTGGCCTTATTTGCATGAAGCAATTCATATACCACCGGTGCTCATATATGTAAGATTAGCAGGGCCAGAATCTTAGCATTTATTTAGTGGAGATGGAGCTGAAACTTCACGTTTTCATCTGGAACGCTAAATGCAGCAGCGGTATTAGGAAATACTACTAGAATATCTGTCAGTGGTAACAGACTAGGAAACAGCGAGTAATTATACAGGTTATATTGGAAAAAGAAACATCTGCAATGTAGCCACAATGAGGAAAATGAAATAAGGCACAATAGGCCTTACTGAATGTGAGCTGGAAAACAAAGAACAGACGATCGCTTCTGTATACATGAGCAAATACACTGTGGCCCTTATTCTAGTTGACTCGGTCGGATGCGTATTTTGGACGTGCACCCAGTGTTCTTAGCCCCGCCTACCATACGGATCGCTCACACCGTCCGAATGCTATGTCAGCTGTCCGCCCCCCACACGTGCGTCACGGCCAGATTAACATATGCATGCCCAGCTATTGCCAGAGGGGAAATAATGCCGACATTGCAGTCAAAGGTCACGAGGGACCAGCTAATAACCGCAAAACCATGGACCAAAGTTCCCCACTGATTACTGAAGATCTGATGTACAAAATAGCAGACAGCAAGTAAAATGGCTGCCACCAGTATGCATAGGCGACATATTGTCCTGTGGCATACATCCCTACCAGCTACCACCATGGGAAAATATTTCATTTATTTACCGTTTCTTATATAGCGCAGCATATACCGTTGCGCTTTAAGATTTTGGCAGATCTCGTACCAGCGCCGCCAGTGGCCGACTTGAACTCTAAAATGGCGCCAATATCAGACATAAAATCCTACCAATGCCACCCACAGGAAACAAATCTAAATGACATAGATAGCAACCTCAATCTACTGTATATTATAAAATAATATACCATAAGTCCTGAATAAAACACAAAGGAATGGTAACAAGAGAAATACTCCCTCTAATAATGGGGGCCAATAGCTCGGCAGATTTGCCTACCAAACATGTTGGAAAGGCTAAAAATCATTCCTGTTACTTAAAGCCAAAGCCGTGCAAATGCTTGTACAAGATTAACTGAAATACCGCCCCCGGCCTGGGGTAACCCGGCCCCGCATAGTGTGTCTATAAACCCTAACTGAAGGGGCTAAGCAGGATACAGCATAGCAGCCCCGGAACCTAACCGGACCCCGCCAGTATGAACGGCGACAGAGAGATACTCCGCGCGCCAGAGAGATACTCCGCTGCACAGCCGAAACCTGCAGATGTCCCAGCCCGGACTCGGCCAGAAGGACCCGCGAGTAATGGCGCCCGCAGCTTTAGAGGCTCCATCACAGGCCGCGTCGCTGCTGCGATAAACTACCGGCAGCGCTGTGACCAGGAGGCCCAGCGCCGCAAACCTAAGCGACCCGCGGAAGTTAAACTGCTAATTACACTGTGACGTGACCCGGTGCCTATACAGCGCAAGGGGACACGGCAAATGCTCAGGCCCAGCAAATGCAATATGGATAGATGAAGGAGAGAATATAACAAATAGGAAGAAATACAGATTAGAATGTAGATGAGAGATTTAGCAGAGAAAGAAAAAGAAAAGTGAAAACAGAAAGATGATACAATATGAGCAGAATTTAACCACTTCAATAATATACATATCAGCACAACGAATCTGACTGAAAAGAGATGGAACCTTCTAGACATATATCAGATGTAGAGCCACTCCCCTGACATTCCATCAACCAATCAAATCAGTACTCCCTTCACACAATGTTCCTCCCCTTAAAACCTCACCCCCCACATGCCAGTGTATATGATTCCGTTACATGCCCATGCTGGTAAGCTTATGTTGCTTCGGATAAACTAGCTATCCTCTGCAATATTTCTCACATAGGGCGAGATTCGCCACACTAAAAATGACGTAAAAACCCTGTTTTCTGGGTTTTTACCGCATTTTCATATGCAGCAAAGCCCCACCGCCCACCCATAGGCTTCCATGGGTTACGCTATCTAGAACTGGCGTAACCCCATGGAAGCCTATGGGCAGCGGCGTAACTATAGCACCGTAGCCCCTGCAACCGCGGGGGGGGGGGGGGGCGCTGTGCATGTGGGGGCGCCGGGGGCTGCGGTGCTATAGTTACACACCCCCCCCCAATCCCCCGCAGACTTTCCTATCTCGCTGGTCCCGGCGGCTCCATTCTTCTGCTGAGGACCACCACAAAATGGCTGCCCCCATATAGCACACAGTTCTCTGAACTGTCTGCTGTATGGGGGCGGCCATTCTGTGGTGGTCCTCAGCAGAAGAACGGAGCCGCCGGGACCAGCGCGATAGGTAAGGCTGCGGGGGATTGGGGGGGTTTGCATGGGCGGCGGGTGCTTGGCGGGGGGGGAGCCCAAAACTTAGCTACGCCACTGCCTATGGGCTTCTCTTCGCATCCCCCGCTACCCCGCGCATCCCCGTCGATCTGCGCTGCCCTCCCCTGTGTCCGGGCAGCCTCCTGCTGTGCTGCTCAGACAGTGACCTCCTCCTCCCTGCACAGCTTCCGGGTGCAGGGAGGAGGAAATGGAGCCCTTACAGCCAGGTAAGGGTGCAGGGAGGGAGGGGGGTCCCGCTACACATCGCCGGTCATCGCCTTTGAGTTAATAATCGCATATGTTACTGCATATGCGATTATTAACAATGAGAATGCCGGCGATGTGCGGCGGGGGTTATTGGAGAATCCCGCCCATACTCTTTAGTTAATCTTTTTCTCTCTCTTCTCCTCTCTCAACTGACGTCTGTATCATCACCACACACAGGGCCAGATGCACTAAGCTTCAAAAGTGATAAAGTGGAGAGTGATTAAAACCAACCAATCAGCTCCTGTATGACATTTTGTAAACATAGTCTATGACATGGCAGGTAGGAGCTGATTGGCTGGTGGTTTATCACTCTCCATTTTGCCACTTTTCAAGCTTAGTGCATCTGGCCCTGTGTGTGTTACTGTTTTGTATCTGTGTTTTAAGTTGTCAATGAATATAAAACAAGGTGTGACAGCACCACATAGTGACACACAAAAGAAAAATAAACATTGGAAAATTGAGAAAAACATCGATAAATCTAGTGATGTTGAGGAAACATTGGATTGGGTTAAACATCGAACATTGGAACCATAAATCCGATGTTGTCGATGAAACATCATATGATTACCCATCCTTACCTACCAGTGTCCCTCTTCGCAAAAGCTACAAGTTGGGAGGTATGGGGGAGGGTACAGAAGAGCCTCTGCCTCTCACATCTCCTCCATCCCATGCAGAGCTCTTGTTAGGACTTACCACAGGCGCCTCTCTCAGCATCTGCCGCATACTCCCTCCTGCCGCCTGTCTGGTGCCCATGCCGGCGGTACCAGGGCTAGGGCCACTTGTCACTATATTTATCATGGTGGGGAATCAGGGTGTCAGTCTCCCCTGGGCTGCGGCTGGGCTGAGCAGGGATCCGATCATCCACCCTGCTGCTGCTGCTGGGCTCCCTGCAATCTGGTCTGCTGAAGCGGGGCTGCGGACAGGCCCACAGGGAGATGCCGGACTCCTCCCGCCGGATACACTGACTGCTGCTGCCGGCTGCTTCTCTCGCTGCGAATGCGCCCCCGCCCGGCCCAGCAGCAGCATGACAGGGAGCCGCACACATGATGACAGAGGCAGCTGCAGTTCCGCCCAGCAGCCACTAGGGGCAGAGTTCCCCGGGGGCGGCGCTGTGTGTGTGATGCTGCGTCGCTGTAGGGCAGGTTCCCGCCCGGGCTGCTGCGGTGACAGAGGAGGAGAAGACTCCCGGTACCGGGCATGGGAATGGCCCTGGAGGCACCTGACAGCACCCGGGCCCAGCCGCTGTGTGGAGGAGAGGTAGCGCGGTGGCGGCAGAGCAGGCGGACCTCAGGGAGAGCAGGTCAGTGTGTGTGATGTGGGCGGGGCTGGCTCCCTGCGGCCGGTGTCCCCTCAGCTCTCACATTTCTCTCTCATTTATGCTCATTTGTTGTTTGTATGTCTCATTTATTATTAGTTTTATACACAATAATTATTGGGGTTATTATATTGTCCGTATTATTACTGATATTATGTCACATGTCACTGCTGCTGTATAGGGGGGGGGGGGGGGGAGGGGGAGTGGGTGCTGTGGTGACACAATACACTGATCACATAAGCAGCTGTATGCAGTGATCTGTGTGTAATAAGAGGGGGCTGCACTGATGCCACCACTGTTATATACACACGCACATTACACTCACACTGATACATACAGGTGACTGGCGTCTGGGATGCCGGCATACAGAATACCGACACCGGCATCCCGAAGGAGGGAATCCTGACAGGGGTCAGGTAATCTTACTTACTACTCATTTGGTTCCCCCCCCCCCCCCCCCCCTTTCATCACCCCCCAAAAATAAAAAAAACTTCCACAGCCTATCCCTATCCCTCCACCCCCTGTAACCTGTCCTTAACCCTCCCATCTGCAGCCTGTACCTATCAGCAGGGTCTGTCCTACCATTACGCTGAGTGCGCTGCTGTGTGAGGTGCCAGGCTGGGGAGGGCGCCGCAGCCTGGCATGCCTCAGCGCCACTCTTGTGGTCTACGCCTGCCTCGGACACTGACCCCTCTGACAGGTGACAGGACAAGAGCAGCGTTGCCCAGACTGCTGTGTGACACAGGGCAGTTATAGCGACCACATCCTGTGCACTGGAAGACAGGACACTATCAGCCTGGCCAGGGGCTTACATCCTCCCTCATCAGTCCCTCTGAGCTGCAGGAAGTGCTGTGACTGGTGCCTGTGTTCCCCACACATCCTCCCACCCAGCTCTGTAACTATATACACCCCGCAGCCCCCAGAATATGTACCCCCAGAGTGTGGCTCCTCTCACATGCAGTCTTGGTCTTATACCCAGGTACTTGTGTTGGCTTGCTGAGGGAGGAGGAAGAAGATGGGGTCGGTGATTCCAGGGGTGGAAGAAGGATGGCAGCAGAAGAAAATGGGAGCCCCACTGGCCCATGATGGATGGCGGCTCGGTTACCAGTGTTCTCGGAGAGCACAGACACTGTCAACTTGGGAAGAGTTACAAGAAGGTGAGTGTGGTCTGGGACCGGAGGCCGATATCTGTATGTGTATGGGGGAGGTGATGGATAGTCACTTTGGGGGATGCATAGTCACTAGGTGGGATGGATAGTCACTATGGGGGATGGATAGTCACTAGTGGGGATGGATAGTCACTAGGGGGGATGGATAGTCACTATGGGGGATGAATAGTCACTAGGGGGAGGGCTAGTCACTAGTGGGGATGGAAAGGAACTAGTGGGGATGGATAGTCACTATGAGGAATAATTAGTCACTAGTGGGGATAAATAGTCACTAGTGGCGATGGATAGTCACTATGGGGGATGGATAGTCACTAGGGGGAGGGATAGTCACTATGGGGGATGGATAGTCACTAGTGGGGATGGATAGTCACTAGGGGAGATGGATAGTCACTATGGGGGATGGATAGTCACTAGGGGGTAGGGATAGTCACTAGTGGGGATGGATGGGAACTAGTGGGGATGGATAGGATCTAGTGGGGATGGATAGTCACTATGGGGGATAATTAGTCACTAGTGGGGATGGATAGTCACTAGTGGCGATGGATAGTCACTATGGGGGATGGATAGTCACTAGGGGGAGGGATAGTCACTATGGGGGATGGATAGTCACTAGTGGGGATGGATAGTCACTAGGGGAGATGGATAGTCACTATGGGGGATGGATAGTCACTAGGGGGGAGGGATAGTCACTAGTGGGGATGGATGGGAACTAGTGGGAATGGATAGGAACTAGTGGGGATGGATAGTCACTATGGGGGATAATTAGTCACTAGTGGGGATGGATAGTCACTAGTGGCGATGGATAGTCACTATGGGGGATGGATAGTCACTAGGGGGAGGGATAGTCACTAGGGGGAGGGACAGGCACTATTGGGGAGGGATAGTCACTAGTGGGGATGGATAGTCACTATGGGGGATGGATAGTCACTAGGGGGGATGGATAGTCATGGGGGATGGATAGTCACTAGGGGGGATGGATAGTCACTAGGGGGGATGGATAGTCACTAGAGTGGAGGGATAGTCACTAGGGTGGAGGGATAGTCACTATGGGGGATGGATAGTCACTATGGGGGATGGATGGTCACTAGGGGGGATGGATAGTCACTAGGGGGAGGGATAGGCACTAGGGGGGATGGATAGTCACTATGGGGGATGGATAGTCAGTAGAGGGGATGGATAGTCACAATGGGGGATGGATAGTCACTATGGGGGAGGGATAGTCACTAGGGAGGAGGGATAGTCACTATGGGGGATGGATGGTCACTAGTGGGGATGGATAGTCACTAGGGGGAGGGATAGTCACTAGGGGGGATGGATAGTCACTAGGGGGGATGGATAGTCACTATGGGGGATGGATAGGCACTAGGGGGGATGGATAGTCACTATTGGGGATGGGTAGTCACTATGGGGGATGGATAGGCACTAGGGGGGATGGATAGTCACTATGGGGGATGGATAGTCACTATGGGGGAGGGATAGTCACTATGGGCATGAATGGTCACTAGTGGGGATGGATAGTCACTAGGGGGAGGGATAGTCACTAGGGGGATGGATAGGCACTAGGGGGGATGGATAGTCACTATGGGGGATGGATAGTCACTATGGGGGATGGATAGGCACTATGGGGGATGGATAGTCACTATGGGGGATGGATAGTCACTATGGGGGATGGATAGGCACTAGGGGGGATGGATAGGCACTAGGGGGGATGGATAGTCAATATGGGGGATGGATAGTCACTATGGGGGATGGATAAGCACAAGGGGGGATGGATAGTCACTATGGGGGATGGATAGTCACTATGGGGGATGGATAGGCACTAGGGGGGATGGATAGTCACTATGGGGGATGGATAGGCACTAGGGGGGATGGATAGTCACTATGGGGGATGGATAGTCACTAGGGGGGATGGATAGTCACTATGGGGGATGGATAGTCACTAGGGGGGATGGATAGTCACTAGGGTGGAGGGATAGTCACTATGGGGGATGGATAGTCACTATGGGGGATAGATGGTCACTAGGGGGGATGGATAGTCACTAGGGGGAGGGATAGGCACTAGGGGGGATGGATAGTCACTATGGGGGAGGCATAGTCACTAGGGGGGAGGGATAGTCACTAGGGGGGAGGGATAGTCACTATGGAGGATGGGTAGTCACTATGGGGATGGATAGTCACTAGGGTGGATGTATAGTCAGTAGAGGGGATGTATAGTCACTAGGGGGGATGGATAGTCACTATGGGGGATGGATAGTCACTATGGGGGATGGATAGGCACTAGGGGGGATGGATAGTCACTAGTGGGGATGGATAGTCACTATGGAGGATGGATAGTCACTAGGGGGGATGGATAGTCACTAGGGTGGAGGGATAGTCACTATGGGGGATGGATAGTCACTATGGGGGAAAGATGGTCACTAGGGGGGATGGATAGTCACTAGGGGGAGGGATAGGCACTAGGGGCGATGGATAGTCACTATGGGGGGATGGGTAGTCACTATGGGGATGGATAGTCACTAGGGTGGATGTATAGTCAGTAGAGGGGATGTATAGTCACTATGGGGGATGGGTAGTCACTATGGGGGATGGGTAGTCACTATGGGGGATGGATAGTCACTATGGGGGATGGATAGTCACTATGGGGGATGGGTAGTCACTATGGGGGATGGATAGTCACTATGGGGGATGGGTAGTCACTATGGGGGATGTATAGTCACTATGGGGGATGGATAGTCACTAGGGGGATGGATAGTCACTATTGGGGATGGATAGTCACTATGGGGGATGGATAGTCACTATGGGGGATGGATGGTCACTATGGGGGATGGATGGTCACTATGGGGGATGGATAGTCACTATGGGGGATGGATAGTCACAATGGGGGATGGATAGTCACTAGGGGGAGGGATAGTCACTATGGGGGATGGATAGTCACATTTCTACGGTGTTCCAGAAATCTCACTCTCAAAGGTCTGGTCGTTCTCCCCACAACTGAAGGCCAATAAATCAATGACATAATTGCTATTACAATGTATAAAGCCCCTAATGTCATGGGGATTCTTATCACCTTTGATTAGAATCGATTTTGTTCTATTTTGAATATGCCCACAGGTAATACAGAAATTTCTGCCACATTTGTAGCACCCCTGAGTATTCTGTGTCAACCACATACTTGGGGTGTCAGGTGTCCGGTCCCCTATTACTGTTGCATTTAGCTTCTTTCAGTTCGCTAGAAGCCAATACAATTTTTAGTGATCTGTTTTTTTTTGTTTAATAAAAGAGGGTTTGACCGGTAGTATTTCTTTCAATGTATGATCTTGTTTCAAAATATTGTAGTTTTTCTGAATTATGTTCCTAACCTCCCTGTATTGGGAATTAAAGGTGGATATAAAAGACATCCTGTTCTCCTTTGGGATGGAAATCGATTTCTTTTTAGGGACCAGTAATGTCTCTCTGTCGTATTTTTTAACCTCCTATATTGCTCCTTTCACCAAATGTTCAGGGTAACCTCTTTATACGAAAGACTTGGCTAAGTCTTCCACTTGATCTGATTGTACATCTGAACAATTCCGCCTAAAATGAAGCATTTGTCCCTTTGGGATGTTCATCTTCCAAGAGGGATGATGTGCACGATGATAGTGCAAATATGAATTTGTATTGACAGTTTTCTTAAAATAAGAGACATGAACTCGGCCTTCTCTGATTTCTAAACTGGCATCCAAAAAGTCAATCTTAGTGAAATGTGTATGTGAATTTAAGATGAAATAAATTAGAATTAAGGTGAGCGATGAAAGAAAGTGCTGAAGACAGATCCCCATCCCAAATAATAAAAAGATCATCTATGTAACGACCATAGAGGACCAGGCCCGCCCCCCAGCCGCCCCCCCCCGCACAAGGAGGTCCTCAACCTCCCCCATGTAGAGGTTGGCATAGCTGGGTGCAAACCTGGTCCCCATGGCCGTCCCCATAGTTTGAAGGTAGTGGGTGCCTAAAAAAGAAAAATAATTGTGATTTAATATGAAAGTGATGGAGTCTAGAATAAACTGAATATGTTCCACACTGAGGTCACCATCTTAATAGAGTCTTTTTTCCACCGCCCTAACTCCCGATTCATGGGGAATATTAGAAAAGAGGCTCTGTACGTCCAAGGTCATAAATGCGTATGAGTCTTTCCACTCTATTTGATTAATCAAATTCAAGAAGTGGGTCGTGTCTTTAATGTGAGACCTCAGTGTGGACACCTGTGGTAGCAAATATGTATCGACATAGTGAGATAAATTAGAAGTTAAAGACCCAGCACCCGAAATAATAGGACGACCCGGGGGTGCTGTGAGGGACTTGTGGATTTTGGGGAGGTGATAGTATACTGGGGTAATGGGATGTTCAGCTAAGAGAAAGCGGAGTTCATCCTGTGAAATAATAGTAGCCTCAAATGCTTTATCCAATAAGAATTTCAAAGATTTAATGAAGTTGGGGGTGGGGCTTAAGGATAGTTTTTTATGTACTTCCTCATCCTCCAGCTGTCTTAAAGCTTCTCTGTTTTGGATAATTACCCCCCCCCCCCCCCCCCTTATCGGCCTGCTTTATTACGATAGAGGTGTCTTTTATTAATTTATTAAGTGTGTTCTTTTTGTATCTTGTGAGGTTATCTTTCAATTCTGTTTTGTTTTGTGAAGAGCACAAGTTTTTAAAGTCCTTGAGGGTCAATTTATAGAGGCTCTCTATATAGGTCCCTTTAGATTTTATAGGGAAAAACTGCCACTGCCGGTCTCCACCGTGGAACTGCCGGGGAAACCCCACCGCCACTGCGGTTTGCGCTGGGGTTTCCACAGCGAGAGTCTCAGGTGCAGCTCAGCCAGACCGCACCCAGCAGCGCTTGGTGGCAGGGGTGAGTTACCTGCTGGACACCTGACTAGCGGGTGCCCCGGCAGTATTATAGTGCGGCAGTGCGGGAAGGCGTCATAATGGTGGGGACGGAGCTTCCTATCCCAGCAGCCCTGCTCAGAGAGGCCGGCGGCCATCTTCCCGCACGAGGCTGTATACTGCTGCACCCACATGTAGCTGCCACTGCCGCTGCAGAGGCATCCTAGGTGGCTAGCCTATCTCCCCTCTAAATCTTCACCTCATTTAACTAAAAAGAGGCTTTTGACAGCTGTTTTACAGACTGATTCCTCTGATGCTGCCGGGAGAAGAGGCGGGGGAAGTCGCTGGTGGGAGGAGCAAGCTTCTCCGACTAGCGACCATTAGGGGGCTAAAAACAGGAGCACGCACCCAGCGATTTATCACTGGTGCACCATCCAATAGCTGGCAATATGGTCGCTCGGCCGCCCCTAGGCACACGCCTCCACATCAGGTTTACTGGGGGCATCCTAAACACACATGTATCCCACCTCTATGATGTGCAGCATGGAGGAGATGGTGACACTCCGCTAGGGGGAACAACTATGTGCAGAGACACACCTGGGGTCATGGATAAGGCACCTAGGGAGGGGCACACATGGGGGTCGTGGGTTAGGCACATTGGGGTAGCACAAAAGGAGGCAGATGCGTAAATGGAAGCGGGTTCTGTGGAAAAAGGCACATGGCGGGGCACAGGCAAATATGGGAATAGATGCACATATATGGCAAACCTTACATGCCACTGCCGTACATGGGCATTTATTCCCACAAGTAGCACAAGTGGGGGGTCAGGGACATATATGGGGGGCACATGTTGGAGGTCATAGACATATATGGGGGAGAAATACACAGAAAATGTATAAACAGTGCACTAGATGGCTGTCAGCTGCCAACACCATAATGAGGAGGTCTGACTAACATCTCTGGGTGAGGCCCATAGTATACACAGATATCACCCATCGGGCTGGCGGGTGTACATCTCTGGATGAGGCCCATAGTATACACAGATATCACCCATCGGGCTGGCGGGTGTACATCTCTGGATGAGGCCTATGGTATACACAGATATCACCCATCGGGCTGGCGGGTGTACATCTCTGGGTGAGGCCCATAGTATACACAGATATCACCCATCGGGCTGGCGGGTGCTCATCTCTGGATGAGGCCCATAGTATACACAGATATCACCCATCGGGCTGGCGGGTGCTCATCTCTGGATGAGGCCCATAGTATACACAGATATCACCCATCGGGCTGGCGGGTGTACATCTCTGGATGAGGCCCATAGTATACACAGATATCACCCATCGGGCTGGCGGGTGTACATCTCTGGGTGAGGCCCATAGTATACACAGATATCACCCATCGGGCTGGCAGGTGCACATCTCTGGATGAGGCCTATAGTATACACAGATATCACCCATCGGGCTGGCGGGTGTACATCTCTGGGTGAGGCCCATAGTATACACAGATATCACCCATCGGGCTGGCGGGTGTACATCTCTGGGTGAGGCCCATAGTATACACAGATATCACCCATCGGGCTGGCGGATGTACATCTCTGGGTGAGGCCTATAGTATACACAGATATCACCCATCGGGTGGGCGGGTGAACATCTCTGGGTGAGGCCCATAGTATACACAGATATTACCCATCGAGCTGGCGGGTGTATATCTCTGGGTGAGGCCCATAGTATACATAGATATCACCCATCGGGCTGGCGGGTGTACATCTCTGGATGAGGCCCATAGTATACACTGATATCACCCATCGGGCGGGCGGGTGTACATCTCTAGATGAGGCCTATAGTATACACAGATATCACCCATCGGGTGGGCGGGTGTACATCTCTGGGTGAGGCCCATAGTATACACAGATATTACCCATCGGGCTGGCGGGTGTACATCTCTGGGTGAGGCCCATAGTATACACAGATATCACCCATCGGGCTGGCGGGTGTATATCTCTGGGTGAGGCCCATAGTATACACTGATATCACCCATCGGGCTGGCGGGTGTATATCTCTGGGTGAGGCCCATAGTATACATAGATATCACCCATCGGGCTGGCGGGTGTACATCTCTGGGTGAGGCCCATAGTATACACAGATATCACCCATCGGGCTGGCGGGTGTATATCTCTGGGTGAGGCCCATAGTATACATAGATATCACCCATCGGGCTGGCGGGTGTACATCTCTGGGTGAGGCCCATAGTATACACAGATATCACCCATCGAGCTGGGGAGTGTACATCTCTGGGTGAGGCCTATAGTATACACAGATATCACTCATCGGGTGAGCGGGTGTACATCTCTGGGTGAGGCCCATAGTATACACAGATATCACCCATCGAGCTGGGGAGTGTACATCTCTGGATGAGGCCCATAGTATACACTGATATCACCCATCGGGCGGGCGGGTGTACATCTCTAGGTGAGGCCTATAGTATACACAGATATCACCCATCGGGTGGGCGGGTGTACATCTCTGGGTGAGGCCCATAGTATACACAGATATCACCCATCGGGCTGGTGGGTGTACATCTCTGGGTGAGGCCTATAGTATACACAGATATCACCCATCGGGCTGGCGGGTGTACATCTCTGGGTGAGGCCTATAGTATACACAGATATCACCCATCGGGTGAGCGGGTGTACATCTCTGGATGAGGCCCATAGTATAAACAGATATCACCCATTGTGCTGGCGGGTGTACATCTCTGGATGAGGCCCATAGTATACACAGATATCACCCATCGGGTGAGCGGGTGTACATCTCTGGATGAGGCCCATAGTATATACAGATATCACCCATCGGGCTGGCGGGTGTACATCTCTGGATGAGGCCCATAGTATACACAGATATCACCCATCGGGCTGGCGGATGTACATCTCTGGGTGAGGCCCATAGTATACACAGATATCACCCATCGGGCTGGCTGGTGTACATCTCTGGGTGAGGCCCGTAGTATACACAGATATCACCCATCGGGCTGGGAGGTGTACATCTCTGGATGAGGCCCATAGTATACACAGATATCACCCATCGGGCTGGCGGGTGTACATCTCTGGATGAGGCCCATAGTATACACAGATATCACCCATCGGGCTGGCGGGTGTACATCTCTGGGTGAGGCCCATAGTATACACAGATATCACCCATCGGGCTGGCAGGTGTACATCTCTGGATGAGGCCCATAGTATACACAGATATCACCCATCGGGCTGGCGGGTGTACATCTCTGGATGAGGCCCATAGTATACACAGATATCACCCATCGGGCTGGCGGGTGTACATCTCTGGATGAGGCCCATAGTATGCACAGATAAGTATAAAGACATTTACATAACATTTGGCCCCTTTGGGGCTGGTTCTATGTCTCAGACAATGTGGTTGTACAGCGGGCCTGGTCCCTTATCCTAATGTTAGAGTCCATAGGGTTACTGTGGGGTGGGGGGTCCTGCACACAGAATCTGTTACCAACCTGTGCACCCCTCTGAGTGAGATCTTAGTTCATACTCTGATGTTGGTGCGGTCACTGTATGACTTTGGGCCTACTTCAGCACAGATCCCTAATCAGAGAAATTGCAGTGGACTGTGAGGAGAAAGACGTTATCTTCCTTCCACTGAAGCTTCGTCCCTCATGATCCATCTTCTGTTCATTGACGCGTTCATCTGCACCATGCACTTGGATGTATACGCTGTCTGATGGCTGATGTCCTCCCCTCCCGGCCAGATTACACCACCCCATGAACTACAACTCAAATAAAGACAAGGAGACGGATATAGGGGGAAAGGAATCAAAGCTTTTATTGATAACTTGTTCGGTTTTTTTTGTTTTTTTTTAAGGTTGTCCTCTAGAGGACCTATATGGTGGCAGCCTCGTGACTCACGAAGAGTCGTCCTTCAGCACTCAGAAGAGGAAAAACCCCCTGTGGGGGAAACCTCCGGGGAACCATGGCTGGAAGGACCGCCCTTCCCTCCGGGCATTAAGAGGCTCTGTAGCTGTAGCCAGTGGGCTGGTGAGATGTATGTGGTGCTATTTGTCTAGAAAAATAGGTGCAGTGGAATGGGCAGAGCTGTGGGTAATGTGGGAGGAGCTACAGCTTGTGGTTTGGGCTTGGAGACATATGCTGGTGGATGAGCTGGTAGACCTATACACTGGTGACTGGGGGGAGTGGGTCAAGGAGATCTGTACAGTAGGGGTGGGTCAAGGAGACCTGTACAGTATGCTTGAGACTGGGGTTTGGTCAGAATAACTTACACAGGGCTGCAGTAATTATGCCCCAGCCCTTACACAACCACCAGGGCCGGATTAAGCCCTCGGGGCAACCGCTGGAGTGATGCCTGGTGATCCCTGGGTCAGTGGGGTAGTGCAATGTGTGAATCAGTGTACTGGGGGGCCCTCAATGGTGCAGCACTATGTGTGTATCATTGTGCTGAGGTGTTCAGTAGTGCTGTGTGTGTGTGTGTGTATCATTGTACTGGGGGGCTCAGCGGTGCAGTGCTATGTGTGTATCAGTCTGCTGGGAGGTCAGTGGTGCAGTGCTGTTTGTATTGGTGTGCTGGGGTGGGCTCAGTGGTGCAGTGTTAAGTGTATATCAGTGTGTTGGGGTGGGCTCAGTGGTGCAGTGCTATGTGTGTATCAGTGTGCCGGGGGGCTAAATGGTGCAGCGCTGTGTGTGTATCAGTCAGATGGGGGGGTTGGCTCAGTGGTGCAGTGCTATGTATCAGTGGTGTGTGTGTGTGTCATTGTACTGGGGGTGGGCTCAGTGGTGCAGTGCTCTGTAATACTTTGCTGGGGGGTTCAGTGGTGCATTGCTATGTGTGTTTCAGTGTGCTCGGGGGTCAATGGTGCAGCACTATGTGTGTATCATTGTGTTGAGGTTCTCAGTGGTGCAGTGCTGTGTGTGTATCAGTGTGCTGGGGGGGCTCAGTGGTGCAGTGCTATGTGTGTATCAGTGTGCTGGGGGACTCAATGGTGCAGTGCTATGTGTGTATTAGTGTGCTGGGGGGCTCAATGGGGCAGTGCTATGTGTGTATCAGTGTGCTGGGGGCCTTAGTGGTGCAGTGCTATTTGTGTATCAGTGTGCTGGGGGGGCTCAGTGGTTCAGTGCTATTTGTGTGTCAATGTGCTGGGGGGGGGGGCTCAGTGGGGCAGTGCAATGTATGGATCAGTGTGCTCAGGTGCTCAGTGGTGCAGTGCTGTGTGTGTGTATCATTGTGCTGGGGGGGCTCAGTGGTGCATTGCTATGTGTGTATCAGTGTGCTGGGAGGTTCAATGGTGCAGTGTTATGTGTGTATCATTGTGCTGGGGGGCTCAGTGGTGCAGTGCTATGTGTGTATCAGTGTGCTTGGGGGGGCTCAGTGGTGCAGTGCTGTGTGTATCAGTGTGCTGGGGTGGGCTCAGTGGTGCAGTGTTAAGTGTATATCAGTGTGCTGGAGGGGCTCAGTGGTGCAGTGCTGTGTGTGTGTGTGTATCAGTGTGCTGTGTAATAAACCAGTGCTGCCCTACACAGTGTGGTATACTACCTGGCTGTTGGTGTGAGCGCTGCTGAGCTCAGAATGGCATCTCGCTCTGATCTTCCTACTGGCCGGATGTCCCTGGCAGGGATCTCCAGGTGGTGCTGATGTACGAGATCCCGCTGAATGCTGCCTGGTCTTGGGCTGGTATTGGTGGTCTCTGGGCCTCTGCTGCTTCCATCCTTTCCAAGCTGAGCTTTTTGGAGACAGCGTGTGCAATGGTTGGCTACAGAGAGAGGAGATAAAGGGGTGTCAGTGATCACTGCATCTGGCACTGGAATTAGTGAGCTGGAGACATTATGGAGAGGTTAGATGTCAGGCTCTTACAGCGTGGTCTATATAACGTATAAATGTCACACAGATGTCGGAACCTGTCACTCAGGCCGTACATTACAGCAGTGTTACTGCAGACGCTGACACTGCGACGTAACAACATAGGAAGCTCTGGGGAAACGCGTCTGTGACTGACACCAGAAGGAATGCGGATGGGGGTGCAGCTGACTTTGGAATATTGGCTACGAGAGTATGTTAGTAATAGTCTCCTATGTCTTATGCTAGGTACACGCTGTCCATACTGTTAGCTATGTCATCGGTGACGTGGGAGCCATGATATATCGCATACACACTGACATCACCCGCTCCGTACCTGCAGGCGTGGACTAGACCGTCAGTACTGAGCTGCATGTACAGGCCACAGGGAGAGGTCAGTAACGATATGCGGGATGAAGCATCACTAACGGCATTGAGCGCACACACTGTATGATTTGCGCTATATAGCGATATTGTCCATGCTTACGGTATTTCGCCCAGTGTGTACCCAGCATTACACTTGTGCAGCATTTAGTCCCACCCTGCCCAGGAGCCCATAGGCGTTCTGTGTGGTACTTACTGGCGCAGGTATGTAGGGGGGTACAAGCTTCAGTTCCTCCAAAGAGACCCAGTCCATGTCCTCAAAGAACACGTGGCGGCGGATGTTTCCATGGGCTCCGAGGCGTCTGGATGGATCCCGCTGGAGGAGCTTCTTCACCATGTTCCTGGCAGCAGCGCCTGGTGCGGCAAACAGTCTCCGATGGTAGTCAGGCGTTCCGGTGAGCATTTGTGTCAGGATAACTCCGAATGAGAACCAATCCACAGCGGCGCCGTACTCCTCGCAGGCCTCTATCTGCAGTACCAGAGCGATGCCAGTTACCAGCTTATTCACCAGCACTTTTACCATTATTTGTTACGTCATTGTCCCTATATATCAGTCCTCATAGGGGTAATGCTGTGATTCAGGGCACACATGTGTGACTGTATGTAACATGTAATAATGGGCCTGATTCAGGGCACACATGTGTGACCGTATGTAACATGTAATAATGGGCCTGATTCAGGGCACACATGTGTGACTGTATGTAACATGTAATAATGGGCCTGATTCAGGGCACTGATGTGTGACTGTATGTAACATGTAATAATGGGCCTGATTCAGGGCACATATGTGTGACTGTATGTAACATGTAATAATGGGCCTGATTCAGGACGCCGATGTGTGACTGTATGTAACATGTAATAATGGGCCTGATTCAGGGCACACATGTGTGACTGTATGTAACATGTAATAATGGGGATGATTCAGGGCACTGATGTGTGACTGTATGTAACATGTAATAATGGGCCTGATTCAGGGCACTGATGTGTGACTGTATGTAACATGTAATAATGGGCCTGATTCAGGGCACTGATGTGTAACTGTATGTAACATGTAATAATGGGCCTGATTCAGGGCACACATGTGTGACTGTATGTAACATGTAATAATGGGGATGATTCAGGGCACTGATGTGTGACTGTATGTAACATGTAATAATGGGCCTGATTTAGGGCACACATGTGTGACTGTATGTAACATGTAATAATGGGGCTGATTCAGGGCACTGATGTGTGACTGTATGTAACATGTAATAATGGGCCTGATTCAGGGCACTGATGTGTGACTATGTAACGTGTAATAATGGGCCTGATTCAGGGCACACATGTGTGACTGTATGTAACGTGTAATAATGGACCTGATTCAGGGCACTGATGTGTGACTGTATGTAACATGTAATAATGGGCCTAAATTCAGGGCACACATGTGTGACTGTATGTAACATGTAATAATGGGCCTGATTCAGGGCACTGATGTGTGATTGTATGTAACATGTAATAATGGGGCTGATTCAGGGCACTGATGTGTGACTGTATGTAACATGTAATAATGGGCCTGATTCAGGGCACTGATGTGTGACTGTATGTAACATGTAATAATGGGCCTGATTCAGGGCACTGATGTGTAACTGTATGTAACATGTAATAATGGGCCTGATTCAGGGCACACATGTGTGACTGTATTATGTAACATGTAATAATGGGGCTGATTCAGGGCACTGATGTGTGACTGTATGTAACATGTAATAATGGGCCTGATTCAGGGCACTGATGTGTGACTGTATGTAACGTGTAATAATGGGCCTGATTCAGGGCACACATGTGTGACTGTATGTAACGTGTAATAATGGGCCTGATTCAGGGCACTGATGTGTGACTGTATGTAACATGTAATAATGGGCCTAAATTCAGGGCACACATGTGTGACTGTATGTAACATGTAATAATGGGCCTGATTCAGGGCACTGATGTGTGACTGTATGTAACATGTAATTATGGGCCTGATTCAGGGCACACATGTGTGACTATTTATCATGTAATAATGGGCCTGATTCAGGGCACTGATGTGTGACTGTATGTAACATGTAATAATGGGCCTGATTCAGGGCAATGATGTGTGACTATGTAACGTGTAATAATGGGCCTGATTCAGGGCACTGATGTTTGACTGTATGTAACATGTAATAATGGGCCTGATTCAGGGCACTGATGTGTTACTGTATGTAACGTGTAATAATGGGCCTGATTCAGGGCAAACATGTGTGACTGTGTGTAACGTGTAATAATGGGCCTGATTCCGGGCACTGATATGTGACTGTATGTAACATGTAATAATGGGCCGGATTCAGGACACTGATGTGTGACTGTATGTAATATATAATAATGGGCCTGATTCAGAACACTGATGTGTGACTATATGTAACATGTAATAATGGGCCTGATTCAGGGCACTGATGTGTTACTTTATGTAACGTGTAATAATGGGCCTGATTCAGGGCAATGATATGTGACTGTATGTAACGTGTAATAATTGGCCTGATTAAGGGCACTGATGTGTGACTGTATGTAACATGTAATAATGGGCCTGATTCAGGGCACTGATGTGTGACTATGTAACATGTAACAATGGGCCTGATTCAGGGCACTGATGTGTGACTGTATCTAACATCTAATATTGGGCCTGATTCAGGGCACACATGTGTTACTGTATGTAACATGTAATAATGGGCCTGATTCAGGGCACTGATCTGTGACTGTATGTAACATGTAATAATGGGTCTGATTCAGGGCACTGATCTGTGACTGTATGTAACATGTAATAATGGGCCTGATTCGGTGCACTGATGTGTGACTGTATGTAACATGTAATAATGGGCCTGATTCAGGGCACTGATCTGTGACTGTATGTAACATGTAATAATGGGCCTGATTCAGGGCACTGGTGTGTGACTGTATGTAACGTGTAATAATGGGCCTGATTCAGGGCACTGATGTGTGACTATGTAACATGTAATAATGGGCCTGATTCAGGGCACACATGTGTTACTGTATGTAACATGTAATAATGGGCCTTATTCAGGGCACAGATGTGTGACTATGTAATATGTAATAATGGGCCTGATTCAGGGCAATGATGTGTGACTGTATGTAACAAGTAATAATAGGCCTGATTCAGGGCACTGACGTGTTACTGTATGTAACGTGTAATAATGGGCCTGATTCAGGGCACTGATGTGTGACTGTATGTAACGTGTAATAATGGGCCTGATTCAGGGCACTGATGTGTGACTGTATGTAACGTGTAATAATGGGCCTGATTCAGGGCACTGATGTGTGACTGTATGTAATATATAATAATGGGCCTGATTCAGAACACTGATGTGTGACTATATGTAACATGTAATAATGGGCCTGATTCAGGGCACTGATGTGTTACTTTATGTAACGTGTAATAATGGGCCTGATTCAGGGCAATGATATGTGACTGTATGTAACGTGTAATAATGGGCCTGATTCAGAGCACTGATGTGTGACTGTATGTAACATGTAATAATGGGCCTGATTCAGGGCACTGATGTGTGACTATGTAACATGTAACAATGGGCCTGATTCAGGGCACTGATGTGTGACTGTATCTAACATCTAATATTGGGCCTGATTCAGGGCACACATGTGTTACTGTATGTAACATGTAATAATGGGCCTGATTCAGGGCACTGATCTGTGACTGTATGTAACATGTAATAATGGGCCTGATTCAGGGCACTGATCTGTGACTGTATGTAACATGTAATAATGGGCCTGATTCAGTGCACTGATGTGTGACTGTATGTAACATGTAATAATGGGCCTGATTCAGGGCACTGATCTGTGACTGTATGTAACATGTAATAATGGGCCTGATTCAGGGCACTGATGTGTGACTGTATGTAACGTGTAATAATGGGCCTGATTCAGGGCACTGATGTGTGACTATGTAACATGTAATAATGGGCCTGATTCAGGGCACACATGTGTTACTGTATGTAACATGTAATAATGGGCCTGATTCAGGGCACAGATGTGTGACTATGTAATATGTAATAATGGGCCTGATTCAGGGCAATGATGTGTGACTGTATGTAACAAGTAATAATAGGCCTGATTCAGGGCACTGACGTGTTACTGTATGTAACATTTAATAATGGGCCTGATTCAGGGCACACATGTGTGACTGTATGTAACATGTAATAATGGGCCTGATTCAGGGCACTGATGTGTGACTGTATGTAACGTGTAATAATGGTCCTGATTCAGGGCACTGACGTGTGACTGTATGTAACGTGTAATAATGGGGATGATTCAGGGCACTGATGTGTGACTGTATGTAACGTGTAATAATGGGCCTGATTCAGGGCACTGATGTGTGACTGTATGTAACGTGTAATAATGGGCCTGATTCAGGGCACTGATGTGTGACTGTATGTAACATGTAATAATGGGCCCGATTCAGGGCACACATGTGTTACTCTATGTAACATGTAATAATGGGCCTGATTCAGGATCAGCTGCAGTTATGCAGTCTGTCCTATGTTGGGGGTCGCCCAGCCCAGGATAAGGACGCCAAGAATGTAAGTTAGCGTCCTGCAATGTGATGGCAATCTAATAGCGATTACATGTGAGAACCATAAGGCTAGCCCCCCCGCCGTCACAGTGCCGCCATATTTGTCACACAGCTGACGTGATAATGGTCCGGGCCTGATAGCGGTATCGCTGCTAGCTGAATTACCCCTAATATGTATTAGAGACTGGTGTTATTATACCTCAGGACCATATCATGTGATTTCCCCGTGCCGCCCCCACACCGGCCACCTCCCTCCCCCCTCTGGGAACTCTCCTGGAGGGGGGAGATAGCATGTAGCCCAGTGTGATGTACAGGTGTCTTACAGTGTGTCCTGTGCAGCCATATTGCCCTTCCCCAGCCTTCCCTACAGTGTGTGTGCAGTCAGTAAGCAGCAGGGATATCCTGTGCCACTCACCTCAGGAGCAATGTAGTCGGGTGTACCAGCGTAGTCACTGGCTGTCCGGCCTCCATGCATGTTCACCAAGGCAATGCCGAAGTCGGCGATCTTCAGATGTCCAGTTCCAGCCACTAAGATGTTGTCCGGGTTCAGGTCTCTGTGATGACAATAAAACCTTTATGGTCACTTTGCTGTTGTGTACATAATGTATTACAGTAACATGAAATGACTTGTGTATAATCCTAGTATGTGGACTTTCCTTACAGGCTCCCGCTATACGATATACTAAGCATGGAGCCGGGGACTACAGATCTCACATACAGCCTGCTATCAGTGTGCCGTGACAGTGCCGCCAGTGCTGACAGCTCCTGGGAGGATCCTCTGACACATGTGAGTACAGATTACTCTCTGCTCACCCACAGATGCCAGGATAAATCACTTGTGCAGGAGATCCTTTATGTGCTGTGAGTCAGTGGTGGATTTCCCACTAGGCATGTCCTGATTGGTGCCACCTGCAGGGGGCGGTACAGCGGGTGACTCTGCATGAGAGCCGGCTAGGTGACTGGATAGTGAAACACGTGTAGAGTAGTGAGCAGGCCTATTACACCTGCAGGGGGCGGTACAGAGGGTGACTCTGCATGAGAGCCCGGCTAGGTGACTGGATAGTGTAACACGTGTAGAGTAGGGAGCAGGCCTATTACACCTGCAGGGGGCGGCACAGCAGGTGACTCTGCATGAGAGCCCGGCTAGGTGACTGGATAGTGTAACACGTGTAGAGTAGGGAGCAGGCCTATTACACCTGCAGGGGGCGGTACAGCGGGTGACTCTGCATGAGAGCCGGCTAGGTGACTGGATAGTGTAACACGTGTAGAGTAGGGAGCAGGCCTATTACACCTGCAGGGCGCGGTACAGCGGGTGACTCTGCATGAGAGCCCGGCTAGTTGACTGGATAGTGTAACACGTGTAGAGTAGGGAGCAGGCCTATTACACCTGCAGGGGGCGGCACAGCGGGTGACTCTGCATGAGAGCCGGCTAGGTGACTGGATAGTGTAACACGTGTAGAGTAGGGAGCAGGCCTATTACACCTGCAGGGGGCGGTACAGCGGGTGACTCTGCATGAGAGCCCGGCTAGGTGACTGGATAGTGTAACACGTGTAGAGTAGGGAGCAGGCCTATTACACCTGCAGGGGGCGGCACAGCGGGTGACTCTGCATGAGAGCCCGGCTAGGTGACTGGATAGTGTAACACGTGTAGAGTAGGGAGCAGGCCTATTACACCTGCAGGGGGCGGTACAGCGGGTGACTCTGCATGAGAGCCCGGCTAGGTGACTGGATAGTGTAACACGTGTAGAGTAGGGAGCAGGCCTATTACACCTGCAGGGGGCGGTACAGCGGGTGACTCTGCATGAGAGACGGCTAGGTGACTGGATAGTGTAACACGTGTAGAGTAGGGAGCAGGCCTATTGCACCTGCAGGGGGCGGTACAGAGGGTGACTCTGCATGAGAGCCCGGCTAGGTGACTGGATAGTGTAACACGTGTAGAGTAGGGAGCAGGCCTATTACACCTGCAGGGGGCGGTACAGCGGGTGACTCTGCATGAGAGCCCGGCTAGGTGACTGGATAGTGTAACACGTGTAGAGTACGGAGCAGGCCTATTACACCTGCAGGGGGCGGTACAGCGGGTGACTCTGCATGAGAGCCCGGCTAGGTGACTGGATAGTGTAACACGTGTAGAGTAGGGAACAGGCCTATTACACCTGCAGGGGGCGGTACAGCGGGTGACTCTGCATTAGAGCCGGCTAGGTGACTGGATAGTGTAACACGTGTAGTGTAGGGAGCAGGCCTATTACACCTGCAGGGGGCGGTACAGCGGGTGACTCTGCATGAGAGCCCGGCTAGGTGACTTGATAGTGTAACACGTGTAGAATAGGGAGCAGGCCTATTACACCTGCAGGGGGCGGTACAGCGGGTGACTCTGCATGAGAGCCCGGCTAGGTGACTGGATAGTGTAACACGTGTAGAGTAGGGAGCAGGCCTATTACACCTGCAGGGGGCGGTACAGAGGGTGACACTGCATGAGAGCCGGCTAGGTGACTGGATAGTGTAACACGTGTAGAGTAGGGAGCAGGCCTATTACACCTGCAGGGGGCGGCACAGCGGGTGACTCTGTATGAGAGCCCGGCTAGGTGACTGGATAGTGTAACACGTGTAGAGTAGGGAGCAGGCCTATTACACCTGCAGGGGGCGGTACAGCGGGTGACTCTGCATGAGAGCCCGGCTAGGTGACTGGATAGTGTAACACGTGTAGGGTAGGGAGCAGGCCTATTACACCTGCAGGGGGCGGTACAGCGGGTGACTCTGCATGAGAGCCGGCTAGGTGACTGGATAGTGTAACACGTGTAGAGTAGGGAGCAGGCCTATTACACCTGCAGGGGGCGGTACAGAGGGTGACTCTGCATGAGAGCCGGCTAGGTGACTGGATAGTGTAACACGTGTAGAGTAGGGAGCAGGCCTATTACACCTGCAAGGGGCGGTACAGCGGGTGACTCTGCATGAGAGCCGGCTAGGTGACTGGATAGTGTAACACGTGTAGAGTAGGGAGCAGGCCTATTACACCTGCAGGGGGCGGTACAGCGGGTGACTCTGCATGAGAGCCCGGCTAGGTGACTGGATAGTGTAACACGTGTATAGTAGGGAGCAGGCCTATTACACCTGCAGGGGGCGGCACAGCGGGTGACTCTGCATGAGAGCCGGCTAGGTGACTGGATAGTGTAACACGTGTAGAGTAGGGAGCAGGCCTATTACACCTGCAGGGGGCGGTACAGCGGGTGACTGCATGAGAGCCGGCTAGGTGACTGGATAGTGTAACACGTGTAGAGTAGGGAGCAGGCCTATTACACCTGCAGGGGGCGGTACAGCGGGTGACTCTGCATGAGAGCCGGCTAGGTGACTGGATAGTGAAACACGTGTAGAGTAGTGAGCAGGCCTATTACACCTGCAGGGGGCGGTACAGCGGGTGACTCTGCATGAGAGCCCGGCTAGGTGACTGGATAGTGTAACACGTGTAGAGTAGGGAGCAGGCCTATTACATCTGCAGGGGGCGGTACAGCGGGTGACTCTGCATGAGAGCCGGCTAGGTGACTGGATAGTGAAACACGTGTAGAGTAGTGAGCAGGCCTATTACACCTGCAGGGGGCGGTACAGAGGGTGACTCTGCATGAGAGCCCAGCTAGGTGACTGGATAGTGTAACACGTGTAGAGTAGGGAGCAGGCCTATTACACCTGCAGGGGGCAGTACAGCGGGTGACTCTGCATGAGAGCCCGGCTAGGTGACTGGATAGTGTAACACGTGTAGAGTAGGGAGCAGGCCTATTACACCTGCAGGGGGCGGTACAGCGGGTGACTCTGCATGAGAGCCCGGCTAGGTAACTGGATAGTGTAACACGTGTAGAGTAGGGAGCAGGCCTATTACTCCTGCAGCAGGCGGTACAGCGGGTGACTCTGCATGAGAGCCCGGCGAGGTGACTGGATAGTGTAACACGTGTAGAGTAGGGAGCAGGCCTATTACACCTTCAGGGGGCAGTACAGCGGGTGACTCTGCATGAGAGCCCGGCTAGGTGACTGGATAGTGTAACACGTGTAGAGTAGGGAGCAGGCCTATTACACCTGCAGGGGGCAGCACAGCGGGTGACTCTGCATGAGAGCCCGGCTAGGTGACTGGATAGTGTAACACGTGTAGAGTAGGGAGCAGGCCTATTACACCTGCAGGGGGCGGTACAGCAGGGTGACTCTGCATGAGAGCCCGGCTAGGTGACTGGATAGTGTAACACGTGTAGAGTAGGGAGCAGGCCTATTACACCTGCAGGGGGCGGTACAGCGGGTGACTCTGCATGAGAGCCCGGCTAGGTAACTGGATAGTGTAACACGTGTAGAGTAGGGAGCAGGCCTATTACTCCTGCAGCAGGCGGTACAGCGGGTGACTCTGCATGAGAGCCCGGCGAGGTGACTGGATAGTGTAACACGTGTAGAGTAGGGAGCAGGCCTATTACACCTGCAGGGGGCGGTACAGCGGGTGATTCTGCATGAGAGCCCGGCTAGGTGACTGGATAGTGTAACACGTGTAGAGTAGGGAGCAGGCCTATTACACCTGCAGGGGGCAGCACAGCGGGTGACTCTGCATGAGAGCCCGGCTAGGTGACTGGATAGTGTAACACGTGTAGAGTAGGGAGCAGGCCTATTACACCTGCAGGGGGCGGTACAGCGGGTGACTCTGCATGAGAGCCCGGCTAGGTGACTGGATAGTGTAACACGTGTAGAGTAGGGAGCAGGCCTATTACACCTGCAGGGGGCGGTACAGCGGGTGACTCTGCATGAGAGCCGGCTAGGTGACTGGATAGTGTAACACGTGTAGATTAGGGAGCAGGCCTATTACACCTGCAGGGGGCGGTACAGCGGGTGACTCTGCATGAGAGCCCGGCTAGGTGACTGGATAGTGTAACACGTGTAGAGTAGGGAGCAGGCCTATTACACCTGCAGGGGGCGGTACAGCGGGTGACTCTGCATGAGAGCCCGGCTAGGTGACTGGATAGTGTAACCCGTGTAGAGTAGGGAGCAGGCCTATTACACCTGCAGGGGGCGGTACAGCGGGTGACTCTGTATGAGAGCCCGGCTAGGTGACTGGATAGTGTAACACGTGTAGAGTAGGGAGCAGGCCTATTACACCTGCAGGGGGCGGTACAGCGGGTGACTCTGCATGAGAGCCGGCTAGGTGACTGGATAGTGTAACACGTTTAGAGTAGGGAGCAGGCCTATTACACCTGCAGGGGGCGGTACAGCGGGTGACTCTGCATGAGAGCCCGGCTAGGTGACTGGATAGTGTAACACGTGTAGAGTAGGGAGCAGGCCTATTACACCTGCAGGGGGCGGTACAGAGGGTGACTCTGCATGAGAGCCCGGCTAGGTGACTGGATAGTGTAACACGTGTAGAGTAGGGAGCAGGCTATTACACCTGCAGGTCAGTGTCCATTCTGGTGTCCCTGTAGTACACTAGCGTTATATTGTAGCTGTATAATTACCGATGGATGATTCCCTGAGAGTGGAGGACTTGTATCCCGCAGATGATCTCAGCAGCGTAGAACTTGTAAATGGGAAATAGGTTCTATTACAGCACAGCATGGCTGAGAGATTTCCAGCCAACACTCCCCACATTCCCTAACAACGTCCCTGTCTTCTATTCCCATCTGCCCCATGTAACGTGTCTGTTCCTGTAAGGCTGTAGTTACATCACCGAGGCTAATGACTGAGTATGCAGTCACATGATCATGGCCATTGGGGAATAGAAGCCGCAGTCACATGATCATGGCCATTGGGGAATAGAAGCCACAGTCACATGATCATGGCCATTGGGGAAGAGAAGCCGCAGTCACATGATCATGGCCATTGGGGAAGAGAAGCCGCAGTCACATGATCATGGCCATTGGGGAAGAGAAGCCACGGTCACATGATCATGGCCATTGGGGAAGAGAAGCCACAGTCACATGATCATGGCCATTGGGGAAGAGAAGCCACAGTCACATGATCATGGCCATTGGGGAAGAGAAGCCGCACACATACATGTGACACAGATGTCCAGCAGTCCTGCGTAACGTCCCAATCACAGAGAGCCCAGGACTGCAATGTACTTATTACTCCTTCCCCAGTCTGACAGAGGCCTCAGTTATACAGTCACCCCGAGTTTCCTCTGCAGATACAGGGGGTCAGATAGGAGATAGCAGCACAGATACAGCAGAGACCTCCCATATACTACAGACAGCATCAGTGACCTCCCATATACTACATACACCACCAGTGACCTCCCATATACTACAGACAGCATCAGTGACCTCCCATATACTACAGACAGCATCGGTGACCTCCCATATACTACAGACAGCATCAGTGACCTCCCATATACTACAGACACCACCAGTGACCTCCCGTATACTACAGACATCACCAGTGACCTCCCGTATACTACAGACAGCATCAGTGACCTCCCATATACTACAGACACCACCAGTGACCTCCCATATACTACAGACAGCATCACTGACCTCCCGTATACTACAGACACCACCAGTGACCTCCCATATACTACAGACAGCATCAGTGACCTCCCGTATACTACAGACACCACCAGTGACCTCCCGTATACTACAGACAGCATCAGTGACCTCCCGTATACTACAGACACCACCAGTGACCTCCCGTATACTACAGACACCACCAGTGACCTCCCGTATACTACAGACAGCATCAGTGACCTCCCATATACCACAGACAGCATCACTGACCTCCCATATACTACAGACAGCATCGGTGACCTCCCGGATACTACAGACAGCATCAGTGACCTCCCATATACCACAGACAGCATCACTGACCTCCCATATACTACAGACAGCATCAGTGACCTCCCATATACTACAGACAGCATCAGTGACCTCCCGTATACTACAGACACCACCAGTGACCTCCCGTATACTACAGACACCACCAGTGACCTCCCGTATACTACAGACAGCATCACTGACCTCCCGTATACTACAGACAGCATCAGTGACCTCCCATATACCACAGACAGCATCAGTGACCTCCCGTATACAACAGACAGTACGGGTGACCTCCCATATACTACAGACACCACCAGTGACCTCCCATATACCACAGACACCACCAGTGACCTCCCATATACTACAGACAGCATCAGTGACCTCCCGTATACTACAGACAGCATCACTGACCTCCCATATACTACAGACAGCATTAGTGACCTCCCGTATACTACAGACACCACCAGTGACCTCCCATATACTACAGACACCACCAGTGACCTCCCATATACCACAGACAGCATCAGTGACCTCCCATATACTACAGACACCACCAGTGACCTCCCATATACTACAGACAGCATCACTGACCTCCCATATACTACAGACACCACCAGTGACCTCCCATATACTACAGACAGCATCACTGACCTCCCATATACTACAGACAGCATCAGTGACCTCCCGTATACTACAGACACCACCAGTGACCTCCCGTATACTACAGACAGCATCACTGACCTCCCATATACTACAGACACCACCAGTGACCTCCCATATACTACAGACAGCATCACTGACCTCCCATATACCACAGACACCACCAGTGACCTCCCATATACTACAGACAGCATCAGTGACCTCCCGTATACTACAGACAGCATCAGTGACCTCCCATATACTACAGACAGCATCACTGACCTCCCATATACTACAGACAGCATCAGTGACCTCCCGTATACTACAGACAGCATCAGTGACCTCCCATATACTACAGACACCACCAGTGACCTCCCATGTACTACAGACACCACCAGTGACCTCCCGTATACTACAGACAGCATCAGTGACCTCCCGTATACTACAGACAGCATCAGTGACCTCCCATATACTACATACAGCATCGGTGACCTCCCGTATACTACAGACAGCATCACTGACCTCCCGTATACTACAGACAGCATCAGTGACCTCCTGTCACAAACCGCAGTGTGCAGCCCCGTTTGCGACCACGTCCCTTACCTTCACGATGGTCCGCCCTGCCCTGCTGGTCCAATGCCTGTGCCGCCTCCATTGGTGGATCATGGTGTGATGTCCCCTGTGCCCCCGTGGGCAGTTGGCGATGCCCTCTGCCAGTTTCACGCCAGGCCCACGCACCTGTGACCTATGACACCTGTGACCAGCAATGTGCAAACCAATCACACTGACCGCTGGTCTGAACTCTGACCTGTACACCTGTAACAGAACCAAGGTGTACACTGACACTTCGTGGTTCTGATTGATGCTGCGGCTTGCAGCCAATCACTAACAGGCAAGGGGGATATAGATCAGGCCTTGGGTTTAACTTCCTGACCTTGAACAATTGCTTCCATCTGTTCCCTGAGTGTACTCCTGTGTCAGAGAAGTTCCCAAGGCTCCTGGCTATCCAGTCTCCAGCAATACCATCTCCAAGTGTCCTGTTGCTGCTGCTGCTGCTGCTGCTGCTACTTACCTGGTTCCGTTCATCTCCAGAGACTCCTGCTAATTCCATTACTGAGGTAGAGTGAGCAAGCTATCCCCAGCAGAGGATCCCGCTGGCACTGGCTAGCAATCCCCACTAGCTCCCAGGCTAGACCCATTGGCTCCCAGGCCAAACTGCTTTTAAAACCATCAGTGACTTTCTCCATCACAGTCCTGATCTGTCGACAGGCACTGTCAACATCCAAGTCGACTCTCAGCTACTGTCGTCTCCTAGTGACTAACAACATCTGTGTCATCTCCGACGTTCACCAGTTGCTGTATTACAGTATTGTCGCATATTCACCTGCTGCCGACATCCTGTGTCGACTGTGCACTGAAGTGCCCCAGAGACTTTGCAACACCTTTCCTGGTTATCGACATCAAGTACTAATGACTCCCAGGTCGTCACCTCCGGCTCCCAGGCCGTCCTGCAGCTCCCAGGCTGCCAACTATCACCTCCGGCTCCCAGGCCGTCCTGCAGCTCCCAGGCTGCCAACTATCACCTCCGGCTCCCAGGCCGTCACAAAGCTCCCAGGCTGCAAACTATCACCTCCAGCTCCCAGGCCGTCCCGCAGCTTCCAGGCTGTCTACTATCATCCCCGGCTCTCAGGCCGTCCTGCAGCTCCCAGGCTGCCAACTATCACCTCCGGCTCCCAGGACGTCCCACAGCTCCCAGGCTGCCAACTATCACCTCCGGCTCCAAGGCCGTCCCGCAGCTTCCAGGCTCTCTACTATCATCCCCGGCTCTCAGGCCGTCTCAAAGACATTCTCTCAAATCTCCTGTGTCCTCAGTCCCAGCCTGCGTCCAGAGGACCAGGGCAGGGGGCCGCGACCTGCTTGTCAGACGCAGCCAAGTCCATAGTTCCTTGCGGGACTCCCTGGTGAATACCACTGGCAAGTTAGACTCCGCGCCCCTGCTTCTGGTCTCCGCCAACCCTCTGGTTCGCTGTGCCCAGGTCCCCAGTGCATGTCATACATAAAGCCTCCTGCTTTCCAGCGCCCTCCACTGGTCCACCACGGTCACAGCCGGGAACACAAGAAACCCCGGTGCTGACACCCCCCATATACTACAGACAGCATCGGTGACATCCCATATACTACAGACACCATCGGTGTCCTCCTATATACTACAGACAGCATCAGTGACCTCCCATATACTACATACAGCATCGGTGACCTCCCATATACTACAGACAGCATCAGTGACCTCCCATATACTACATACAGCATCGGTGACCTCCCATATACTACAGACAGCATCAGTGACCTCCCATATACTACAGACAGCATCGGTGACATCCCATATACTACAGACACCACCGGTGACCTCCTGTGTACTACAGACAGCATCAGTGACCTCCCATATACTACATACACCATCGGTGACCTCCCATATACTACAGACAGCATCAGTGACCTCCCATATACTACAGACAGCATCAGTGACCTCCCATATACTACAGACACCACCAGTGACCTCCCGTGTACTACAGACACCACCAGTGACCTCCCATATACTACAGACAGCATCGGTGTCCTCCTATATACTACAGACAGCATCGGTGACCTCCCATATACTACAGACACCACCAGTGACCTCCCATATACTACAGACAGCATCGGTGTCCTCCTATATACTACAGACAGCATCGGTGACCTCCCATATACTACAGACAGCATCAGTGACCTCCCATATACTACAGACAGCATCGGTGACCTCCCATATACTACAGACAGCATCGGTGACCTCCCATATACTACAGACAGCATCGGTGACCTCCCATGTACTACAGACAGCATCAGTGACCTCCCATATACTACAGACACCACCAGTGACCTCCCATATACTACAGACAGCATCGGTGTTCTCCCATATACTACAGACAGCATCGGTGACCTCCCATATACTACAGACAGCATCAGTGACCTCCCATATACTACAGACACCACCAGTGACCTCCCTTATACTACAGACACCACCAGTGATCTCCCATATACTACAGACAGCATCAGTGACCTCCCACATACTACAGACTGCATCAGTGACCTCCCATATACCACAGACAGCACCAGTGACCTCCCGTATACTACAGACACCACCAGTGACCTCCCGTATACTACAGACACCACCAGTGACCTCTCGTATACTACAGACACCACCAGTGACCTCCCGTATACTACAGACAGCATCAGTGACCTCCCTTATACTACAGACAGCATCAGTGACCTCCCATATACTACAGACACCACCAGTGATCTCCCATATACTACAGACACCATCAGTGACCTCCCATATACTAGACATCACCAGTGACCTCCCATATACTACAGACAGCATCAGTGACCTCCCGTATACTACAGACACCACCAGTGACCTCCTGTATACTACAGACAGCATCAGTGACCTCCCATATACTACAGACAGCATCAGTGACCTCCCATGTACTACAGACAGCATCACTGACCTCCCATATACTACAGACACCACCAGTGACCTCCCATATACTACAGACAGCATCACTGACCTCCCATATACTTCAGACAGCATCAGTGACCTCCCGTATACTACAGACAGCATCAGTGACCTCCCATGTACTACAGACAGCATCTGTGACCTCCCATATACCACAGACAGCATCAGTGACCTCCCATATACTACAGACAGCATCAGTGACCTCCCATATACTACAGACAGCATCAGTGACCTCCCTTATACTACAGACAGCATCAGTGACCTCCTGTATACTACAGACAGCATCAGTGACCTCCCGTATACTACAGACAGCATCACTGACCTCCCATATACTTCAGACAGCATCAGTGACCTCCCGTATACTACAGACAGCATCAGTGACCTCCCATGTACTACAGACAGCATCTGTGACCTCCCATATACCACAGACAGCATCAGTGACCTCCCATATACTACAGACAGCATCAGTGACCTCCCATATACTACAGACAGCATCAGTGACCTCCCTTATACTACAGACAGCATCAGTGACCTCCCGTATACTACAGACAGCATCAGTGACCTCCCTTATACTACAGACAGCATCAGTGACCTCCCATATACTACAGACAGCATCAGTGACCTCCCATATACTACAGACAGCATCAGTGACCTCCCTTATACTACAGACAGCATCAGTGACCTCCCGTATACTACAGACAGCATCAGTGACCTCCCTTATACTACAGACAGCATCAGTGACCTCCCGTATACTACAGACAGCATCAGTGACCTCCCGTATACTACAGACAGCATCGGTGACCTCCCATATACTAGACAGCATCGGTGACCTACAGACACCACCGGTGACCTCCCGTATACTACAGACACCACCGGTGACCTCTCGTATACTACAGACACCACCAGTGACCTCCCGTATACTACAGACAGCATCAGTGACCTCCCTTATACTACAGACAGCATCAGTGACCTCCCATATACTACAGACACCACCAGTGATCTCCCATATACTACAGACACCACCAGTGACCTCCCATATACTACAGACAGCATCGGTGACCTCCCATATACTACAGACAGCATCAGTGACCTCCCATATACTACAGACACCACCAGTGACCTCCCTTATACTACAGACACCACCAGTGATCTCCCATATACTACAGACAGCATCAGTGACCTCCCACATACTACAGACTGCATCAGTGACCTCCCATATACTAGACATCACCAGTGACCTCCCATATACTACAGACAGCATCAGTGACCTCCCGTATACTACAGACACCACCAGTGACCTCTTATATACTACAGACAGCATCAGTGACCTCCCATATACTACAGACAGCATCAGTGACCTCCCATGTACTACAGACAGCATCAGTGACCTCCCATATACTACAGACACCACCAGTGACCTCCCATATACTACAGACAGCATCACTGACCTCCCATATACTTCAGACAGCATCAGTGACCTCCCGTATACTACAGACAGCATCAGTGACCTCCCATGTACTACAGACAGCATCTGTGACCTCCCATATACCACAGACAGCATCAGTGACCTCCCATATACTACAGACAGCATCAGTGACCTCCCATATACCACAGACAGCATCAGTGACCTCCCTTATACTACAGACAGCATCAGTGACCTCCCATATACTACAGACAGCATCAGTGACCTCCCTTATACTACAGACAGCATCAGTGACCTCCCGTATACTACAGACAGCATCAGTGACCTCCCGTATACTACAGACAGCATCAGTGACCTCCCGTATACTACAGACAGCATCAGTGACCTCCCTTATACTACAGACAGCATCAGTGACCTCCCGTATACTACAGACAGCATCAGTGACCTCCCGTATACTACAGACAGCATCAGTGACCTCCCGTATACTACAGACAGCATCAGTGACCTCCCGTATACTACAGACACCACCAGTGACCTCCCGTATACTACAGACAGCATCAGTGACCTCCCGTATACTACAGACACCACCAGTGACCTCCCGTATACTACAGACAGCATCAGTGACCTCCCATATACTACAGACAGCATCAGTGACCTCCCATATACTACAGACAGCATCAGTGACCTCCCGTATACTACAGACAGCATCACTGACCTCCCGTATACTACAGACAGCATCAGTGACCTCCTGTCACAAACCGCGGTGTGCAGCCCCGTTTGCGACCACGTCCCTTACCTTCACGATGGTCCGCCCTGCCCTGCTGGTCCAATGCCTGTGCCGCCTCCATTGGTGGATCATGGTGTGATGTCCCCTGTGCCCCCGTGGGCAGTTGGCGATGCCCTCTGCCAGTTTCACGCCAGGCCCACGCACCTGTGACCTATGACACCTGTGACCAGCAATGTGCAAACCAATCACACTGACCGCTGGTCTGAACTCTGACCTGTACACCTGTAACAGAACCAAGGTGTACACTGACACTTCGTGGTTCTGATTGATGCTGCGGCTTGCAGCCAATCACTAACAGGCAAGGGGGATATAGATCAGGCCTTGGGTTTAACTTCCTGACCTTGAACAATTGCTTCCATCTGTTCCCTGAGTGTACTCCTGTGTCAGAGAAGTTCCCAAGGCTTCTGGCTATCCAGTCTCCAGCAATACCATCTCCAAGTGTCCTGTTGCTGCTGCTGCTGCTGCTGCTACTTACCTGGTTCCGTTCATCTCCAGAGACTCCTGCTAATTCCATTACTGAGGTAGAGTGAGCAAGCTATCCCCAGCAGAGGATCCCGCTGGCACTGGCTAGCAATCCCCACTAGCTCCCAGGCTAGACCCATTGGCTCCCAGGCCAAACTGCTTTTAAAACCATCAGTGACTTTCTCCATCACAGTCCTGATCTGTCGACAGGCACTGTCAACATCCAAGTCGACTCTCAGCTACTGTCGTCTCCTAGTGACTAACAACATCTGTGTCATCTCCGACGTTCACCAGTTGCTGTATTACAGTATTGTCGCATATTCACCTGCTGCCGACATCCTGTGTCGACTGTGCACTGAAGTGCCCCCAGAGACTTTGCAACACCTTTCCTGGTTATCGACATCAAGTACTAACGACTCCCAGGTCGTCACCTCCGGCTCCCAGGCCGTCCTGCAGCTCCCAGGCTGCCAACTATCACCTCCGGCTCCCAGGCCGTCCTGCAGCTCCCAGGCTGCCAACTATCACCTCCGGCTCCCAGGCCGTCACACAGCTCCCAGGCTGCAAACTATCACCTCCAGCTCCCAGGCCGTCCCGCAGCTTCCAGGCTGTCTACTATCATCCCCGGCTCTCAGGCCGTCCTGCAGCTCCCAGGCTGCCAACTATCACCTCCGGCTCCCAGAACGTCCCACAGCTCCCAGGCTGCCAACTATCACCTCCGGCTCCGAGGCCGTCCCGCAGCTTCCAGGCTCTCTACTATCATCCCCGGCTCTCAGGCCGTCTCAAAGACATTCTCTCAAATCTCCTGTGTCCTCAGTCCCAGCCTGCGTCCAGAGGACCAGGGCAGGGGGCCACGACCTGCTTGTCAGACGCAGCCAAGTCCATAGTTCCTTGCGGGACTCCCTGGTGAATACCACTGGCAAGTTAGACTCCGCGCCCCTGCTTCTGGTCTCCGCCAACCCTCTGGTTCGCTGTGCCCAGGTCCCCAGTGCATGTCATACATAAAGCCTCCTGCTTTCCAGCGCCCTCCACTGGTCCACCACGGTCACAGCCGGGAACACAAGAAACCCCGGTGCTGACACCCCCCATATACTACAGACACCACCGGTGACCTCCTGTGTACTACAGACAGCATCAGTGACCTCCCATATACTACATACAGCATCGGTGACCTCCCATATACTACAGACAGCATCAGTGACCTCCCATATACTACAGACAGCATCAGTGACCTCCCATATACTACAGACCGCATCGGTGACCTTCCATATACTATAGACACCACCGGTGACCTCCCGTGTACTACAGACAGCATCAGTGACCTCCCATATACTACATACAGCATCGGTGACCTCCCATATACTACAGACAGCATCAATGACCTCCCATATACTACAGACAGCATCAGTGACCTCCCATATACTACAGACAGCATCAGTGACCTCCCATATACTACAGACACCACCAGTGACCTCCCATATACTACAGACAGCATCGGTGTCCTCCCGTATACTACAGACACCACCAGTGACCTCCCGTATACTACAGACACCACCAGTGACCTCCCGTATACTACAGACACCACCAGTGACCTCCCGTATACTACAGACACCACCAGTGACCTCCCGTATACTACAGACAGCATCAGTGACCTCCCTTATACTACAGACAGCATCGGTGACCTCCCATATACTACAGACAGTACGGGTGACCTCCCGTATACTACAGACAGCATCAGTGACCTCCCATATACTACATACAGCATCAGTGACCTCCCGTATACTACAGACAGCATCAGTGACCTCCCGTATACTACAGACAGCATCAGTGACCTCCCATATACTACATACAGCATCATTGACCTCCCGTATACTACATACAGCATCAGTGACCTCCCGTATACTACAGACAGCATCGGTGACCTCCCCTATACTACAGACAGCATCGGTGACCTCCCATATACTACAGACACCACCGGTGACCTCCCATATACTACAGACACCACCAGTGACCTCCCATATACTACAGACAGCATCAGTGACCTCCCGTATACTACATACAGCATCGGTGACCTCCCGTATACTACAGACAGCATCGGTGACCTCCCATATACTACAGACACCACCATTGACCTCCCATATACTACAGACACCACCAGTGACCTCCCATATACTACAGACACCACCAGTGACCTCCCGTATACTACAGACACCACCAGTGACCTCCCGTATACTACAGACAGCATCAGTGACCTCCCTTATACTACAGACAGCATCAGTGCCCTCCCATATACTAGACAGCATCAGTGACCTCCCATATACTACAGACAGCATCAGTGACCTCCCTTATACTACAGACAGCATCAGTGACCTCCCTTATACTACAGACACCACCAGTGACCTCCCATATACTACAGACAGCATCAGTGACCTCCCATATACTAGACAGCAAGGCGGCCAATAGCGGCATTCGGGAGGCGGAGCCGCACGATGTACACAAACACCGTGTGGCTCCTGCTGTCCGGCTGGTTTCGGGTGTCGGTTTGTTTTTTTGCCAAGACCCTTACCTGGACTACGTCGCCCTGGGACAGGTGAGTATGGTTTCCTTCCACAGCTTCCACATGGATTTCCTCGGACTCCGGACCGCCGACAGCGAGGACGACATGGACAGCGACGTCGACATGGACCCCGGACCTGGAGCCTGGGGCTGGTTGTTAAAAATCGGGGAACCCCTATTTGTCGGGTTCCCTGATTTTTAATTACCGGCCCCGGCTCTGTCAGCCTGGTGCTGGTTACAGCTGTGGGGAGGACCCCACGCCGTTTTTTTTTTAATATTTTTTTTTTACACTAAAGCCTGCACGGATCTGACTGATCCGTGCAGGCTTAAAGCAAATACGACAGGGAAAGCAAGGTGTATTTTCCTGTCGTAATTGCGTGGGTGTTTTACACCACTTAGCAGCCGTATTATCAGTACGGCTGCTTAGTAAATCAGGAACCACCATTCTTTTGAATGGTGATTTCTGTCGTATCCTATCGATGGTGTAGACATTCGTATTTGTAAATACAAATACGAATGTTCCATCTTTAGGAATACGAATTGTTGTAAATCCAGAAAATACAAATTCGTAAAAAAAAGGTGTATTTCTGCCTACGAATAGACCTTTTTTCTACGAATCCATTTTGGTAAATGTCCCCCAAAATCGCATGGCATACACCCAATGCACAGCGATGCGATTTTAAATTGTATAAGCCCCTATATGATGTTTAATTGTATAAGCACCCTAATGGGGGCTTACAATACTGCGCTCGCCACACTATAGTAAAAATCAACTCCATGCTGACGTGGATAGTGGGGGTATGAAAAGGTCGTAGGACGCGTACCGCCACCCCTCGCACCCCATGTTATAGAGGCCACTTTTTACATTGAAAAACCCATTAGGGTGCTTATACAATTTTAAATCGCATACCATTGTATATGCGATACAATGGCATACAGTGCCATACAATGCGATGGTATACAATTTAAAATTGTATAACATCGCCTGCCATCGCGTAACATCGCATCGCATACCATCGCATGCCTTATGGTCTGCGATGCGATGGGCTCCGTGCTAGTACACAAGTACCTATTCCTGCCCTACATTACCTCACACACCAGTCTCCATCTTTTCACTTTTGTTTTTGCATTAATACAAGCGCTATCCTGCACTGTATTATTTATCTATTATTTATTTATCCCTCCCAGCTCTGTATTAATCACTCAAATGTCCTAAACACATCAATCACCCAGCGTTCCATCCTCCAATCATACATTAGCAATAATAAAATGCATAAACGTTTTCCATAATTAGAAGAAGAGATGAACGGTGTCTGTCATCCAAGTATATCACAACACGCTAAGCGGGCAAGATGTACTGAGCCTTAAAAAGTGATAAAATGGTGAGTGATAAACCTCCAACCAATCAGCTCCTACCTGTCATTTTTCAAACACAGCCTGCGACATGGCTATTACCAGCTGATTGGCTGGTTGTTTAATACTCTCAATTTGATCACTTTTCAAGCTTAGTACATCTCGCCCGCTGTGATGTCAGGGCGTCCTCATATACCTATTGTAGCATTAATGCGACACACAGCACAAGTCACCCGGCACAACTGAGACACTCTGAGATGCGCAGCATCAAATCATCAGAAAACCTGTATTTCTCTTTACATTTTTATTTCATCAGCAAATCACCTCCCACAGGGCCACATGTACTAAGCCTGGTGACATGATACAGTGGGAAGTGATAATGCACCAACCAATCAGCTCCTAACAGGATAGGTGTAACATTGTCAGTTAGGGGCTGATTGGCTGGTGCAGCTTCATCAGGCTTAATAAACCTGTCTCACGGTGTATTACAGATGCTGGGTTGCTACAATAATGCACAGAAGCTAGTGTTACACATGTACATATGTCTGGGTGTCTGTTTTTGGTCATTTCCCCTGTCCTGGAAGAGGATGATGTGGAATATAATGTAGATGTGATGTGCCGCACGGCCATCACCAACTGCCGCCCGCATGCCACATTTGAATGATGCAGCCTCAGCACTGGCATTTCCTGGGCAGAAGTGGACGAGGACGCAGGGAAAAAACCAGCTCTCAGGTAAGAGACATTTTCAGGCAAAAAAATCGCAGCCAGTGACTGTAGTGAGTGACCAGTGAGTGGAGCTCAGCGCACAATTACATCTGTGCTTTTTCTTTCTCTTTTCCCCCTTTTTTTTCTTCTTTTTCTCCCTTCGATCACCTTCTGCCTCCGGCTACAATGAGCCGTCGAGAGTTGTCCCAGCTAATTGGAAACCAAGGTCAGTAAAAAGTTTGTTCAGTAAATTAAATATTTTAGTGGCCATACACACGCAGATTTATCTTCAGATCTGGCTGGTTGGAACAAAAACCTGGTTATGGATGAGAGCAAATGACAGCTGACCATTTGCTTGGAAATGCTGGAAAACCGACAAACTGTCACTCATCCATCACCATGTTTTTGTCCCAACCAGCCAGATCTGAAGATAAATCTTACTAGTGTATGGGCACCTGTCCTTTGTAGTGGGAGGGATTATAACAGTGGTGGTTGGCCAGTGTCCCTGTGTTCCTGGCTGGCACCTCCCATGCTGTTAGTTACAGATCAGGAAGCACTAAACATTGGGGCCTTCATCCGTACACGCATACTGCTGCAGCTCTGTATTTCAGTTGTATGGTAATGTAATATATACAATCATGTTATTGCTGGAACTCTTATTGTACACCAGCAATATCTGATCCTCACATGTCACATATGGCTATTTGTTATATCTACAATGTATGAAATATCATTTTAGATGGACCCAGCCAGAACATCAGAGAGGCTTGGCTGAGGTCAGGACGCCGCAGACCATCCGATGGGAGTCGATCAGGAAGAAGATCTGGACCATCATCGGGAAGAGGAAGATCTGGACGGAGAGGAAGAGGAGGACATGAGCCCAGTGGCAGTGACCATCAGGCAGAGGCTGTGAGACCAGATCGCCTCCTGCTGGAAATATTCCTGCAGTTCTTCAAGCCCCGTCTCCCCACCTTCTGCAGGCACACCATTGCGTAAGGAGAGGAACCAGAGAACTGCACCATCTGCATCTCTAACATTGAGGTAGGTACTGAAATGGCTTTATCACACTGCCACCACACATTCCATGCTCCCTGTCTTACAGAACGGCTGAAGGTCAACAACACCTGCCCTCTGTGCCGCGAGGGACTCTTCATCCTGAACCTTCTCTCCCACCTCACCTGATGGCTCCCCAGCGAACAACCAAAATGTAAGAGCAAAGGTCTAAAGCGGTAAGTTCCTATTTAAAATTATTAATACATTTTTCCATCTTTTCTTTTACTCCTTTTCTTTTAATCCTATTCTTTTTTTTGCAAACAATCAAATGATTGTAAAGACTTGTTCCTGATCCCTCCAGTTTCTGCAATCATTTTTCTGGAGGGAATTGACGGTAACAAGCTGGGGATTAGGGCTAATGGCGACACCCCACAAAAAAAAACGACATTGAGCAGCCACCTCATGGGTGTGTTGGAAGAGCTGCTAATTATTATTATGGTGACTGTTACACCGAACTTAATGATAACTTAATAACTTGATCATTTAACATTTAAACTTGGGTATGGCCGGGTACATCAGCTAGTAATTAGTAACCCTGACGATTTTCCTCGCCAATAGGTCTCTGTCATTATTTTCGATTTGTTTATTAGTGTTTTACGTGTGTATAAATAAATGTGGGCTAATGGTGTGTACACACGGTCAGATGTGCCTTAAGATCCTATCCACGATCTGATCAGATAGGATCGTGGATAGGATCTTAAGGCACATCCGATTTGCTTCCTATCTTGACTATATAGTGCAGATCTGCACTATATAGACAAGGCAGCCAAGACTTTCTGGCTTCCGATACGTGAATGCGCATCGGGATCGGATCGGGATCGCAAGGGTTAAAACCCTTGCGATCTGCATCCGATGCCGATCCGATGTTGACTATCGTCAACATCAGAAAGGAAATCGGACCGTGTGTACACAGCATTACATTAGCTGATGCAGTGTAACATATTCATTTTATCATGATTTATAGAGCTCCAAAATATTACATTACATTGTGTCACAGGTCTTGCCATACATCATGGAATTAACGCCACACGAGATACAGAAAAACAGTGTTATAGGCTAAGGGGGTTATTTAATGTGTAGGTCACGGCGGACGAGCTTGCTCCTGTCCTGTTCTCAGTCAGCTCGTCCGAGGACATGCAGGCGGGAGTCAATGTCCCCCCTGCCGGGGAGCGAGAAGGGGGCGTGGCCTCGAGTTGTGTCCGGGAAGAGGCGAGCTGCAGCCGGCAGCTTGTCACTTCCTGGCCGTTCTCGGCAGAAAGAGCCCGACAGCTAGTGAAGTCGGGCTCGTTTTGCAGAGAAACCTTGCTCAATGTTGTTGGGGAAGATGGCATTGACTAGGGCCCGACGACCATCTCCCCTGTAGGGAGATGGTCGCCCGCGATTGAATACCCCCCTAAGGCAGAATTTCCAAAGCTCCATAATTACTGGCCAGGTTTTAAGGATGTCCATGTGAGAGCACAGATGACTTAACTACGTTACTCATTTTGATTTAAACGCCTGGACTCAAGCATGGCTATCCTTAAAATTTGGACTGTAAGGAATATTTTGGGAAACTCTAGGATAAAGTGTGATTTTGGCAACAGTATCGGCAAGTAAACCAATCAGACGGAGCTGGATTAAGGCTTGGGGGGGTCTAATGCACCTAAGAAAAGAAAATTAAAATCAGAGCATCGCAATCACTAAATTCATTTATTTTTTAAATGATTGGGTAACTGGCCTTATTTGCATGAAGCAATTCATATACCACCGATGCTCATATATGTAAAATTAGCAGGGCCAGAATCTTAGCATTTATTTAGTGGAGGTGGAGTTGAAAACTTCACGTTTTCATCTGGAACGCTAAATGCAGCAGCGGTATTAGGAAATACTACTAGAATATCTGTCAGTGGTAACAGACTAGGAAACAGCGAGTAATTATACAGGTTATATTGGAAAAAGAAACATCTGCAATGTAGCCACAATGAGGAAAATGAAATAAGGCACAATAGGCCTTACTGAATGTGAGCTGGAAAACAAAGAACAGACGATCGCTTCTGTATACATGAGCAAATACACTGTGGCCCTTATTCTAGTTGACTCGGTCGGATGCGTATTTCGGACGGCCACCCAGTGTTCTTAGCCCCGCCTACCATACAGATCGCCCACACCGTCCGAATGCTATGTCAGCTGTCTGCCCCACACACGTGCGTCACGGACAGATTACCATACGCATGCCCAGCTATTGCCAGAGGGGAAATAATGCCGACATTGCAGTCAAAGGTCACGAGGGACCAGTTAATAACCGCATAACCATGGACCAAAGTTCCCCACTGATTACTGAAGATCTGATGTACAAAATAGCAGACAGCAAGTAAAATGGCTGCCACCAGTATGCATAGGCGACATATTGTCCTGTGGCATACATCCCTACCAGCTACCACCATGGGAAAATATTTCATTTATTTACCGTTTCTTATATAGCGCAGCATATACCGTTGCGCTTTAAGATTTTGGCCAGGATATAACCTTACCCCCATCAAAAACTACATCCAAGGCTGTGGCACCCTGCAGATCTCGTACCAGCGCCGCCAGTGGCCGACTTGAACTCTAAAATGGCGCCAATATCAGACATAAAATCCTACCAATGCCACCCACAGGAAACAAATCTAAATGACATAGATAGCAACCTCAATCTACTGTATATTATAAAATAATATACCATAAGTCCTGAATAAAACACAAAGGAATGGTAACAAGAGAAATACTCCCTCTAATAATAGGGGCCAATAGCTCCGCAGATTTGCCTACCAAACATGCTGGAAAGGCTAAAAATCATTCCTGTTACTTAAAGCCAAAGCCGTGCAAATGCTTGTACAAGATTAACTGAAATACCGCCCCCGGCCTGGGGTAACCCGGCCCCGCATAGTGTGTATATAAACCCTAACCCTAACTGAAGGGGCTAAGCAGGATACAGCATAGCAGCCCCGGAACCTAACCGGACCCTGCCAGTATGAACGGCGCCAGAGAGATACTCCGCGCGCCAGAGAGATACTCCGCTGCACAGCCGAAACCTGCAGATGTCCCAGAAGGACCCGCGAGTAATGGCGGCCGCAGCTTTAGAGGCTCCATCACAGGCCGCGTCGCTGCTGCGATAAACTACCGGCAGCGCTGTGACCAGGAGGCCCAGCGCCGCAAACCTAAGCGACCCGCGGAAGTTAAACTGCTCATTACACTGTGACGTGACCCGATGCCTATACAGCGCAAGGGGACACGGCAAATGCTCAGGCCCAGCAAATGCAATATGGATAGATGAAGGAGAGAATATAACAAATAGGAAGAAATACAGATTAGAATATAGATGAGAGATTTAGCAGAGAAAGAAAAAGAAAAGTGAAAACAGAAAGATGATACAATATGAGCAGAATTTAACCACTTCAACAATATACTTATCAGCACAACGAATCTGACTGAAAACAGATGGAACCTTCTAGACATAGGCATATATCAGATGTAGAGCCACTCCCCTGACATTCCATCAACCAATCAAATCAGTACTCCCTTCACACAATGTTCCTCCCCTTAAAACCTCACCCACCTGTGCATGTGGGGGCGCCGGGGCCTGCGGTGCTATAGTCACCCCCCCCCCAATCCCCCGCAGACTTACCTATCTCGCTGGTCCTAGCGGCTCCGTTCTTCTGCTGAGGACCACCACAAAATGGCTGCCCCCATATAGCACACAGTTCTCTGAAACTGTCTGCTGTATGGGGGTGCCATTTTGTGGTGGTCCTCAGCAGAAGAACGGAGCCGCCGGGACCAGCACGATAGGTAAGGCTGTGGGGGATTGGGGGGGTTTGCATGGGCGGTGGGTGCTTGGCGGGGTGGCGGCGCCAAAACTTAGCTACGCCACTGCCTATGGCCTTCTCTTCGCATCCCCCGCCGCCCTGCGCGTCCCCGTCGATCCGCGCTGCCCTCCCCTGTGTCCGGGCAGCCTCCTGCTGTGCTGCCCAGACAGTGACCTCCTCCTCCCTGCACAGCTTCCGGGTGCAGGGAGGAGGAAACGGAGCCCTTACAGCCAGGTAAGGGTGCAGGGAGGGAGGGGGGTCCCGCTACACATCGCCGGTCATCGCCTTTGAGTTAATAATCGCATATGTTACTGCATATGCGATTATTAACAATGAGAATGCCGGCGATGTGCGGCGGGGGTTATTGGAGAATCCCGCCCATACTCTTTAGTTCATCTTTTTCTCTCTCTTCTCCTCTCTCAACTGAAGTCTGTATCATCACCACACACAGGGCCAGATGCACTAAGCTTCAAAAGAGATAAAGTGGAGAGTGATTAAAACCAACCAATCAGCTCCTGTATGACATTTTGTAAACATAGTCTATGACATGGCAGGTAGGAGCTGATTGGCTGGTGGTTTATCACTCTCCATTGTCTCCCCAGTGTGTGTTACTGTTTTGTATCTGTGTTGGTTGTCAATGAATATAAAAGGGTATGGGTGAAAACCGGACCAACACAAAACCTCCGGACCGCCGGACCGGACATCAAACTCTGCATTTTGTAGCTTGTAGCCTCCGGTCCGGTGGGTGTCCTGTCCGGGGGTGTCCTGTCCTGGGGGGCTGCCTGTCACACCTGTCACCAGGTAGAGGAGGGCGGGGTAGAATAAAGTCTCCCTGTATGGTCCGGCCATGTAGCAAAAACCGGACGGTCAGGACCACCCGGGGAGGCTGTAATCTCCCCTTCCCCATGTCCCTGGTGATAGCAATCACAGGGACCCCCCCGGACAAGACACCCCTGGACAGAACACCCCCCGGACCGGACCCTACAAGCTCCGGACTGCAGATTTTGATGTCCTGTCCGGCAGTCCGGGGTTTAGTCCGGTCCGGTTTTTACATAGTCCCAATATAAAACAAGGTGTGACAGCACCACATAGTGACACACAACAGAAAAATAAACATTGGAAAATTGAGAAAAACATCGGCGGATAAATCTAGTGATGTTGAGGAAACATTGGATTGGGTTAAACATCGAACATTGGAACCATAAATCCGATGAGGTCGATGAAACATCATATGATTACCCATCCCTACCTACCAGTGTCCCTCTTCGCAAAAGCTACAAGTTGGGAGGTATGGGGGAGGGTACAGAAGAGCCTCTGCCTCTCACATCTCCTCCATCCCATGCAGAGCTCTTGTTAGGACTTACCACAGGCGCCTCTCTCAGCATCTGCCGCATACTCCCTCCTGCCGCCTGTCTGGTGTCCATGCCGGCGGTACCAGGGCTAGGGCCACTTGTCACTATATATATCATGGTGGGGAATCAGGGTGTCAGTCTCCCCTGGGCTGCGGCTGGGCTCCGATCATCCACCCTGCTGCTGCTGGGCTCCCTGCAATCTGGTCTGCTGAAGCGGGGCTGCGGACAGGCACACAGGGAGATGCTGGACTCCTTCCGCCGGATACACTGACTGCTGCTGCCGGCTGCTTCTCTCGCTGCGAATGCGCCCCCGCCCGGCCCAGCAGCAGCATGACAGGGAGCCGCACACATGACGGAGGCAGCTGCAATTCCGCCCAGCAGCCACTAGGGGCAGAGTTCCCCGGGGGCGGCGCTGTGTGTGTGATGCTGCGTCACTGTAGGGCAGGTTCCCGCCCGGGCTGCTGCGGTGACAGAGGAGGAGAAGACTCCCGGTACCGGGCATGGGAATGGCCCTGGAGGCACCTGTCAGCACCCGGGCCCAGCCGCTGTGGAGGAGAGGTAGGCGGCCCTCAGGGAGAGCAGGTGATTGGTCAGTGTGTGTGATGTGGGCGGGGCTGGCTCCCTGCGGCCGGTGTCCCCTCAGCTCTCACATTTCTCTCTCATTTATGCTCATTTGTTGTTTTTATGTCTCATTTATTATTAGTTTTATACAGAATTATTGGGGTTATTATATTGATATATAACTGATATTATGTCACATGTCACCGCTGCTGTATACCGGGGGGGGGGGGGAGAGTGGGAGCTGTGGTGAAACAATACACTGATCACATAAGCAGCTGTATGCAGTGATCTGTGTGTAATAAGAGGGGGCTGCACTGATGCCACCACTGTTATATACACACGCACATTACACACTGATTCATACAGGTGACTGGCGTCTGGGATGCCGGCATACAGAATACCGACACCGGCGTCCCGAAGGAGGGAATCCTGACAGGGGTCAGGTAATCTTACTTACTCCTCATTTGGTCCCCTCCCCCATCATCCCCCAAAAATAAAAAAACAACTTCCACAGCCTGTCCCTATCCCTCCACCCCCTGTAACCTGTCCTTAACCCTCCCATCTGCAGCCTGTACCTATCAGCAGGGTCTGTCCTACCATTACGCTGAGTGCGCTGCTGTGTGAGGCGCCAGGCTGGGGAGGGCGCCGCAGCCTGACATGCCTCAGCGCCACTCTTGTGGTCTACGCCTGCCTCGGACACTGACCCCTCTGACAGGTGACAGGACAAGAGCAGCGTTGCCCAGACTGCTGTGTGACACAGGGCAGTTATAGCGACCACATCCTGTGCACTGGAAGACAGGACACTATCAGCCTGGCCAGGGGCTTACATCCTCCCTCATCAGTCCCTCTGAGCTGCAGGAAGTGCTGTGACTGGTGCCTGTGTTCCCCACACATCCTCCCACCCAGCTCTGTAACTATATACACCCCGCAGCCCCCAGAATATGTACCCCCAGAGTGTGGCTCCTCTCACATGCAGTCTTGGTCTTATACCCAGGTACTTGTGTTGGCTTGCTGAGGGAGGAGGAAGAAGATGGGGTCGGTGATGCCAGGGGTGGAAGAAGGATGGCAGCAGGAGGAAATGGGAGCCCTACTGGCCCATGATGGATGGCGGCTCGGTTACCAGTGTTCTCGGAGAGCACAGGCACTGTCAACTTGGGAAGAGTTACAAGAAGGTGAGTGTGGTCTGGGACCGGAGGCCGTTATCTGGATGTGTATGGTGGAGGTGGGCACTGAGATAGTGGTGGGTTCTGTGACTTACTAACAGGGAATATAGGACACAGCAGGGACACAGTAGCGTGGAGCAGAGGGCACAACAGTTAGACAGTCGCATGGAGCAGAGGGCACAGCACTGAGACAGTTACATGGAGATGAGGGCACAGCTCTGAGACAGACTTGTGCAGCAGGGGGCACAGCATTGTCACAGTAGCATCAAGCAAAGGGCACAGCAGGGACACAGTATTGTGGAGCAGAGGTCACAGCAGGGACACAGTAGTGTAGAGCACAAGGCACAGCAGGGACACAGTAGCGTGGAGCAGAGGGCACAACAGCGAGACAGTCACATGGAGAAGAGGGCACAGCATTGAGACAGTCACATGGAGCAGAGGGCACTGCACTGAGACAGTTACATGGAGATGAGGGCACAGCACTGAGACAGTTACATGGAGATGAGGGCACAGCACTGAGACAGTTACATGGAGCAGAGGGCACAGCTCTGAGACAGACTTGTGCAGCAGAGGGCACAGCATTGTCACAATAGCATCCAGCAAAGAGCACAGCAGGGACACAGTATTGTGGAGCAGAGGGCACAGCAGGGACATGGTAGTGTAGAGCACAGGGCACAGCAGGGACACAATAGTGTAGAGCAGAGGACACAGCAGTGAGACAGTAGCTTGGAGTAGAGGGCACAGCAGTGAGACAGTAGCATGTTGCAGAGGGCACAGCGGTGAGGCAGCGTGAAACAGAGCGCACAGCAGTAAAACGGCATGGAACAGAGTACACACTAGTGACACAGTAGCATGGAACAGAGGGCACAGCAGTTAGACAGTAGCATGGAGCAGAGGGCACAGCAGTGAGACAGCATGCAGCAGAGGGCACAGCAGTGAGACAGTAGCGTGCAGCACAGGGCACAGCAGTGAGACAATAGCGTGGAGCAGAGGGCACAGCAGTGAGAAGGCATGCAGCAAAGGACACAGCAGTGAGACAGTAGCATGGTACAGAGGGCACAGAAGTGAGACAGCATGGATCAGAGAGCACACTACTACTGAGACAGTGGCATGGAACAGAGGGCACACTAGTTAGAAAGCATGCAGCAGAGGGCACACTAGTGAGACAGTAGCATGGAACAGAGGGCACAATAGTGAGACAGTAGCGGAGAGCAGAGGGCACAGTAGTGAGACAGTAGCATGGAGCAGAAGACACAGGAGTGAGAAGGAATGCAGCAAAGGGCACAGCAGCGATACAGTTGCGTGGAACAGAGGGCATAGCAGTGAGACAGCATGAATCAGAGGGCACACTAGTGAGACAGTATGCAGTAGAGGGCACAGCTAGGGGGGATGGATAGTCTCTAGGGGGAATGGATTATCTCTAGGGGGGATGGATAGTCACTAGTGGGGATGGATTGTCACTGGGGGCAGGGATAGTCACTAGTGGGGATGGATAGTCACTATGGGGGATGGATAGTCACTATGGGGGATGGATAGTCACTAGGAGGGATGGATAGGCACTAGGGGGGATGGATAGTCAGAAGAGGGGATATATAGTCACTAGGAGGGATGGATAGTCACTAGGGGGGATGGATAGTCACTAGTGGGGATGGATAGTCACTAAGGGGGATGGATATGCACTAGTGGGGATGGATAGTCACTATGGGGGATGGATAGGCACTAGTGGGGATGGAAAGGCACTAATGGGGAGGGATAGGCACTAAGGGGGAAGGATAGTCACTAGTGGGGATAGATAGTCACTATGGGGGATGGATAGGCACTAGTGGGGAGGCATAGTCACTAATGGGGAGGGATAGGCACTAAGGGTGAAGGATAGTCACTAGTGGGGATGGATAGGCACTAGGGGGGATGGATAGGCACTAGGGGGATTGATAGTCACTTTGGGGGATGGATAGGCACTAGTGGGGATTGATAGTCACTAGTGGAGATGGATAGGCACTAGGGGGATGGATAGTCACTAGGGGGATGGATAGTCACTAGTGGGGATGGATAGTCACTATGGGGGATGGATAGGCACTAGTGGGGATGGATAGTCACTATGGGGGTTGGATAGGCACTAGTGGGGATGGATAGTCACTATGGGGGATGGATAGTCACTATGGGGGATGGATAGTCACTAGGGGGAGTGATAGGCACTAGGGGGGAGTGATAGTCACTAGGGGGATGGGGCCGCGAATCGCGGGAGTCACCGGGGGTGCCGCGAATTGCGTGGGCTGTGCTACAAATCGCGGGAGGGGGGTCGTGGGGGCTGCCGCGAATCGCCACAAGAAAAAAATCAACACAGAAAGGTCAACACATGTAAATGCTGACATAAGTGTGGCACTTCATTGGTGTCCATGTCGACACATGAGAATGAATATGAAAACATTGAAAAAGTGAAAAATAATCTTGTCAACCTTCTTCATTGTCGACCATAGCCATGTCAGTGTTTTCCATGTGCCATTTAATCGTGGGGATGCCGTGAATGGGGGGGGGGGGGGGGGGAGGGAGGTGCATACCCAATATGACCCTCTCCAGGAGGGACACATTGCTCTGTTTCTGGACTTTCTTCTTAATTTATGGATTACCATCACCTGTGCTTAAACACCTTTCTTATCAATTACCCTGTTTAAAATGACAGGTGATGACAATCATAAATTAAGATGGAAGTCCACAAACAGAGCATTCTGTCCCTCCTGGAGAGGGTCATGTTGGGAGGTATGGAGGTGTGGGGCGCTCACCTGGTGTGTCTGGTGTGTAGCTGTGTCTTTGCTGTTATTACTGTATTATTGTGAATCTCCCCGTCATCTTTCCTATTAAGGATATTTCCACGGGTCGAATATCCCTTCGACTCAACAGGGGGTGGTCCCCTCGGTGTAAAACATTTTTGCCTAGTCCATGTGACTTTCAATTGTTATTATACACTTATAATGTGATGCACCATTGTAAACTGTATTTACTTGATATATTGCATTTGTTTATTATTGACGCCAATTTATTTTAAGTGAACTCTAATAAAAGTTATGTATTAATTTCAACCATCTTACTACCTTACACCTAATGATTCTAAGAAGAGTGCCCCAAAAACCTAGTTTTGTTCTTCCTTTGTCCTCCTCTGGATACCCCACTTCTAACTGTCTGTGGGCTCACTGGGCTGGTTCTCTGTCATGTGAGTCAGTCATGTGAGTCAGTCATGTGAGTCAGAGGCTCCACCCAGGGTTATATCTCCAGACACACTTTGAGTGACAGATGTAGCCAAATATATAATATATATATATATATATATATATACACGAATAGAATGATAAAAACAGTGGGGACAGTAAATACATATTAACTTAAAGGGGAGCTTGTGATAAGAATATACGGTACTTGTTTCCTAGCACGGCGCCCACTACGTTAATTGTATAGAGGCTATTCTGCGTAATAAAATCACATCGCATGCCATGTTAGCGGCATGAGATGCGATGCGATTTTTTAAAGTTCATTTATTCACTGCTTTTATGTCCCCAAGCAATTGCATCACACCTCCGGCAAAATCGCATACGATGTGATTTTTTAGTTAATTTATTCACTACTCTTATGTCCCCAGGGCCATCTCATCGCACGGCATCGCACCTCCCGCAAAATCTCATTTTCTGGGGTGTTATGCCATGACATTAGGTATACAATAATATGATTGTATGTCCCAAAAATAGGTTTAACGCACCCCCCCACTATCCACGCCACCCCGAAGCATGGCAAGCGCAGCGGAACGCGTCCTCAGACTTTTTCATTACCCCACTATCCACGTCTGTGTGGAGCTGATATTATATAGTGTGCAGCGAGCCCCGCGAGGGCCCGCGGAATACATGTAAAGTAATCCGTGGCCCCTCGTGGGGCTCATTGCGCTCGTCACGCTTCGGGCTCGGCACACTATGTAAAATCAACTCCACACCGACGTGGATAGTGGGGTAATGAAAAAGTTGGAGGACGCGCTCCGCTGCGCTCGCCACGCTTTAGGGTGGCGTGGATAGTGGGGGGGTGCGTTAAACCTATTATTGGGACATACAATCATATTATTGTATACCTAATGTCATGGCATAGCACCCCAGAAACTCGCTGCGCTCGCCACGCTTCGGGGGTGGCTTGGATAGTGGGGGGGTGCGTTAAACCTATTTTTGGGACATACAATCATATTATTGTATACCTAATGTCATGGCATCGCACACCCTATAAAATCGCATGCGATCACATGCGATGCGATATAGTGGGGAACAATGGCCATAGAAAAAAATTACATTTAAAAAAGATAAAAATCGCATGGCATGCCGCTATAATGGCCCATGCGATGCAATGCGATTTCCCTATGGTGCCGTACGTAGGAAATCTGGGCGCCGTGCTAGGAAACAAGTACCGAAATAATTATTAATATGATCTGCTCTTACATTGTCCCCCTGAAGAAGAGTTCCACTCTCTGTCTTTAGTCTTATTATTCCACTTTTTGATTTTCTCCTTTCACTTATTTACCCACTGACTGGGCCATTTTCTCTTCAGCCTGTTCTTTTGCACATCTGGTTACCTTCTTAGCCTCCTTCTGTCTAACAAGATACACCTCTCTGTCCTCATTATTCTGCGTCTGCTTAAATTTCTTAAAGGCCAACTTTTTTGCTTTCACAATACTTGCTACATCTTTCGAAACCACAATGGCTTCCATTTCCTTGTGTTTTTCCTAACTCTTTTGACACAAAGTTCTGTTGCTTTCAGTATTGCACTTTTAAATTTTGCCACTTCTCCTGCACTCCTTCCAAGTTCCTCCACTCTGCCAAAGAATCCCTTACAGAGTTTCCCATCTCTACAAAATCAGCCTTCCTAAAATCTAACACCTTTGTTTTCGTGTGCGATGAGACGGTCTCTGTCTTTATTTTGAACCATACTGCTTGATTGTCACTGGATCCCAGGTTTTCATCCACATTTACATCAGATATTCTGTCACCATTTGTAAGTTTTAAGTCTAATATTGTGTCCTTACGAGTGGGCTCCCTCACCAATTGCTGGAGGGATGCTCCTTGCAAGGAATTCAGCATGTCCCTACTTCTGGTGGAACTTGCAACAGGTAGCTCCTAGTTTACATCAGGTAGATAAAAGTCTTCCATGATTATCACCTCTCCTTTTAATGCCATTTTATTGATGTCCTGTAATAGGTTCTGGTCAAGTTCCTCTTCCTTACCTGGTGGTCTGTAGATCACCCCTATGTGAAGAATCGCCTTATCCCCTGTTTCTATTGTCACCCAAAGGGCCTCAGTTTTTTCTTCAATACTTTGTATTAAGGTAGTCTTTATGCTTTTTTCCACACATATTGCAACCCCCTCCTCCGATTCTGTCCTTCCTAAATAAAGTATATCTTGGTATAGCTATGTCCCAGTCATGTAATAGCCACAATATCCAGTTCATCCATTGTCATTATTGCAATAGAAGACGGGCATGTGTGGGAGAAGTTGGGAAGAAGACGGGCATGTGTGGGAGAAGCTTGGATGAAGACGGGCATGTGAAAAGAGAAGCTGGGAAGAAGACAGGCATGTTGTGAAGAAGCTGGGTAGAAGATGGGCATGTGTGGGAGAAGTTGGGAAGAAGACAGGCATATGAGGGAGAAGCTGGGAAGAACATGGGCATGACCGGGATAAGCTGGGAAGAAGACGGGCATGTGGTGGAGAAGCTGGGTAGAAGTCTATGGGAGAAGTTGTTAAGAAGACGGGCATGTGTGGGAGAAGCTAGGAAGAAGATGAGCATGAGAGGGATAAGCTGGGAAGACAGATATGTGGTGGAGAAGCTGGGTAGAAGACGGGCATGTGTGGGAGAAGTTGGGAAGAAGACGGGCATGAGAGGGATAAGCTGGGAAGAAGACAGGCATGTGGTGGAGAAGCTGGGTAGAAGATGGGCATGTGTGTGAGAAGCTGGGTAGAAGACGGGCATGTGAAGGAGAAGCTGGGAAGAAGATGGACATGTGAGGGAAAAGCTGGGAAGAAGACAGGCATGTGAGAGAGAAGCTGGGAAGAAGACAGGCATGTGAGAGAGAAGCTGGGAAGAAGACAGGCATGTGAGGGAGAAGCTGGGGAGAAGTTAAGAAAAAAACAGGCATGTGTGGGAGAAGCTGGGGAGAGGTTGGGAAGAAGACGGGCATGTGAGGGAGAAGCTGGGGTGAAGTTGGGAAGAAGAAGGGCATGTGAGGAAGAAGCTGGGAAGACGCGCATGTAAAGGAGAAGCTGGGAAGAAGACGGCATGTGAGGGAGAAGCAAGTGAGGCGGATAGGCATGTGAGGGAGAAGATGGAGGGCAGATGGAGATGTCTAGCACCCCATCTATACACAACGCACCCCATATATACACAAAGCAATATCTGCATGTGTCTAGAACCTCATCTTTGTACCCCGCAATATCCATTTATCTCTATGCGCTGCTTTTTTAGTTACCCCCTGATAGCGTATGCCCCATGTCCTACACCCCTTCTAGGCATGGCACTACAAGAACCAGAATGCCTTTAAGCCCTGACCGGGCTCCTAGCATTATAAGCACCACTGCACCCCGAATGCTTGTAAACGTCACCCTGTCTGTGCTGTCCGCCTCGCTCTAGACATCCATTGGATGGATGATATATTCCCCCTTGTGTAGCGTTAGAGTCCAGACTGAGTCCAGACTGAGGTGGGAGATTACTTTGTACTGACGGTTCTTACTTTGTACCCCACATATCAAGTCCGGAGGAACCAGGCTGTGGCGATGCATCGGAGGCTGGCAAAGAGGGTGGCGGAGGGCAGGTAAGTTGGGTCTGTCATGGTCCTATAGTTTCCCAATCCATGCTCCATTGACGTTTATGCAGCTGGACTGAAGCTTGTGTGGACTGTAATGGCTAATGGTTACATTATGCTGTTCTTTTCTATTTTACCCCACAAACCGCCATCATGGAGCCCGGAGGATGGAGGCACCAGCCTGCGTGGAGGCATCGGAGGCTGGCATACATCTGCTTGGGCAAACAGCAGCTGGTAAGTCATAGAGGTGGGTTTCCTCGCCTTTGTTTCTTTCTTTCCGTTGTCGCGGTTCATCATCTCTATGTTTAGTGTATATATTGTCCACAACCGTGGCATTATAATACAGGTACAGTAAGGTGATATCCATGCTTGGGTACATTTATGTGTGTGTATACAGTACATCAGATGTACACAAGCATGGATAGCCTGGCTAATGGGGCACTATTAAGGAACCCATACATTAGTCTGACTTGTCCTGAGGACAGTTCGACCCGATTTCCCTTGAGCTCCCCCGGCTCACATGAGGGGAGCGGAAGGGGGCAGGAGAATTAAAAAATAAATGGGCGGCCACTGATTGGCTTAGAAAACTCTTAGACAATCCGGAGCGCCCATTTATTTGTAGAGGAGTTTTCAAATGTCCCGCCGCTGTAGCAGAGGATGCTGAGCGGTAAGAGCACCGCTCCTTCCTGGTGATTCCCCGCTCTTCAGATAGGTGTGTGCCAGTGGTGCTGCACTACCGTATCTGATGCGATACATTGCAGGTGCTAAAAAGCACCCGCCATGTGCCGCTGACAGCTGTACACACACAATTTATCTTATGTGCAGTGCGTCCGATCTCCGATATGATGCGCACAGGGCCGCACATCCGATGTCATACACGTGTGATCTCACCTGATACTTTGGCCCGATCCGCGGGTGATATCGGCCCCAAATCGCAAAGTGTATCTGGGTCTTGTGTTTTAATACTTTCGTTTTAGAAAAGGTCAAATGTCTGTATTTATGTCAGGGTCGTGTGGATGAGTTACTGTACAGTTACATGTGTCTGTGTCTTCCCTCAGTCAGTTTCCCAGATATCAAGGTTCCAGCTGAAGAACTACTGTATCACCAAGAAGCGGAGGGTCACAGAGGTTCACCCCTCACAGATATGTAACATCGGGTCATTTTCCCCAATAAAATATGAGCACTTCCAATTGTTCTGTCTCATGTGTCTGAGTTGGTTCTTTATGTTCATTTAGGGATTGTGTGAGAACCTGACATAGTTCTAGGCCAAATGTCCAATAATGACAGCGCCCTCTCCTATTGACCATTATGGGAATGCTGGGCGTTCTCATGCTAATGAGGCCATGATGGACATGCGGGTGCCAGGCAGCTGACATCACCGGATGCCAGCTGCCCGCCCACTTCTCCCCGAGGGTACACGCATATGTAAGGTTGCTCAGAGCGGCGACCATGAAAAGATGTGGGACGGTCCCAGTGGCTTGCGAATGGATGTTTCTGTAAAACATCCATTCACAGCCAATGGGAACGTACGCGCCCTGCGAATGGTGGTATGCGGGATCCGGCTCACTCGCAAGGATGCTAATTCACATCTGTTAGGGGCCCTGAGAGATGACACAGGGTCTGACAACTACCTTCAATGTACAGTCAGAGGTTCCATGATTGACAGCCGGCTGGAGAGCAGAAATGAAGAGATAACGCACACAGAGTATCTCAGCGACCATTCTGATCTGAAGTTTATTCTTAAGGTGCTCATAGTTATACCCAAAATGTGGAATACAATCCACGTCGGTGCTCATTAAATATTTATTTTGAAGTTTTAAGCTAAAGCAATAAATTGATACTTTTTAATGAGATATCAAAACAGAAGTTTGTTTATAATAGAAATAATTGGATCAATGTTAATAAGCAAGCGGTAACTTTGCCTCCTCCTCAAAACATTCCAAAACGCTATCTCCATGTCGCAGGTGCAATATCTTTGTTGCCTCATCTTCTGACCTTGGTAACGACTCTTACAATCACCTCAAACATTTCCATCTTTTTTTTTTTTTTTTTTAACATTCAATTTTTATTGTGAATTTTTCCAGAGGGTAACTGGGGGGGGGGGGGGGGGGGGGATACAGAAGGAAGGGAGGGAGGGTAGGGGACAAAAGAAAACAGTGGGTGGTAAATCACAATTGTCTCACATCAGATCATAATAATGTACTAAAAGTACAATCTGCATCTGTATAGAACAATACATCTCATGGTATCGAATAGCATTTAAGAATTTAGTACAGATAAGTCAGGTGGACTGTTGTGTATACTCGAGCGTCCCATCTTTTCATTATAAAGCGACCAGCCTAGCCATTTCATTACTATTGAGTTTGGGGAAGAAGAGTACTTGGCGTCGACAGTCTCATAGATAAAGTGACTGTGTACCTTATTTCGGATAGCCTCTAGGGATGGTATGGTATCTGATTTCCACAGTTTAGCGATAATCGACTTGGTGGCTATAAGGACATGGCCTAAAATATACCTGTCAGCCGCCAAGAAATGTGATGGGAAGATATGGAGCAGGGCAAGAGCTGGGTCAGGAAGGATGGGTTGGTTAATTATTAAGCTCATTAGCTGAAATACTTCCCCCCAGAGAGGCCGCAGGCGTGGGCACTCCCAAAATATGTGGAAGATATCCCCAACGTTGCCACACCTCCTCCAACAAGAGTTAGGGGATGATGGCCATATTGTATGCAGCCTGGCTGGGGTGAAGTAGGCCCTATGGATAAGCTTGAAAAACATTTCAGAATGATTTATACAACGCAATATCTTGAAACAGGATCTAAAGATGTTCTCCCAATCTTCCTCACTGAGAGATCTGTTCAGATCTCTCTCCCATAGGGATTGTGATTTCAGCTTATGTCATAGAAACATAGAAACATAGAATTTGACCACTTGGCCCATCTAGTCTGCCCCTTTTTTAAACATGTTACCTCAAACCATATTTGATCCTTATTTTTTTGTAAGGATATCAATATGCCTATCCCAAGCATGTTTATTTTATTTTTTTTTCAAAACTTTTTTATTAAGACATTCTGTGCATATTACAAAATATTTCTATTTTTACAATCAATTACATGTTCTCAGTGTTCACATATATTAATAAACATTTTTCATTTGCAATAATAAACATTTGTGTGGTTTCCATTTCCTTTTGTTGTTATTTCCATATTCTGACATGTTATTATATTTGGTTATCAATGGTCATTCAGCGAGACCGGGGGATCTTGTGCGGCTACTCGGCCTAGGTACCATGTAGTCGATTGTAAGCTGTCGTGTATCATCTTCCTGGTATTTAATGGGAGTGTCGGTATATATGAATCCCAAAGCATAAAAAACTTCCCCACCTTTTTGCCTCTATCTACTATGGCCTCCACCCAGTCCATTCTGAATATGAAGTGTAGTTTAGATCGGAATAGAGTAAATTGTGGGGGGCTGGGGTCAATCCAGCCTTGGAGGATAGTTTTCCTGCCAGCTGCACTCAAGGCCAGTAGTATTTTTTTGCATTCTTTGGTCATGCGAGTGTTTGGGTCAAATATTCCCAGAATTGCCCATTCTGGGGTAAAGGGAACGAAGTTGACTAGGTTTGCCTCTGCATATTGTTTTACCAATAACCAGAAGTAGCGGATGATGGGACATGCCCACAGACAATGGTAAGTATCTGCGTTGTCTGAATGACATTTAGGGCAGGTGTGGGTGTCTGAGGTTCCCATATGGAAACGTCTAACAGGGGATAGGTATGAGTTGTGATAGGTATTTAGAAATAGTTCGGTGTACATACTGGCCTTGAGTGTTTGTCTGGAATATAAGAGGCCCTTTTGTAATTGTGGGATTGAGAGTGTGGGGAAGTGATCCAACCAAGTAGCCATACCCCCTTTGATCTTGGTATAGTCCAGGATTTGTCTTAAAAATGTGTAGTGGATGGATATGGCTCTTGAAGTCGGAACCGTATAGGTGAGCATTGTATCTAGGGTGTTATTCCAGTCCTTATTGGAGAAATGTCTTATCACATGCAGTACATAGAAATTGGTTTGCAGAAAAGCCAATGGGTATGGACTAATCATAGGAAATTTATCGGATAATTCCGAGAAACGTATAGCTCGCTTCTCTTCTTTCACCACTAAGGAGTCAATTGTTTTTATCCCCGTTGCCGCCCATGCGGTGTATGGGTGAGCAGCCATGCCGTCCAGGAATGCTGGGTTTTTAAGAAGGGGTAGGAACAAGGAATGGTGTTGGTTTAGTCCTGCCTTATGTCTTAGTATATGCCAGATCCTTTTGGTTGACCATAGCAGAGGGTTGTTTTTGATTTGTTCAGGTAGCTCCTGATTGTGAAGGTGTAGAAAACTGATAAGGTTTATGTTGTTTAAGAAGCCCTGTTCTAAGGGTGTGTTTGTATATACTGTACTCGAGTGGAGCCAGTCTCTTAGGTGTCTAAATAGGGCTGCGTGGTTGTAGGTTATTATGTCCGGGAAGTTGATGCCTCCATTGAAGACTGGTTGTGTTAGTTTCTTCATGGCGATGCGTGGACGGCCTCCCGCCCATATGAATTTGCGGGTGATATGGGTAATCTGTTGGGTATCTTTCTGGGTTAATAGGATTGGGAGCATTTGTAAAGGGTAAAGTAGTTTTGGGATTGCAACCATTTTTAGTAGGTTAGCCCGACCTAAGTAGGATAGTGAGAGGCGTTCCCATTTGGCTATATCATTTGAAAGGGTAGTGATGGCTTTAGTTATGTTTATGGCATATAAAGTGGATGGGTTCCGTGGGATTTGAATACCTAGATAAGGGATCTGTGTGGATTGCCATTTTAGTTTGTATTGCTGTGCCCACGGAGGGGGTGTTCTTGGTCCATATAGGGGTAGGGCTGCTGATTTATCCATGTTTATGCTAAAGCCAGTCACCTGTCCTAGGGAGGATAATTTGTCTAAGATTATAGGTAGGGTGTGTTCGGGGTCGGCTATGTAAAGAAATATATCATCTGCGAAAGCTGATAATTTCAATTCCTGGGTGCCTATTTTTATTCCTCTAAATTCTGGACAATTTTCTAATGTTCTTAGGATGGGGTCTAGCGCTATATTAAATAGAAGTGGCGATAGGGGGCATCCTTGTCTAGTTCCTTTTTCTAGGTAAAAGCGTGGGCCTTTTGATCCGTTTATTAATAGTGAAGCTGAGGGGTTGTGGTATATTGTCCGAATGAGTTTAATGAAGTCTGGGTCAAATGCTCTTTTCTCTAGGACATTAAACAAGTGTGGCCAAAGGATCATATCGAATGCCTTGTTCGCATCCAAACCCAGAAGCATGTTTCGGGTGTTGGGTGAGTTATGTGATGCTATGACCGCTGCCAGGGCTGCACGCACCGCTCTGACAGAATGTCTATTTCTTACAAAGCCTGTTTGTGAAGAGGTGAGGATGTCCGGAAGGATATTTTGTAGGCGTAGTGCTATTATCTTTGTCAAGATTTTATAATCTACATTTAATAGACTTATGGGTCTATATGAGGACGTTAGGGTAGGGTCTCTATCTGGTTTAGGGAGGAGTGTGATGAAAGCTTCATTAAAAATAGGGGATGCGATCCCATCTTTATATATTTTTTTATATAGTTCTAGGAGGGATGGTGTGATGTGGGTTTGAAGTATGCGGTAATAGTCTCCCGTAAAGCCATCAGGCCCTGGGGACTTACCATGTGGGAGTTTGGAAATTACTGTGTTGATTTCTTCAGGAGTTATGTTTCCTGTTAGGGCTGATTGTTGCTCTGGGGTAAGTGGGGGTAGAGCTTCGTTTGAGAAAGGTGTTTCTTGTGCGGTTATACTTTCAGATGGTGAGGCAAAGAGGTTTTCAAAATATGTTTGAAATTGTGAGGCGATCTCAGTTGATTTTGTTATGTTTGCTTTGGTAATTGGATGCTTTAGCATGGTAATGATATTGCGTTTTTTGGGAGGTTTTGAGATCATTGCCAGTAGTTTTCCAGCCTTGCCTCCCCATCTGTAGTATTTGTGTCTGGTGTAGTCTAACGCGTGTTTTGCTTGGGTAGCTAGATATGTCTCGAATAGTTGCCTGGCTGTTTTATATGTTTGAAGGGTGGTTTCTGAGGGATTAGTGGTATAGGCTTGGAATGCCGCTTTCATAGTATTATTTAATTGATCATGTTTTAATCTGGCTTCTTTTTTCTTTTTAGAAACATATCCTATGATATGGCCGCGCATTACGGCCTCAGATGCATCCCAAAAGAGTTCTGGTTTGTCCCAGTAGTCAAGGTTTTCGTCTATGTAATTGGTCCAGTTATAGATCAGATATGATTTGAAATCCTCAGAGGCCGACAAGTAGGATGGGAATCGCCATATATAGTCGGTTTGGTTCATAAATGTGTGGTTAAGGGCTATCATGACTGGGGCGTGATCCGATATTAAAATGTCGTAAATGTCGGCTCTGGTGACCTCGGTCATTAGTTCATCTGCCACTAGGAGTCTATCTATACGTGATGATGATCTATGGACCATTGAGAGGTGTGTGTGCGTCCTGTCTGTGGGGTTTAGCAGTCTCCATGGGTCGGTGAGTCCTAAGGTAGCTCTCAGTGATATTAGGTATCTACTCTGGTAATCAGAGGTTCTAGGTGTGGTGGGAGATCTGTCTATTAGGGGGTCTTCTACCATATTAAATTCCCCTCCTATTATCAGTGGGTAATTTGTTCTAGCTTGTATTAAGTGTTCCAAGTCTTGGATGTATGTGTGTGTGTTAGTGTTCGGGGCATATATGTTCACTAGTGTGTATTTGGTGTTGTATAGTTCAATGTCCAGGATTATGTAGCGGCCTTCAGGATCTAGGGTCTCTGATAGAATGGAAACTGGGAGATTTTTTTGAAATAGTATCGCCACGCCTCTTGTTTTCCTGTGGAAGGAGGCTGAGTGGCATTGGCCTAGCCACGGGGCTTTTAAGGTATTTGTTTCATCTGAGGCCCAGTGTGTTTCCTGTAGGAATATCACATCTGGGTTGAGGCGTTTGAGCCGCGTTAAGACTCTTTTTCTTTTAACAGGGTTGTGTAGTCCGTTTACATTCCAGGAAATTATGGTCAGGGGTTTAGGTGGCAATTTCGGCTGGCAATCAGAGGACGGCATGGCTACTCACCCACTTTGAGGATATTCTGCTGAGCTTTTCCAAAATAATACATGTGGTAAAGGACAGATCTCGGGGTCTCTCGTTCGGATATGGAGGACCATACTCACTGAGAACACTACTACAAAAATAGGTAAAAAGATACAGTGTTAGTTTTTCTTTTTGCATTGGTACTAAGCCTATATAGTAACTGCAAACGAAATGAACATTAATGCACATTGAATGTCCTAATTCAACATTTTCAAACATTTTCCAAAACCAATAAAATTCAGGTGTGGGCGCCTCCTGTTTGTAGGGGCACGCACTTGAATTCTTCCAACAATAATCTAACAACTTAATAACAGTTAGAAGGAACAATGTATGTAATAACATTATACTATTATGTCACTCCCGCCCGGGAGCGTATCATTATAGTGTTTAAGTGCTTATGGTAAGCGGATGCGTCATCTATTGGGTAATCTCCTTGGTGAGGTATCAGACATGAAGTGTCTCTTTGCCTCCTCGGGGTCAGTGAAAAATAGTGGAGTGCCGTTCTCCATTACCTGCAATTTAGATGGATATAGGAGTGCGAATCTCACCCCCTGCTTGTGCAGGTGGGTACATATGCTGGAGAACTCTTTTCTCTTTTGTGAGACAGCTACCGAAAAATCCTGAAAAATTAAGATCTTGTTGTCTCCTACCTTTAGCTCCCTGACTCGTGCCAGTATGGCCTCCTTTGCTCTATAGTCTAAGTAGCGAGCTATGACCGGACGGGCCCGAGTAGGTTGGCCTTCCCTCGCTGCACCTAACCTGTGTGCTCTCTCTATCTGTGGCAATTCAATACTTTCTAAAATACCTAGCGCCCTAGGTAATTCCTCGCTTAGGTAGGTGAGGAGGGTTGCGCCTGTTACAGATTCAGGAATCCCTATAAAGCGGAGGTTATTCCTCCGTGATCTGTTTTCTAATTCTTCAAGTTTTTCCTGCAGTTGCTGGATGGCCCCCTCTTGTGTGGTTGCCTCATCACAACATTTTTGTAGTTCATCCTCTACATCACTGACCCTAGATTCCAGGGCAACTATACGGGAGGCATTAGCTTCAATTCGTGCCAGCCCTGCATCCACACTAGCCTGCAGGCTACTAAATCTCTGGTCAATGAGAGGCATCATAAAATCAGATATGTCTCTGGCCGTCAAACCAGATGGTCTATCCTCGAGTATTTCAAGGCTATCTCCTGTAACGCTACTAGGGGATGAGGGGTCTGACCTTTGAGGCATGATTTTGTTTTTCCCTGCTTTAGTGGTTGCGTTTGCGTGTTTAGGAGGCATGTTTTTCCCAATAAATTTATCCATGCCCTGTATGCATAGATTGTGTGGGAATGTGGCACCTGTATCACACTAAATGGTATTTGTTTTACTAAGCAATAAGGGTAGGAGATCAGATAAGCACGGTGTATGTTCGGGTTAGAGTGACATTAATAAGCCAGAATCATTCTTGCTTTTCCAGCATTTTAAATTCTGAGTAAGATGTGTGTGGAATCATTGATGCGGTCTATTATATTATCATGTCTGGCTAGCATGTGGTGCTGGCTCCTGTTATTCCTTGTCTAAGGAAAGCCAGTTCCTGTAATAGACCTCTTCTCCACTAGATGTCGCTCTGACCTTAAAATATTATCTAGAGCTATACACTTATGGCTTAGGAATGTATGGAGTGCTTGCTCTAAGCATATATCTGACAGACATTAGACTTGAAAATAGGGTAACAAAGATTATCACAGGTATAGCTTAACAGTACTGAGATATGTCACACAGTTGGCAATTATCATTCAACTATAATGCAGATAGCAATAGTGGTTCGCAGGGGGAGTTCATAAACCCAGGCAGTCCTTAATTAGCAGGCTTGATATCCTCCGGATCACACTTTGTGCCTGAGGGTCACAATTGTTTTAGGGGTGTAAAACCCAAGAGTGTCACCAGAGGGCGTTGGGGGCTATTGGGTCTGTGTTTCAGCTAGATATGAAGCTGTGCTGTCTCAAAAATAGGATCCTTGTGGAGAAATGTCCCACATCAACAAGATTCTGAGTTTCAGATGTGGCAAGGGGTTAACTCAGTTATTCAGGTGTGGTAGGCAAGCGTTAGTGGGGCAGGTGTGTTACACAGGGTTTCCCCTGATAGATTGGTATCCAAATATGAGAGATAGGCAGTTTATAGCGTTTATAGTAATTGGTGGTGTCAAAGAGTCCAGGAATATGCTCAGGGGGTATGTTGGGTTGGTGGTTACAGCTTTTCAGGCTGTGGGGGCTTGGGACTCAGTGGTATATGCCCCCGTTAACCCCCAAATGTATCCTTGCTCGGGGGGATTGAGATGGCAGCTGTTGGGGGAGATGGGGGATGTGGGTTGGCGATATTTCTGGTGGGGTAGGAGCAGGAGCCGGTTTCCACTGCCGTTTAACCCCAGAATGGGGCTAACGCCTCACCTCAGGGTGCAGTTGTTTTCAGTCAGCTCGTTTCCCAGGGGGATCCAACTCACCGCTGGTCCGAGGCCCGGCAGGTCACTCCACCGGATCCTCTCCACGCTGGGCACACACCGTTTCTCCCCTGCGTCGTCCCGAGTGCTTCCTCCTCGACGCCGTCAGCAGCCACGTGGGTCAGAGGTGTCTCCGATCTGCCAGCTTCCTCCGTGTCTCTCTCTGCACGGGGCGCGCCGCTCCTCCCGCCAGGTCCTCAGTGCGGCCGCGCGGTCGTCTCTCACCCTCCTCTGTCGCGGGCTCCGGACACCGTCACGCGTCGTCTCTCCCGTCAGTCTGGACCGCGGGGTCACTTCTCTGCGCCGCTCCGTCCTTCGTCTGCTCTCTCCCGTGGGTACCTCCGTCAGCGCAGGGCTCGCTTGGGTGCCTGCTCCCGCTAATCAGCGTCCCGCCGTCCTGTGCAGCCACGGGCCAGGTCCTCTGCGTCTGCCCAGGTAAGATTACCGGTAGTTCTGTAGGCAGAAGGGATGCTGGGCAGTTATTGATGTTCAGGCTCTGTTCACCCTCAGCGTTGGTGTGGCGTCTGCTTCACGCTGCTTTGGGCGCCATGCAGGCCATCCGTGTCGATGGCCGGACCCCGGTGTTATGAGTTGTTCTCCGGTCCAGAAATGTCTCCAATGAATCCCCTCGGTGTTCTGCAGGTGTTGGGTGCAGTATTATCACCGCTTGGGGTTTGTAAACCAGTGGATGGTTATGGATTTAGGGACCTCTGGCCGGAGCTCTGCTAAAAAGCGGCCATGCTGGATGCCCCGCCCACCGGAAGTCCCTCCCAAGCATGTTTAAATTGTACTACTGTATTTGCCTCTACCACCTCTGATGGGAGGCTATTCCACTTATCTACTACTCTTTCTGTGAAGTAATTCTTCCTCAAATTTCCACTGAATCTTCCTCCCTCTAGTTTCAGTGCATGTCCTCGTGTTCTGCTGCTCCTCTTCCTGTGAAGAATGTCTCCCACCTGTACCTTGTTAAAACCCTTGATATATTTGAAAGTTTCTATCATGTCCCCCCTTTCCCTTCTCTGCTCTAAAGTATACATATTAAGATCTTTTAGTATTTCCTGGTACGTTTTGTGATGTAGGCCATGCACCATTTTAGTTGCCCTTCTTTGTACAGTCTCTAATGTATTTATATCCTTCTGGAGATATGGCCTCCAGAACTGAACACAATACTCTAGATGAGGTCGTACCAATGACCTATACAGTGGCATTATTACTTCTTTCTTTCTACTGCTGATACCTCTCCCTATGCAACCAAGCATCTGACTTGCCTTCTTCATTGCTTTGTTACATTGCCTACCTGCCTTTAAGTCCCCTGAAATAGTGACACCTAGATCCCTCTCTTCCTCAGTAGTTTCCATTATAGTGCCATTTATACTATATTTAGTCTTTGGATTTTTGCAACCCAAGTGCATGATTTTGCATTTTTTGGCATTAAACTGTAGTTGCCATGCTCTTGACCATTCCTCTAATCTACCTAGATCATCAATCATTTGTTTTACCCCTCCTGGTGTGTCTACCCTGTTGCATACCTTTGTGTCATCTGCAAAAAGGCACATTTTACCCTCAATTCCATTTGCAATATCACCAATAAAGATATTAAAAAGATATTAAAAAGATATGTCTTACATTTATGGAGAGTAAGTGGGAGTACCACCACGATATGCCGCCTTTGTGAGAATAAGTGCTCATCCTAGTTTTAAGATAGGCGGGGAAAGCTGGTTTTGTGTTAGGAGTGTTCAGATGTGATTGTAACCAACTTCTTATCTGTAGATTGATGAAAAAGTCCTGTTTGGGGATGTTAAAGTTGTTTTGTATATAATTGAAGGGTGCAAAATTATCCCCGACATACAGGTCTTCCACTGAAGCTATTCCCTGATTAATCCATCTATCTAATGGCACATTGGGGATTAAAGATTTCAAAGCTTTTAATGACAAGAAGGGGGCTGGTAGGGCTGTCTTTTCTAGAGAAGCCGTCAATTTATACCAGACATCTAGGGTGGCTTTGATGGATTTACAGAGGGCTGAGAATTTCCTGGTTTCATTTTGTGGGAGCCATACCAGATCTGCCATAGGTGTAGGGTGGTAATAGGAACTCTCCAACCTTACCCACGGTTTTAGGTCTTTAAGATCAAGCCAATCCCTAGCCTGGTTCAGAATGCAAGAGGCGTAGTAAGTTTCAATATCGGGATAGGCATCGCCGCCCTCGGATTTAGATCTTATTAGAATCTTCTTTGCGATTCTAGGTTTGGCCCCTCTCCAGATATATTTAGTCAGAAGTTGGTTAAATTTGTTTATTAAGTTTTTTTGGGGGATCTGGGAATAGAGCGGAAAAGGTACATCAATTTCGGTAAGAGGACCATTTAAGCCGCAGCCACTCTCCCTAGCCATGACACATCGTGCAGCATCCAGTCTCCAGTCAGCTCCGCAAAGGCCCTCAACAAGGGGCCATAATTGCACTCAAATATATGGTTATCCAATGCCAAGTTAATTCCTAGGTATCTCAGTGAGCGGGTTTGCCATGAGTAATTGTACTTTTCTTTTAATCTAGTGATAGTATCTTGGGGGAGCCCCAGGGGAAGGGCCTCCATCTTACCAGTGTTTAATTTATAAAATGATAGTTCGGAGTAATCTTGTAGCACCCTGTGTAAAGCGGGAAGAGAAATTTCAGGATCTAAGAGACATAATAGGACATCGTCCGCAAAAAGGCTAATTTTATGGGATGAACTACCAATTACCGGACCCTTAATAGAGTTATTACATCTAATGTGTTCAGCCAGAGGCTCAACCGCCAAAGCAAAGATCAAGGGAGAAAGTGGGCACCCCTGACGGGTACCGTTGGAGATTTTGAAACCTGAGGAAGTGCAACCATTCGTGAAAACCCTTGCAGAGGGATAGGAGTATAGAGCCAGGATTGAATCTAGTATCCGGCCGCTAAGACCACATTTTTCTAGGGTCGCACGCATGAAGCCCCAGTGGAGCCTATCAAAGGCCTTCTCACCATCCAATGACAGGACTAAAAGGGGGATTGTCTTAGATGAACAGAATTCGATAACGCCTAGCACACTGCGCGTGTTGTCCGGGGCCTGCCTGTTCAAAACAAAACCAACCTGATAATTTTTAATGAGGGAGGGGAGTAGTGGGCTTATACGGTTAGCAACTAATTTAGCGTATCATTTCAGATCTGAGTTGAGAAGTGCAATGGGTCTATAGTTTTGGACTGCTGTTTGGGGTTTCCCTGGTTTGGGGATGGTGATGATGCGGGATTCAAGCATTTCAGAGGGGAAATGTTTTGCCAATGAGGCCTCATTAAATACCTTAAGTAATACAGGTGACAGTTGGGATTTAAAGGTTTTGTAAAAGTTAGAGGGGTACCCATCGGGCCCAGGGGCCTTGTCTGATGGGAGGGAGTCAATACCCATTTGGACCTCTTCTAGTGACCAGGGTGCGTTAAGAGAAACAGATGCCTCCGGGGACAACGCAGGGAGGTTGATCTTATTTAAAAAACTTTGGATCTTCTCATAGTGTGGTTGGTGAGTGGCAGGGTCATCCTTCAAATTATATAGTTTACATTAATACTCTGAAAAGACGTTGGCTATCTCATTTGTTGGCTATCTCATATATACTTTTGAGCCCCGGTCGGAATAGATCATATGGATTTTTTCCTTTGCTCTCTTACCTCTTAACTTTCTAGCTAATAGTCTACCCGAGCGGTTCCCAAGTTGATAAAATTTCTGATTTAGTCTACTAACATTACGTTGGACTTCTGCCAGGTAATAGCCATTGACTTTATCCCTTGCTTCATTTAATAGCTTAAAGAGCGACTTATCAACTGGGTTGGACTTATGGGCAGCTTCAAGAGTGGTGAGCTCTAGTTCAGCTTGTACTAAGGATTTCTTGTATTCCTTTTTCATTTTGGCGGCTATTTGAATTGCTGAGCCTCGGACTACCGCCTTAAGAGCGCACCAATGGTTAAAGGTAGAAGTAGCGTAAGGGGAGTTCTCCTGTAGATAGTAGTCTATTGCCGAGTGTATAGCCTGCTGAGCCTCCAGCTGAACAAGAGTCTGACGACCCATACGCCACGGGCCGGGGGCAATTGTCCTACTCATTATTTCCCATTCTATAAATATCGGAGAGTGATCTGACCATGATCTGGGGAGAATTTTGATCTTGTTGAAGGAGTCTAAGGACCATTTGTCTGATATGGCGAGGTCAATTCTCGAGTAGGTGCCATGAACGTGTGAATAGAAAGTATAATCCCTTACCGAGGGGTTTTTGACCCGCCATATGTCAAAGAGGTCATATTCTGCTAGCAACTGACGGAGACCCTTAGAGGGATTGCGGGGCCGACTGGAGGATCCGGGGCGAGTGCACGTACTATCTATAGCGGGGTCTGGGACCAAGTTAAAGTCTCCCAGGAGCAGCAAGGCTCCCTTAAATAGTTGTTGGACTTTGGTGCAGAGCTTTCTACAAAATGGGAGTTGCCTAGTGTTAGGGGCATAACAGGACACAATAGTCACGTCCCGGTTTTCGAGAGAGCCTGTTAAAATCAGGAATCTACCGTCCGGGTCGGAGTATTGGGATGAGAGGGAGAATTCACAGTGTTGCGAAATTAAGATAGCAACTCCTGCTCTCTTAGATGGACCATTAGCCATGTAGCAGTGCGGGTAAACATTTCCATCTTATACTGAAGATAAAATCTGTTCTGCTAGAATAATGTTAAGTAAAATACATTTAAAGGGACAGTAATAGAACTGAATAACATATATACAACTTAAACCTGATATGTATATAAAAGTTGAGAATCATATCTATACTCTTAATCATTTCCCTCCTGCTGATTCCACCTTTTACTGATAATCTACAGGGATAGACGAGGATACTAGCCTATACCTGCGTTGCGCTGATCCTTGACCATTGGCAATATGTGGGAGTGCATATTTCCTATACAGACTATTAGATGGTCAAGGGATACATGATATACTTAATATCACTATTGGTTATAATCCATTATAAAAACGAAAGTATATATGCAAAATGGTTGCTTAATATAATGCGGCTTCTCTCAGTCCCTCCTGTTTGTGACAATCTATCAGTACAGTTGGCCTGCCTAACGAGGAGCACACAGTCCACCAAAATGGTGCTAATGGCTATGTCCCCACGAGCAGATGCTGTCATCACTTCAGGTGGAGGGTAATGACCGTTTACACATATCCATCATAGTAGACTGTCTACCGCTCTTCCCTCTGTCAAGTGTTTGTGTAGTGTTATAAAACCTGGAGGATTCAAACTGAGGTTTATAGAATCACATCTCTAGTTTCCATTATCTTTTTACATGTCATTTTCTTTGTCAGATTTCTCATCAGGGAGTCTTGTGAGATTTACTTTCAGAATTAATTGTCCATTTTATTAAGTCCATTTGCAATGTCCTTTCATGTTTGATTTCCACCATAGTCCAAGATGTTTAGCTCTTCTAGTACATTGTTGCCAATAGTAAAGAACATCTTGTCTATCTTGTGGTGACTTTATCTTGGGACACATCAATAATTAAAATTCATGCGATTGACCAAATCTTGTACATCACAGGGTGCGATTATTTTTTTTTGTTTCTGGAACAAAAACCAAGTGTGAGTATTTTACCTATCAGCCATAATACAATTTTTACCAGAACATAGTTAAGTATAAATAAAACATTTAAGCCAGGTTACTGGATTTTTCCATGAGTTTAGCCATTTATTTTCACTATAAACTTTGTCAATTTGGCTTTTTAACTCTTTAACTTGGAATAGGTGGTTCTCAATGGCTTCAACAACTTCATATGTCATTAAAGTAATTAAAACAAGCTTCTTTTACACCAATGCACATTCCCACTTATATGTACACTTCTGGCAATTGTCATACTGTACTACATTGGATTATTATTAATGACCAAACAAGGGTCACAATAATCACCGTTAATGCAGCAGAAGACATTATACATCCCAAAAGACCCTTATCAGATTTTGAACCTATTAAACTGTATTTATGCATGGTACAGTACAATGATTGGATAATACTTCCTTTGAGGCTTTCTTGTATCCCAGTGTCCTTATTTGCCACTTTTTGATACAATCGGTGCAGTCAGCAGACCTTGGCATAGACTTTCAATTCAGGGTTCAAGAACTTTTCTGAAGTATTTCCTTTATAGTCACTCAGTCTTCAAGTTGCAGCTTGTAACTTATATCTACATTAGTATCTTGGATAGACAAAAGACTTGACAATGGACATAGTTAAATCACCATATATACATTATAACTTCTAATATTCTACTGATGCCTTATACGATATTAACTAGTATTTCACCTATTTCTCTTCATTTTTCCCATTATCAAATAACCTTTGAATATGTTTTTAGACTGCAGCCTCAGTGTTTGCTGACTTGTAAAGCCATTTCTCCAGCCAGTGTCTGTACAGTATGTATTCACACAAGGGCAAATTCATATCTTAAGATCCTGGGCAACTGGGTGAAGATCACTTGTTTCCACTAAAAGGGTGGGTACATTGTGTGCTTTTACAACCTTTTCTCAGGTTCTATAATGCACACTTCAGCCTGTTGCAAAGGCCTGTGTGGACTCTAGGGGTTCTCTATTGTTTCCCACCTATAACTTTATACACATGCTGCCATGCATAATGTGGGCATTTGCCAGTGACTTGTTGGCAGACAGCGCTTCTTCCCAGACACCACCCAGACCCCTTTCTCAGCTCCTTGTTTCTTACCTCCTTGCTCAGAGGCTTATTGTAGGAGCAACAAGTGTGTCTTCTGGCTTAGCACTTTTGGGTTCTATGTCCATCTGATGGTCGGGTGTACTAAATAACTGTAACAGGGTTGGGATCATTTGGTCTATTGCATTATGGTCGAAAGTCATTAGGTCGAATCCATTAGGTCGACATGCTAAAAGGTCGACATGACTCTAGGTCGACATGATTCTAGGACGAAAGGTCATTAGTTCGACAGGTCATTAGTTCGACAAGGTCATTAGTTCGACATTGTCTATGTCGACATTCACAAGGTCGACATGGGGTTTTTCACTGTTTTTTTACCTGAATGTCAACACAGTCGACATGGACACAGTTTAAAGTGCACTGCATCCCCTCGCATCGCTCGCTGCGCTCGCAATGCGTCGGGCACGGTGCCTCGCTACGCTCGGCACACTATTTTATTCTCCCACCACACCCTAGTGGATGGTAGGGCATGAAATACCGCCTGTCGGCACATGTTGGCTCAAAAAACAGTGATAAAACCTCCATGTCGACCTTGTGAATGTCGACATAGACAATGTCGAACTAATGACCTTGTCGAACTAATGACCTGTCGAACTAATGACCTTTCAAACTAGAATCATGTCGACCTTTTCCCATGTCGACCTAGAGTCATGTCGACCTTTTAGCATGTCGACCTAATGGATTCGACCTAATGACTGTCGACCATAATGCAGTAGACCAAATGAACGCATCCCCTGTAACACGGCTTACCTGCCTTGCAGGATATTAGCCATACTATTGCCCAAAGTCATAAGTGTCTGCTCCTCAGTGTGCTGTGACCTTACTCCACAACTGGCTTAGACAGCATCCTTGTACTAGAGCCTTCAGCTCTGCTGTGTATGTAGACATACAGTATATAAGGGTAGAAATTCCCATATTTATACATTATGTATAGGATATCATTATCACAATGCCTTGGAAATCTCGGAAAATTTAAAAGGTGCATTTTTTGTTCTTTTTTCCCTTATGCTGAGATACTGTTATCGCAGCATATGTTATACTTATTATGGAGCTCTGCAATTTCTCTGTAACTCCTCCCCCCTTTTGAGCACAGCGTACAATACCGCTGAGATCAATATGGTGAAACCTAAAACAAACACTATCTATCAGCAATATTATTTACAGTACACACTTGTTTTGTATCTCTTTGGCTGCTTCTAATGTAACAGTCTGTATGTGAGACCCGCTACACTCCCTTATTCTGACTCTAGTGTAACAGTCTGTATGTGAGACATCTGCAGTGTCCCCCGCTACACTCCTTTATTCTGACTCTAGTGTAACAGTCTGTATGTGAGACATCGGCAGCGTCCCCCGCTACACTCCCTGATTCTGACTCTAGTGTAACAGTCTGTATGTGAGACATCTGCAGCGTCCCCTGCTACACTCCTTTATTCTGACTCTAGTGTAACAGTCTGTATGTGAGACATCGGCAGCGTCCCCCGCTACACTCCTTTATTCTGACTCTAGTGTAACAGTCTGTATGTGAGACATCGGCAGCGTCCCCCGCTACACTCCCTGATTCTGACTCTAGTGTAACAGTCTGTATGTGAGACATCGGCAGCGTCCCCCGCTACACTCCCTGATTCTGACTCTAGTGTAACAGTCTGTATGTGAGACATCTGCAGCGTCCCCCGCTACACTCCTTTATTCTGACTCTAGTGTAACAGTCTGTATGTGAGACATCGGCAGCGTCCCCCGCTATACTCCCTGATTCTGACTCTAGTGTAACAGTCTGTATGTGAGACATCTGCAGCGTCCCCCGCTACACTCCTTTATTCTGACTCTAGTGTAATAGTCTGTATGTGAGACATCTGCAGCGTCCCCCGCTACACTCCTTTATTCTGACTCTAGTGTAACAGTCTGTATGTGAGACATCGGCAGCGTCCCCCGCTACACTCCCTGATTCTGACTCTAGTGTAACAGTCTGTATGTGAGACATCTGCAGCGTCCCCCGCTACACTCCTTTATTCTGACTCTAGTGTAATAGTCTGTATGTGAGACATCTGCAGCGTCCCCCGCTACACTCCTTTATTCTGACTCTAGTGTAACAGTCTGTATGTGAGACATCGGCAGCGTCCCCCGCTACACTCCCTGATTCTGACTCTAGTGTAACAGTCTGTATGTGAGACATATGCAGAGTCCCCTGCTACACTCCCTTATTCTGACTCTAGTGGAAATAGTGAAGCTGGTTTCAGACTTGTACAGTGCTTGAGGATTACATTGGAGGGCGTTAGGAGCGCTACTTCATATTTAGTTTGTTAAATGTTTATAACAGTAAATTATTATCATACTAAAGTAATGCAGTATACAGTATTGGCATTTTCTGATAACCAATATAAGAGTGTGTCATTACCTTTATGAATACAAGTAGCTGATTTCTCTTAATACATGAAACAAACAAAACTTTTGTTAAATCAATTAGGATAAAATACATTATATTTTCTGCTGTGAATCTTTCTGCAGACAAATATCTTATCTGTAGTAACAAATCATCTGTATTGAAAATAATACAATACACGGGGACTCATAGCCCCTCCCTACAAAGTGCAGACCTGCTGACACTTTTGTACACTGTAATATGACTGAACAGTTAAATTAATCAAAATAAAATAGATTTTAGTTGATCTGTTCAAATTTTAACCGAATGTTCTGTTTTGTGAAGTGTGTTAACAAATATTCTGGAAAGCATACAATCAGTATCCACTTTAGTGGTGTGATACAATTCTGTGACAACACAACTTATACACTCATCTTTTGAAGATGTTAACTGCTTCTTCTGATTATCTGCCCCCAAATCTGTGCACATGGGGGTTAAGGGTGCTAACTGTCGGTATGTTTCATACCTATATCTTTATGATGTAATTTTCCTTATAATTAATATATTTTGTTACTGTAACCTTGTGACACACCCTGTTTCTTCTAGCTGACAGTCAAATTAACCAATGTCTAGGGGAACTTTAAAATTCAAGACAGAGAAATACTCTTGCTAACTGTGTCAGTTTTATTTAGACAAACAAAAGAGTTATAATTATGGGCCTTTAACAAAAAAAGCAACCTAACAATTCCAGTACATCTCGCCCGCTGTCAGGGACGGATCCAGGATAAAATGACAGGGGGGGCACCATGATAAAAAAGGGTTTGGGTGGGGGAGGGGCGGTGTTAGTGGTGCCAGTGTACATGCTAAGAGAGCAGCAGGAGAGGGTGGGAATGGAATAAAAAATAGGCCCTGGCATGGCGACAAAAGTGAAGGATGTAGTTGTGCGCGTGCCGAAGGCGCGCTTCGGAAAAGGGTGTGTGGCCACTCAACAGGGGGCGTGTCAACACGTATACAATTTCTACACATTATGCAACAAAATACTAGACCCCATTATACTTGCCCCTTACACATGATGCCAAATGGAATGAGCCAAAATTCAAATAATGCCACATGGATTGTGTCAAAATTCACATAATAACACACACGGTTGAGCCAAAATTCACATAATGCCAAATGGATTGTGTCAAAATTCACATAATGCCACACGGATTGAGCCAAATGCATAAAATGCCATACGGATTGAGCCAAAATTCACATAATGCCACACGGATTGAGCCAAAATTCACATAATGCCACATGGATTGAGCCAAAATTCACATAATGCTACACGGATTGGGAAAAAATTCACATAATGCCACATGGATTGAGACAAAATTCACATAATGCCACATGGATTGAGCCAGAATTCACATAATGCCACACAGATTAAGCCAAACTTTACAATACACTTCATAAATAGGGACATATTCCACCAAAGGCTCGCATTAAACATTTACATCATAATGTCCATTACATGTTAAGTTACACGCCATTATGTCCATTATGTGTTATGCCAAACACCATAATGCCTATTAAAAATTCTGCTACATAAGTGCTGCTTCTCTACATGCTCATTGCCAAGGGTTCCATGCTCATTGCCAGAGGTTCCATGCTCGTTGCCATGTGGGATTACATGCTCATTGCCAAGGGGGAATACATGTTCGTGGTAAATGGGGGACAGCAGAAGTGATAGCCACTGACAGTGGCAGAGCCTGGCTGTATTCAGAGCACTGCAGTTCCCGGCTATTTGAAATAATACCCCTTTCACACCAGAAAATGTATTCCCAGGTTGGCCCCTTTTACACCAGCCTAGTCCCTGCATTTTCTGGTGTGAGGGGGAGAGAAAACCACCCCTCCCCCCTTTAACCAGTTATCTCATTTAACCGGCTACATCTTCGGAACCAACTGACCCATTTGCATGAGACAAGTATCATATTGAAGAACTTTTGAGTGGGCTTTGAATGATTTTGGTCCAGTGAAACTGGAACGTTTGGTTCCAGAGTAATCTGCCCTCAAAGAACATGAACAGCCATGAAATTATATTTCAAAAATAAAATCGGTTTACACGCAATATCTCTGGAACCGATTGACCGATTTGGACCAGCCTGGTATCATATTGAAGGCCCAGCGATTTGGTGATGCCAGGGCGGGAACTGGCAGCCGTCGGAACCGGGTGGGGGTTGGAATTGATGGGTCCCATATTATCCTATGGGGAAAAAAACGTTACAGGTTTGCCAGGCGATATCTCCGGTTCCCGGGGGGCTAGAGACATGGGGCTGGGCTCGTTGGAAAGCCCTGGTCCTCAGCTACAAAATAAATGACAAGGGGCACGTGCCCAGGTGCCCCCGCCCTGAATCCGCTACTGCCCGCTGTGATGTCAGGGCACCCCGATCTAAGGCACGGAGTAACGGCAGCTCTCCTCCAATTATTGCTCTCAGTGCTCCTACCATGTGTGACATGAGTCTTGTCAATCCATGACACATGTAATACCCGGATAGGGGTCTGAGCGCTCTAGTGCTACTCTGCACTACTCCCAGCAGAAAGGTGGGGGGCGGCCAGAGGAAGCTGCACACAGGCCTCCTCCTCTCTTACACCTGCCCTGGGAACAACCACCTGTGTACAATTACCACATTTGCCAAATAAAAGCAGGTCCTCCTTGTGAAGATGCTCACAGCAATGACATTGAGCTGGTGGTTACAGTCACACTGGGGGCATGGCAGGGCATTGTTGTCAGACCATGGCATTTTGCACCTATACGTCCCTGTTCTCTGTATAGTCATCCGCTGTGTTCATAGAAATATGACAATATAATACAGACATATCTACCTACATACATACAGGTGCGTCCTCATATAACGATTGTAGCTTTAATGCGACATACAGCACAAGTCACCTGGCACAACTGAGACACTCTGAGATGCGCAGCATCAAATAATCAGAAATACTGTATTTTTCTTTACATTTTTATTTCATCAGCAAATCACCTCCCACTGGGCCATATGTATTAAGCCTGGTGACATGATAAAGTTGAAAGTGATAATGCACCAACCAATCAGCTCCTAACAGGATAGATTTAACATTGACAGTTAGGGGCTGATTGGCTGGTGCAACTTCATCAGGCTAAATCTGGGAAATGCTACTGAACTAATTGAGCATCTACCACTATCTGTATCTAAATAAATCTGTCTCATGGTGTATTACAGATACTGGGTCGCTACTTTAATGCGCAGAATGTTAGGATCCGGAGGCAACCTCGCCTGCCCTAACTCCATTGCCTCAGACTAGGGTTGGCGGACGCGTGCAGAACTAGGCTTCGCCAATAATAGCCGCGTTCGAAGGAGCCAGTTAGTCTAGCTCCAACCCCGATGCCACCTGGTCTTAAGAGTGACAACGTGCCCACCAAGGCTAGGAGAGAACAAGGGGACAAACAACCTAAAGCCCACACGAGGCAAGGGGCCCCCGGACCCCCCAAGGGGGTGGCTACACCGAGAGATAAGGAAAGCCCCCACAGGTAATGCGACAAGCTAATCTATAGCAGTACGTAACAATGCGTGACGGTGGTAACTATACACAATGGCAACAATGCTCAGAAGATGATATGAAATAGTATCAATAGCAACAATGCTAAGAAGATGGTAACAATAATAATAAACCTCAACTGTACTCCCCTGCGCTGTAAGGGACAAGCTCCACAATGCAGGTACCCAGGTTGGTAATAGGGAAACTAGGAGACAGGAAGAATACTAGGCAAGAAGGTCCTGCAGCAGGGCAGGATGCAGGAACAAAGACTGCACGGCTCAGGAGGAACAAGGAACGCCAAGGGATTGCTGCGCAGGGTCCACCAAGCTATAACCGGCGTCTGTGCCTAGCAGACGCCGGCTATTTATTCAAAAGTTTGCGCCCCGGTGGCTGCTGACGTCAGCCGCACCAGGGGACGCTCGTTGGGAGGAAGTTCGGGAGCGTTGCCGAGCAACGCCCCGACGCCCAGCCACAGGGAGAGTGAGGGCGAAAGTTCGGGGAGTTGCTTGGCAACGTCCCCGGCGCCCGTTCTCCACAATACCTTCGCCGTCTGTCCCGGACCTGCTAACAGCAGGAGACTGCCCGGGACAGCGGCGGCTAACCCAGAAGCTAGTGTTACACATTTACATATGTTTGAGTGTCTGTTTTTGGTAATTTCCCCTGTCCTGGAAGAGGATGATGTGGAATATAATGTAGATGTGATGTGCCGCACGGCCATCACCAACTGCCGCCCACATGCCACATTTGAATGACGCAGCCTCAGCATTGGCATTTCCTGGGCAGAAGTGGATGAGGACGCAGGGAAAAAAAACACCTCTCAGGTAAGAGACATTTTCAGGCTAATAATCGCTGCCAGTGACTCTGTAGTGAGTGACCAGTGAGTGGAGCTCAGCGCACAATTACATCTGTGCTTTTTCTTTCTCTTTTCCCTTTTTTTTCTTTCTTCTCTTACTCCAGCTACAATGAGCCATCGAGAGTTGTCCCAGCTAATTGGAAACGAAGGTCAGTAAAAAGTTTGTTCAGTAAATTAAATGTTTCCTTTGTAGTGGGGGGGATTATAGCAGTGGTGGTTGGCCAGTGTCCCTGTGTTCCTGGCTGGCACCTCCCATGCTGTTAGTTACAGATCAGGAAGCGCTAAACATTGGGGCCTGCATCCGTACACGCATACTGCTGCAGCTCTGTATTTCAGTTGTATGGTAATGTAATATATACAATCATGTTATTGCTGGATCTCTTATTGTACACCAGCAATATCCGATCTTCACATGTCACATATGGCTATTTGTTATATCTACAATATATGAAATATCATTTTAGATGGACCCAGCCAAAACATCCGAGAGCCTTGGCTGAGGTCAGGACGCCGCAGACCATCCGATGAGAGTCGATCAGGAAGAAGTCCTGGACACTCATCAGGAAGAGGAAGATCTGGACGGAGAGGAAGAGGAGGACATGAGCCCAGTGCCACTGACCATCAGGCAGAGGCAGTGAGATCAGATCGCCTCCTGCTGGAAATATTCATGCAGTTCTTCAAGCCCCATCTCCCCACCTTCTGCAGACACACCATTGCGTAAGGAGAGGAACCAGAGAACTGCACCATCTGCATCTCTAACATTGAGGTAGGTACGGAAATGGCTTTATCACACTGTCGCCACACCTTCCATGCTCCCTGTCTTACAGAATGGCTGAAGGTCAACAACACCTGCCCTCTGTGCCACGAGGGACTCTTCAGCCTGGACGTTCTCTCCCACCTCACCTGATGGCTCCCCAGTGAATCAGAACCACCAAAATGTAAGAGCAAGGGTCTGAAGCGGTAAGTTCCTATTTACTATTATTAATACATTTTTGCTCCTTTTCTTTTAATCCTTTTCTTTTTTTCTATATTTTTTTCTGCAAACAATCAAATGATTGTTAAAGACTTGTTCCTTATCCCTCCAGTTTCTGCAATCATTTTTCTACTCTAGAAACTAGAGGGAATTGACGGTAACAAGCTGGGGATTAGGGCTAATGGCGACACCCCACAAAAAAACGACATTGAGCAGCCACCTCATGGGTGTGTTGGAAGAGCTGCTAATTATTATTATGTTGACAGTTACACCGAACCTATTGATAACTTAATAACTTGATCATTTAACATTTAAACTTGGGTATGGCCGGGTACATCAGCTAGTAATTAGTAACCCTGACGATTTTCCTCGCCAATAGGTCTCTGTCATTATTTTAGATTTGTTTATTATTGTTTTACGTGTGTATAAATAAATGTGGGCTAACATTAGCTGATGCAGTGTAACATAATCATTTTATCATGATTTATAGAGCTCCAAAATATTACATTACATTGTGTCACAGGTCTTGCCATACATCATGGAATTAACACCACACGAGCTACAGAAAAACAGTGTTATAGGCTAAGGCAGAATTTCCCAAACTCCATAATTACTGGCCAGGTTTTAAGGATGTCCATGTGAGAGCACAGATGACTTAACTATGTTACTCATTTTGATTTAAACGCCTGGACTCAAGCATGGCTATCCTTAAATCTTGGACTGTAAGGAATATTTTGGGAAACTCTTGGCTAATTGGAAACGAAGGTCAGTAAAAAGTTTGTTCAGTAAATTAAATCTTTAAGAGGCCATACACATGCAGATTTATCTTCAGATCTGGCTGGTTGGAACAAAAACATGGTTATGGATGAGAGCAAATGACAACTGACAGCTTGGAAATGCTGGAAAACCGACAAACTGTCACTCATCCATAACCATGTTTTTGTCCCAACCAGATCTGAAGATAAATCTTACTAGTGTATGGGCACCTGTCCTTTGTAGTGGGAGGGATTATAGTAGTGGTGGTTGGCCAGTGTCCCTGTGTTACGGGCTGGCACCTCCCATGCTGTTAGTTACAGATCAGGAAGCGCTAAACATTGGGGCCTGCATCCGTACACGCATACTGCTGCAGCTCTGTATTTCAGTTGTATGGTAATTTAATATATAATTATGTTATTGCTGGAACTCTTATTGTACACCAGCAATATCCGATCTTCACATGTCACATATGGCTTTTTGTTATATCTACAATATATGAAATATCATTTTAGATGGACCCAGCCAGAACATCAGAGAGCCTTGGCTGAGGTCAGGACGCCGCAGACCATCCGATGGGAGTCGATCAGGAAGAAGATCTGGACCATCATCGGAAAGAGGAAGATTTGGACGGAGAGGAAGAGGAGGACATGAGCCCAGTGCCAGTGACCATCAGGCAGAGGCAGTGGGATCAGATCGCCTCCTGCTGGAAATAATTATGCAGTTCTTCAAGCCCCGTCTCCCCACCTTCTGCAGGCACACCATTGCGGAAGGAGAGGAACCAGAGAACTGCACCATCTGCATCTCTGACATTGAGGTAGGTACGGAAATGGCTTTATCACACTGTCGCCACACCTTCCATGTTCCCTGTCTTACAGAATGGCTGAAGGTCAACAACACCTGCCCTCTGTGCCGCGAGGGACTCTTCAGCCTGGACGTTCTCTCCCACCTCACCCGATGGCTCCCCAGCGAATCAGAACCACCAAAATGTAAGAGCAAAGGTCTAAAGCGGTAAGTTCCTATTTACTATTATTAATACATTTTTACTCCTTTTCTTTTTTTATATATTTTTTCTGCAAACAATCAAATGATTGTTAAAGACCTGTTCCTGATCCCTCCAGTTTCTGCAATCATTTTTCTACTCTAGAAACTAGAGGGAATTGACGGTAACAAGCTGGGGATTAGGGCTAATGGCGACACCCCACAAAAAAATGACATTGAGCAGCCACCTCATGGGTGTGTTGGAAGAGCTGCTAATTATTATTATGTTGACAGTTACACCGAACCTATTGATAACTTAATAACTTGATCATTTAACATTTAAACTTGGGTATCGCCGGGTACATCAGCTAGTAATTAGTAAACCTGACGGTTTTCCCCGCCAATAGGTCTCTGTCATTATTTTAGATTTGTTTATTATTGTTTTACGTGTGTATAAATAAATGTGGGCTAACATTAGCTGATGCAGTGTAACATATTCATTTTATCATGATTTATAGAGCTCCAAAATATTACATTACATTGTGTCACAGGTCTTGCCATACATCATGGAATTAACACCACACGAGCTACAGAAAAACAGTGTTATAGGCTAAGGCAGAATTTCCCAATGTCCATAATTTCTGGCCAGGTTTTAAGGATGTCCATGTGAGAGCACAGATGACTTAACTACGTTACTCATTTCGATTTAAACGCCTGGACTCAAGCATGGCTATCCTTAAAACTTGGACTGTAAGGCATATTTTGGGAAACTCTAGGCTAAAGTGTGATTTTGGCAACAGTATCGGCAAGTAACCCAATCAGATGGAGCTGGATTAAGGATTGGGGGGTCTAATGCACCTAAGAAAAGCCCTAAGGTCTAAAATTAAAATCATAGCATCGCAATCACTAAATTCATTTATTTTTTAAATGATTGGGTAACTGGCCTTATTTGCATGAAGCAATTCATATACCACCGGTGCTCATATATGTAAGATTAGCAGGGCCAGAATCTTAGCATTTATTTAGTGGAGATGGAGCTGAAACTTCACGTTTTCATCTGGAACGCTAAATGCAGCAAGCGGTATTAGGAAATACTACTAGAATATCTGTCAGTGGTAACAGCAAGTAATTATACAGGTTATATTGGAAAAAGAAACATCTGCAATGTAGCCACAATGTGGAAAATTAAGTAAGGCACAATAGGCCTTACTGAATGTGAGCTGGAAAACAAAGAACAGACGATCGCTACTGTATACATGAGCAAATACACTGTGGCCCTTATTCTAGTTGACATCCGGCTATGTCAGCTGCCCGACCCCACACGTGCGTCACGGCCGGATTACCATACGTACACCCTGCGTTTTCATGGGAACGCCCATGAAACACGGGGCGTACGCATATGATAATGAGCCCAAACAGCCCTTCACGCCCCTCTCCACCCCCTGCTTGGATGGGTCCGTATGATCCTTCAAGCCGTGTTATGACGTGCGAGACGTTCGCACATGCGCAGAAACGCCTCTGCACATGCGCAAACACCAACCATCGGCCGTCCGACCGAACACACAGCCGTCCGACTAAATCAGAATAAGGGCCCGTATGTACACTCAGTTGGTTTACTTCAATAAAAAAAATAACTCCTTTCTACTTGAGGTATATAGAGACTCGATGCCCCTTTCAGACCGCACTTTTTACCTGGTATTTTGCAGGTTTTGATGGTTTACTCCCCTTCTATGTAAAATTCAAGGATCCCAAAATTATTGTTAGGATTATGAATTTCTGTGTTTTAGGAAATATTTTTTTTGTACTGTGACAGTTTTGTATTTACTGTGAAAGGGTGGACTGTCAATGTCGAGTTTTACACACGCCATTTTAGGATAGTATGGCCGCCATTTTGGTTCGCAGAGTTGCGCAAATAAAGTATAAATACCCGAGTCTGTGTGACAAAGTGGACCAGAAGCGCAGCCATACTATTACACATAAATTCATAATACCATACTTACACCAAATAAAATATAGTTAATTAAAGGTTTAGAGCACTACACATAGTTTAATCAGCATTACATATTTCTGTCTGTATAATGTTTGGTACCGTTACGTTCCGTTTCCCATGCGCAGTATTCCGGTCATTGCGAATAATTCGCAATTCATACGATCCGATAATTACGGACAAAATCCATATTCCAAGGACTATTTCTGTTAAAATGTGTGTGACAAAAGAATCTAGTTATAACCGGTTCTTGCTGCTATTTACGACCCCTGACGACGATGCCAACACACAAAGAACTCCAAAGTTCACTCCCCCTGCACCTATGCAAACCAGGTGTAATACTTTGCCCCAATCACTGAGGACTGGACATTCGAGCCCTGACCAATAGGAATGGCCTTTGACCTCCCCCTTCTGACCCTATAAGATAGCCAACCCTGGGCGGGCTCTGTCACTTTGGCACTGCTGATATCCCCTCACCAACCCGGGCTATAGTTCTACTTGAATATAGCGAGCTCCGACCGGACTGCGCTGCGCTATTTCCTTGACGGTAACATTTGTATTCCCGTTTTATGTAATGTGGCGGATTATGATTGTATCTGTTTCTGCATTTTTGTAAGTGTTTTAAAATACTAATTATTGTTAGATAAGTGTATCACGTGCTACCCTGTGTATTCTTATTTCTGTAATCCCCTTTTGTCCCTTAGGGACTAAATACACTGTTTACGGAGAATTTATCTCCTCACCTTTTATACCGTGGTCTCGTCTATTATTCGCATCTAGCGATAAGGTATATTACGGACATTGTCCGATAAGTGTATTCGCAGATTAGAGACAAAGTACTGCGAAGGGATCTCCTATTAATGCGTTGATTCATCCGTGTACAATACACTGTAAAGGTACGCTACGCTGCGCTACGTTTTGTTCGCATGTAGCTAGGAATAAAGGGTACGCAGGTTACGGACAAAGTACGTAACCTACGCTTTTCACTTATTGTTCTTTGATCATATAAATATCGGCATTGATAGTACCCCGATCTAAGGCACGAGTCCAGGCAGCTCTCCTCCAATTATTGCTCTCAGTGCTCCTACCATGTGTGACATGAGTCTTGTCAATCCATGACACGTGTAATACCCGGATAGGGGTCGGAGCGCTCTAGTGCTACTCTGCACTACTCCCAGCAGAAAGGTGGGGGGGCGGCCAGAGGAGGCTGCACACAGGCCTCCTCCTCTCTTACACCTGCCCTGGGAACAACCACCTGTGTACAATTACTACATTTGCCAAATGAAAGCAGGTCCTTCTTGTGAAGATGCTCACAGCAATGACATTGAGCTGGTGGTTACAGTCACACTGGGGGCATGGCAGGGCACTGTTGTCAGACCATGGTATTTTGCACCTATACGTCCCTGTTCTCTGTATAGTCATCCGCTGTGTTCATAGAAATATGACAATATAATATAGACATATCTACCTACATACATACAGGTGCGTCCTCATATAACGATTGTAGCTTTAATGCGACACACAGCACAAGCACCCGGCACAACTGAGACACTCTGAGATGCACAGCATCAAATAATCAGAAATACTGTATTTTTCTTTACATTTTTATTTCATCAGCAAATCACCTCCCACTGGGCCATATGTATTAAGCCTGGTGACATGATAAAGTTGAAAGTGATAATGCACCAACCAATCAGCTCCTAACAGGATAGGTTTAACATTGACAGTTAGGGGCTGATTGGCTGGTGCAACTTCATCAGGCTAAATAAATCTGTCTCATGGTGTATTACAGATACTGGGTCGCTACTTTAATGCGCAGAATGTTAGGATCCGGAGGCAACCTCGCCTGCCCTAACTTCATTGCCTCAGACTAGGGTTGGCGGACGCGTGCAGAACTAGGCTTCGCCAATAATAGCCGCGTTCGAAGGAGCCAGTTAGTCTAGCTCCAACCCCGATGCCACCTGGTCTTAAGAGTGACAACGTGCCCACCAAGGCTAGGAGAGAACAAAGGGACAAACTACCTAAAGCCCACACGAGGCAAGGGGCCCCCGGACCCCCCAAGGGGGTGGCTACAATGAGAGATAAGGAAAGCCCCCACAGGTAATGCGACAAGCTAATCTATAGCAGTACGTAACAATGCGTGACGGTGGTAACTATACACAATGGCAACAATGCTCAGAAAATGATATGAAATAGTATCAATAGCAACAATGCTAAGAAGATGGTAACAATAATAATAAACCTCAACTGTACTCCCCTGCGCTGTAAGGGACAAGCTCCACAATGCAGGTACCCAGGTTGGTAATAGGGAAACTAGGAGACAGGAAGAATACTAGGCAAGAAGGTCCTGCAACAGGGCAGGATGCAGGAACAAAGACTGCACGGCTCAGGAGGAACAAGGAACGCCAAGGGATTGCTGCGCAGGGTCCACCAAGCTATAACCGGCGTCTGTGCCTAGCAGACGCCGGCTATTTATTCAAAAGTTTGCGCCCCGGCGGCTGCTGACGTCAGCCGCACCAGGGGACGCTCGTTGGGAGGAAGTTCGGGAGCGTTGCCGAGCAACGCCCCGACGCCCAGCCACAGAGAGAGTGAGGGCGAAAGTTCGGGGAGTTGCTTGGCAACGTCCCCGGCGCCCGTTCTCCACAATACCTTCGCCGCCTGTCCCGGACCTGCTAACAGCAGGAGACTGCCCGGGACAGCGGCGGCTAACCCAGAAGCTAGTGTTACACATTTACATGTGTTTGAGTGTCTGTTTTTGGTAATTTCCCCTGTCCTGGAAGAGGATGATGTGGAATATAATGTAGATGTGATGTGCCGCACGGCCATCACCAACTGCCACCCACATGCCACATTTGAATGACGCAGCCTCAGCATTGGCATTTCCTGGGCAGAAGTGGATGCGGACCAGGGGTTAAAGTGGGCCGGAATGCACCGGAACTGAGTTCCGGCAGTTCAAATTGAAGCCGGAACTCAGTTCCGCCTCCTTCGCCCACCCAGCCTGCTGCTGCTGCCGCCCTGCCGAGAATCCATATGGATCTCTCAATGCGCGGGGAGTCGGGGACATGCCGATGTGGGTGCTACAGTTACTGCTGCGGCTGCCGTGACTCTGTGTCTATGTGCCCCGCTTGGCGCTCACAGTCACAGCCGCCTGTCACAATAGAGACTCTATTGAGTGACAGGCGGCTGTGACTATGAGCGCCGAGCGGTACACAGCGCCGGGCGGGGACTGACCTGACTGCCTCCCCCTCCTGCTGTTGGGATTGGCCACCAAGGGGGGACAGAGGAGGGACCTGCGCTTATGCGCAGGCTGTCACGGCAGCAAGCTAGAGCGGAGTGGACGCTGTGCAGCCTCGAGTCCATCGCTGCGCTTACCACACGCTGCCTTCGCTGGACGGCGGAAGCTAATTGCAGTAGCCCCCGCCAGGAGCCCATTCTCACATCAGACAAGTTGGACGACAAGTTCAACTATATTACCCCCAACAAGTAAGTCTGTGCTTCTGTGGGGAGGTGGGTGGGGGACGCGGAGGGATTGAGTTAGGGAGGGAGGGGAGGGGGGGGGGCTGGCGTTGGCGGGCCTTTTCTCTGGCCTCGGCGCCATTTTCCATTTTACTGCGCAGTGCGCACTCAGTCTGCTTCTCCTCCACCTCCTGCTCCAGCCTCAGGCTCGACTGTGACCATTACCATTTTGTTAGTACACTAACTCACCAACAAAATGGTAATGGTCACAGAGCCTGAGGCTGTGTACACTGTGTACTACTGACTGCACAGCTGTTATCTCAATGATGTGGGGCCTGGGGGAGCAGCAGTATGTTGTGTCATTGGTGCCAGGGGCTGGGCTGGGGGACTAGTCTAAAACTTGTCATTTTTTGTCCAATTTTTTGGCATGTTACTGATGCTGGCTGGGAGTGAGATTACATAGATGGGGCTGGAAGTAGTGTCTATCAATCCAGGGGTGCCGCCATGTGTGCCTTATCAATCCAGGGGTGCCGCCATGTGTGCCTTATCAATCCAGGGGTGCCGCCATGTGTGCCTTATCAATCCAGGGGTGCCGCCATGTGTGCCTTATCAATCCAGGGGTGCCGCCATGTGTGCCTTATCAATCCAGGGGTGCCGCCATGTGTGCCTTATCAATCCAGGGGTGCCGCCATGTGTGCCTTATCAATCCAGGGGTGCCGCCATGTGTGCCTTATCAATCCAGGGGTTCCGCCATGTGTGCCTTATCAATCCAGGGGTGCCGCCATGTGTGCCTTATCAATACAGGGGTGCCGCCATGTATGCCTTATCAATACAGGGGTGCCGCCATGTGTGCCTTATCAATCCAGGGGTGCCGCCATGTGTGCCTTATCAATCCAGGGGTGCCGCCATGTGTGCCTTATCAATCCAGGGGTGCCGCCATGTGTGCCTTATCAATACAGGGGTGCCGCCATGTGTGCCTTATCAGTCCAGGAGTGCCGCCATATGTGTCTTCTCAGTCCAGGGCAGCTGGCTTTTTTTTTTTATTAAAATCATTTTATTTTTAGTTTGCTGTTAAGTGTGCCATATCTAGTGTTCAATCTAGCACCCACCATATTGGAAAACCCATGCAGTTCCTCTTACCTGCCTGGGGTGTTGCTGTTTGCTGTAGTGCTTCTAGCACAGTGTGGTCTGTATATCAGCACTGATATGCAAACATGTCCTGTGCTAGAAACACCACAGCAGACAGCGACACCCCAGACAGGGAAGAGGAACTGCATGGGTTTTCAAATATGGCGGGTGCTAGAATAAACACTACATATCATTTAAGGGGTGCTGCCATGTGTGTTGTACAATTTCATGGGTGCTGCAATGTGTGCTATATAATTTCAGGGGTGCTGCTAGGTGTGCTATATAATTCCAGGGATGCTCCATGTATGCCGTATCAGTCCAGGGGCACCGCCATGTATGCCGTATCAGTCCAGGGGAGCTGGCATTTCTTTTATTTTTTAATTGAAAGAAAAATATATATATTTTTTTTCTTACTGCAAGGGTGCTGTTAAGTGTGCCAAATCATTCAAGGGGTGCTTCCCCACGCATGCGCAGAGCAATGGGACGGTCCGCTGCGTGCGACCTGGCTGCATGGGATGCGCACACGTCTTGGGAACATCGATAGTCGATGGCTACCCTATCTCTCTCTCTGTTGTCTCTGTGAGCTGCAAACACCACAGCTTACTGAGCGCCTTATAAACTGCCCTGAACACATACCCTCACATGCATCCACTAGCAGGGGAAATTATTTAATGATCATTGACGATTAAATGATTTCTCCTGCCTTTGCATATAGAAGTCAGGGCCTGCGTTCACATGGGAATGCCTAGCGTTTTCATGGGGATGCCCATAAAACGCAGGGCATTCCCATAGGTGAGCTCTGTTGGCGCTGCCCTGTTTGGCCCTCCCTCCTCGCAGCAAACATCGGAAACGCACCAAATTTACCTCATTCTGAGTGAACCTTAATTAGGCCCTTAGTGTGTTTTAAATGGGTGATGTGTATTTTATTTATTTGTGGGTAACTGCTAGTGTTTTAAAAGCTATATTGGGTGTGTAATGCCTATGCACACCCAGACAAAGTCCGAGTTTTGTGGCAGTGTGGGATACTGGGTGATATCAGATTTTTTTAAGAGAAAATAATTTGCAAGACAAAGTCCACACTGCCACCAAACTCTGACCTGACCCCTGCCACACACGTTGGCCTGCTTACATCCTGCCACCTGCTAGCACCTCATGTAATCTGTCTGTTGCCCCTACTACATTGTAAGCTCTTCAGAGCAGGGCCCTCTTCCCTCCTGTTGTCTAAGCCTTCTTCTCTACACATTTCACTCATAGCTCTAATATACTAAAAGACCCAGTGTCCTTCATTAGACACCAGCCCCTAGTAGTACAGTACATTGATCAATGTGGTCGGGCCCCGTACAAGTGTCCCCCTTGAAACCCCCCCCCCCCAAACACCCTAAAAGAACAGCTGATCCTCCTTCTGCGTGGATATAATTTAAAGTCCAATAGCAAATGGGTAAACAATGAATATACTTAAAGGGGCGTGTATATGGGCGTGGCTTCTGCCAGGTGGGAGGCGCTAGGGGTGTGGCCCACAAGGGTGGGTCTAGAGGGGTGAGTTCCACCACCTCCCTTGGACCACTTTAAGCACTGATGAGGACGCAGGGAAAAAAACCACCTCTCAGGTAAGAGACATTTTCAGGCTAATAATCGCTGCCAGTGACTCTGTAGTGAGTGACCAGTGAGTGGAGCTCAGCGCACAATTACATCTGTGCTTTTTCTTTCTCTTTTCCCTTTTTTTTCTTTTTTCTCTTACTCCAGCTACAATGAGCCATCGAGAGTTGTCCCAGCTAATTGGAAACGAAGGTCAGTAAAAAGTTTGTTCAGTAAATTAAATGTTTCCTTTGTAGTGGGAGGGATTATAGTAGTGGTGGTTGGCCAGTGTCCCTGTGTTCCTGGCTGGCACCTCCCATGCTGTTAGTTACAGATCAGGAAGCGCTAAACATTGGGGCCTGCATCCGTACACGCATACTGCTGCAGCTCTGTATTTCAGTTGTATGGTAATGTAATATATACAATCATGTTATTGCTGGATCTCTTATTGTCAGGGCCGGTGCAAGGCACCGGAGCGCCCCAGGCGAGTCGGGCTGGGGGCGCCCCGGTGCCGGGGGGGGGTGTACCTTTCGTTCGGCGCTCTCTCTAATCAAACCTGGCGGCGGAGGCAGCGGGGGTCCCTGCAGTCTATTAAAAAGCACGAGCGCTATCCGCCGGGCTATGCGGAAGCGCTTCTAGTGTGAAAACACTGGCAGCACGCTGATTGGCTGCCAGAGTTTTCACAATAGAAGCGCTTCCGCATAGCCCGGCGGATAGCGCTCGTGCTTTTTAATAGACTGCAGGGACCCCCGCTGCCTCCGCCGCCAGGTTTAAATAGACAGGTACAGGTACCCGGGCGGCATTTTCCGCCCTCCAGTGGCCGGCGCCCTAGGCAAATGCCTAGGTTTGCCTAGTGGTGGCGCCGGCCCTGCTTATTGTACACCAGCAATATCCGATCTTCACATGTCACATATGGCTATTTGTTATATCTACAATATATGAAATATCATTTTAGATGGACCCAGCCAAAACATCCGAGAGCCTTGGCTGAGGTCAGGACGCCGCAGACCATCCGATGGGAGTCGATCAGGAAGAAGATCTGGACCATCATCGGGAAGAGGAAGAGAAGGACATGAGCCCAGTGCCAGTGACCATCAGGCAGAGGCAGTGAGATCAGATCGCCTCCTGCTGGAAATATTCCTGCAGTTCTTCAAGCCCCATCTCCCCACCTTCTGCAGACACACCATTGCGTAAGGAGAGGAACCAGAGAACTGCACCATCTGCATCTCTAACATTGAGGTAGGTACGGAAATGGCTTTATCACACTGTCGCCACACCTTCCATGCTCCCTGTCTTACAGAATGGCTGAAGGTCAACAACACCTGCTCTCTGTGCCGCGAGGGACTCTTCAGCCTGGACGTTCTCTCCCACCTCACCTGATGGCTCCCCAGCGAATCAGAACCACCAAAATGTAAGAGCAAAGGTCTGAAGCGGTAAGTTCCTATTTACTATTATTAATACATTTTTGCTCCTTTTCTTTTAATCCTTTTCTTTTTTTCTATATTTTTTTCTGCAAATAATCAAATGATTGTTAAAGACTTGTTCCTGATCCCTCCAGTTTCTGCAATCATTTTTCTACTCTAGAAACTAGAGGGAATTGACGGTAACAAGCTGGGGATTAGGGCTAATGGCGACACCCCACAAAAAAACGACATTGAGCAGCCACCTCATGGGTGTGTTGGAAGAGCTGCTAATTATTATTATTATTATGTTGACAATTACACCAAACCTATTGATAACTTAATAACTTGATCATTTAACATTTAAACTTGGGTATGGCCGGGTACTTCAGCTAGTAATTAGTAACCCTGACGATTTTCCTCACCAATAGGTCTCTGTCATTATTTTAGATTTGTTTATTATTGTTTTACGTGTGTATAAATAAATGTGGGCTAACATTAGCTGATGCAGTGTAACATATTCATTTTATCATGATTTATGGAGCTCCAAAATATTACATTACATGGTGTCACAGGTCTTGCGATACATCATGGAATTAACACCACACAAGCTACAGAAAAACAGTGTTATAGGCTAAGGCAGAATTTCCCAAACTCCATAATTACTGGCCAGGTTTTAAGGATGTCCATGTGAGAGCACAGATGACTTAACTACGTTAATCATTTTGATTTAAACGCCTGGACTCAAGCATGGCTATCCTTAAATCTTGGACTGTAAGGAATATTTTGGGAAACTCTAGGCTAATTGGAAACGAAGGACAGTAAAAAGTTTGTTCAGTAAATTAAATCTTTTAGTGGCCATACACATGCAGATTTATTTTCAGATCTGGCTGGTTGGAACAAAAACATGGTTATGGATGAGAGCAAATGACAGCTGACCATTTGCTTGGAAATGCTGGAAAACCGACAAACTGTCACTCATCCATAACCATGTTTTTGTCCCAACCAGATCTGAAGATAAATCTTACTACTGTATGGGCACCTGTCCTTTGTAGTGGGAGGGATTATAGTAGTGGTGGTTGGCCAGTGTCCCTGTGTTGCGGGCTGGCACCTCCCATGCTGTTAGTTACAGATCAGGAAGCGCTAAACATTGGGGCTGCATCCGTACACGCATACTGCTGCAGCTCTGTATTTCAGTTGTATGGGAATTTAATATATAATTATGTTATTGCTGGAACTCTTATTGTACACCAGCAATATCCGATCTTCACATGTCACATATGGCTTTTTGTTATATCTACAATATATGAAATATCATTTTAGATGGACCCAGCCAGAACATCAGAGAGCCTTGGCTGAGGTCAGGACGCCAAAGACCATTCGATGGGAGTCGATAAGGAAGAAGATCTGGACCATCATCGGGAAGAGGAAGATTTGGAAGGAGAGGAAGAGGAGGACATGAGCCCAGTGCCAGTGACCATCAGGCAGAGGCAGTGAGATCAGATCGCCTCCTGCTGGAAATAATTATGCAGTTCTTCAAGCCCCGTCTCCCCACCTTCTGCAGGCACACCATTGCGTAAGGAGAGGAACCAGAGAACTGCACCATCTGCATCTCTAACATTGAGGTAGGTACGGAAATGGCTTTATCACACTGTCGCCACACCTTCCATGTTCCCTGTCTTACATAACGGCTGAAGGTCAACAACACCTGCCCTCTGTGCCGCGAGGGACTCTTCAGCCTGGACCTTCTCTCCCACCTCACTTGATGGCTCCCCAGCGAATCAGAACCACCAAAATGTAAGATCAAAGGTCTAAAACGGTAAGTTCCTATTTACTATTATTAATACATTTTTACTCCTTTTCTTTTAACCCTTTTCTTTTTTTATATATTTTTTCTGCAAACAATCAAATGATTGTTAAAGACTTGTTCCTGATCCCTCCAGTTTCTGCAATCATTTTTCTACTCTAGAAACTAGAGGGAATTGACGGTAACAAGCTGGGGATTAGGGCTAATGGCGACACCCCACAAGAAAACGACATTGAGCAGCCACCTCATGGGTGTGTTGGAAGAGCTGCTAATTATTATTATGTTGACAGTTACACCGAACCTATTGATAACTTAATAACTTGATCATTTAACATTTAAACTTGGGTATCGCCGGGTACTTCAGCTAGTAATTAGTAACCCTGACGATTTTCCTCGCCAATAGGTCTCTGTCATTATTTTAGATTTGTTTATTATTATTTTATGTGTGTATAAATAAATGTGGGCTAACATTAGCTGATGCAGTGTAACATAATCATTTTATCATGATTTATAGAGCTCCAAAATATTACATTACATTGTGTCACAGGTCTTGCGATACATCATGGAATTAACACCACACGAGCTACAGAAAAACAGTGTTATAGGCTAAGGCAAAATTTCCCAAACTCCATAATTACTGGCCAGGTTTTAAGGATGTCCATGTGAGAGCACAGATGACTTAACTACGTTACTCATTTTGATTTAAACGCCTGGACTCAAGCATGGCTATCCTTAAATCTTGGACTGTAAGGAATATTTTGGGAAACTCTAGGCTAATTGGAAACGAAGGTCAGTAAAAAGTTTGTTCAGTAAATTAAATCTTTTAGTGGCCATACACATGCAGATTTATCTTCAGATCTGGCTGGTTGGAACAAAAACATAGTTATGGATGAGAGCAAATTACAGCTGACCATTTGCTTGGAAATGCTGGAAAACTGACAATCTGTCACTCATCCATAACCATGTTTTTGTCCCAACCAGCCAGGTCTGAAGATAATTCTTACTAGTGTATGGGCACCTGTCCTTTGTAGTGGGAGGGCTTATAGTAGTGGTGGTTGGCCAGTGTCCCTGTGTTACTGGCTGGCACCTCCCATGCTGTTAGTTACAGATCAGGAAGCGCTAAACATTGGGGCCTGCAACCGTACACGCATACTGCTGCAGCTCTGTATTTCAGTTGTATGGTAATTTAATATATAATTATGTTATTGCTGGAACTCTTATTGTACACCAGCAATATCCGATCTTCACATGTCACATATGGCTTTTTGTTATATCTACAATATATGAAATATCATTTTAGATGGACCCAGCCAGAACATCAGAGAGCCTTGGCTGAGGTCAGGACTCCGCAGACCATTCGATGGGAGTCGATAAGGAAGAAGATCTGGACCATCATCGGGAAGAGGAAGATTTGTAAGGAGAGGAAGAGGAGGACATGAGCCCAGTGCCAGTGACCATCAGGCAGAGGCAGTGAGATCAGATCGCCTCCTGCTGGAAATAAATATGCAGTTCTTCAAGCCCCGTCTCCCCACCTTCTGCAGGCACACCACTGCATAAGAAGAGGAACCAGATAACTGCACCATCTGCATCTCTAACATTGAGGTAGGTACGGAAATGGCTTTATCACACTGTCGCCACACCTTCCATGTTCCCTGTCTTACAGAACGGCTGAAGGTCAACAACACCTGCCCTCTGTGCCGCGAGGGACTCTTCAGCCTGGACCTTCTCTCCCACCTCACTTGATGGCTCCCCAGCGACTCAGAACCACCAAAATGTAAGATCAAAGGTCTAAAACGGTAAGTTCCTATTTACTATTATTAATACATTTTTACTCCTTTTCTTTTAACCCTTTTCTTTTTTTATATATTTTTTCTGCAAACAATCAAATGATTGTTAAAGACTTGTTCCTGATCCCTCCAGTTTCTGCAATCATATTTCTACTCTAGAAACTAGAGGGAATTGACGGTAACAAGCTGGGGATTAGGACTAAGGGCGACACCCCACAAAAAATGACATTGAGCAGCCACCTCATGGGTGTGTTGGAAGAGCTGCTAATTATTATTATGTTGACAATTACACCAAACCTATTGATAACTTAATAACTTGATCATTTAACATTTAAACTTGGGTATGGCCGGGTACTTCAGCTAGTAATTAGTAACCCTGACGATTTTCCTCACCAATAGGTCTCTGTCATTATTTTAGATTTGTTTATTATTGTTTTACGTGTGTATAAATAAATGTGGGCTAACATTAGTTGATGCAGTGTAACATATTAATTTTATCATGATTTATGGAGCTCCAAAATATTACATTACATTGTGTCACAGGTCTTGCCATACATCATGGAATTAACACCACACGAGCTACAGAAAAACAGTGTTATAGGCTAAGGCAGAATTTCCCAAACTCCATAATTACTGGCCAGGTTTTAAGGATGTCCATGTGAGAGCACAGATGACTTAACTACGTTAATCATTTTGATTTAAACGCCTGGACTCAAGCATGGCTATCCTTAAATCTTGGACTGTAAGGAATATTTTGGGAAACTCTAGGCTAATTGGAAACGAAGGACAGTAAAAAGTTTGTTCAGTAAATTAAATCTTTTAGTGGCCATACACATGCAGATTTATCTTCAGATCTGGCTGGTTGGAACAAAAACATGGTTATGGATGAGAGCAAATGACAGCTGACCATTTGCTTGGAAATGCTGGAAAACCGACAAACTGTCACTCATCCATAACCATGTTTTTGTCCCAACCAGATCTGAAGATAAATCTTACTACTGTATGGGCACCTGTCCTTTGTAGTGGGAGGGATTATAGTAGTGGTGGTTGGCCAGTGTCCCTGTGTTGCGGGCTGGCACCTCCCATGCTGTTAGTTACAGATCAGGAAGCGCTAAACATTGGGGCTGCATCCGTACACGCATACTGCTGCAGCTCTGTATTTCAGTTGTATGGGAATTTAATATATAATTATGTTATTGCTGGAACTCTTATTGTACACCAGCAATATCCGATCTTCACATGTCACATATGGCTTTTTGTTATATCTACAATATATGAAATATCATTTTAGATGGACCCAGCCAGAACATCAGAGAGCCTTGGCTGAGGTCAGGACGCCAAAGACCATTCGATGGGAGTCGATAAGGAAGAAGATCTGGACCATCATCGGGAAGAGGAAGATTTGGAAGGAGAGGAAGAGGAGGACATGAGCCCAGTGCCAGTGACCATCAGGCAGAGGCAGTGAGATCAGATCGCCTCCTGCTGGAAATAATTATGCAGTTCTTCAAGCCCCGTCTCCCCACCTTCTGCAGGCACACCATTGCGTAAGGAGAGGAACCAGAGAACTGCACCATCTGCATCTCTAACATTGAGGTAGGTATGGAAATGGCTTTATCACACTGTCGCCACACCTTCCATGTTCCCTGTCTTACAGAACGGCTGAAGGTCAACAACACCTGCCCTCTGTGCCGCGAGGGACTCTTCAGCCTGGACCTTCTCTCCCACCTCACTTGATGGCTCCCCAGCGAATCAGAACCACCAAAATGTAAGATCAAAGGTCTAAAACGGTAAGTTCCTATTTACTATTATTAATACATTTTTACTCCTTTTCTTTTAACCTTTTCTTTTTTTATATATTTTTTCTGCAAACAATCAAATGATTGTTAAAGACTTGTTCCTGATCCCTCCAGTTTCTGCAATCATTTTTCTACTCTAGAAACTAGAGGGAATTGACGGTAACAAGCTGGGGATTAGGGCTAATGGCGACACCCCACAAGAAAACGACATTGAGCAGCCACCTCATGGGTGTGTTGGAAGAGCTGCTAATTATTATTATGTTGACAGTTACACCGAACCTATTGATAACTTAATAACTTGATCATTTAACATTTAAACTTGGGTATCGCCGGGTACTTCAGCTAGTAATTAGTAACCCTGACGATTTTCCTCGCCAATAGGTCTCTGTCATTATTTTAGATTTGTTTATTATTATTTTATGTGTGTATAAATAAATGTGGGCTAACATTAGTTGATGCAGTGTAACATATTCATTTTATCATGATTTATAGAGCTCCAAAATATTACATTACATTGTGTCACAGGTCTTGCCATACATCATGGAATTAACACCACACGAGCTACAGAAAAACAGTGTTATAGGCTAAGGCAGAATATCCCAAACTCCATAATTACTGGCCAGGTTTTAAGGATGTCCATGTGAGAGCACAGATGACTTAACTACGTTACTCATTTTGATTTAAACGCCTGGACTCAAGCATGGCTATCCTTAAATCTTGGACTGTAAGGAATATTTTGGGAAACTCTAGGCTAATTGGAAACGAAGGTCAGTAAAAAGTTTGTTCAGTAAATGAAATCTTTTAGTGGCCATACACATGCAGATTTATCTTCAGATCTGGCTGGTTGGAACAAAAACATAGTTATGGATGAGAGCAAATTACAGCTGACCATTTGCTTGGAAATGCTGGAAAACCGACAATCTGTCACTCATCCATAACCATGTTTTTGTCCCAACCAGCCAGGTCTGAAGATAATTCTTACTAGTGTATAGGCACCTGTTCTTTGTAGTGGGAGGGCGTATAGTAGTGGTGGTTGGCCAGTGTCCCTGTGTTACTGGCTGGCACCTCCCATGCTGTTAGTTACAGATCAGGAAGCGCTAAACATTGGGGCCTGCAACCGTACACGCATACTGCTGCAGCTCTGTATTTCAGTTGTATGGTAATTTAATATATAATTATGTTATTGCTGGAACTCTTATTGTACACCAGCAATATCCGATCTTCACATGTCACATATGGCTTTTTGTTATATCTACAATATATGAAATATCATTTTAGATGGACCCAGCCAGAACATCAGAGAGCCTTGGCTGAGGTCAGGACTCCGCAGACCATTCGATGGGAGTCAATAAGGAAGAAGATCTTGACCATCATCGGGAAGAGGAAGATTTGTAAGGAGAGGAAGAGGAGGACATGAGCCCAGTGCCAGTGACCATCAGGCAGAGGCAGTGAGATCAGATCGCCTCCTGCTGGAAATAAATATGCAGTTCTTCAAGCCCAGTCTCCCCACCTTCTGCAGGCACACCACTGCATAAGAAGAGGAACCAGAGAACTGCACCATCTGCATCTCTAACATTGAGGTAGGTACGGAAATGGCTTTATCACACTGTCGCCACACCTTCCATGTTCCCTGTCTTACAGAACGGCTGAAGGTCAACAACACCTGCCCTCTGTGCCGCGAGGGACTCTTCAGCCTGGACCTTCTCTCCCACCTCACTTGATGACTCCCCAGCGACTCAGAACCACCAAAATGTAAGATCAAAGGTCTAAAACGGTAAGTTCCTATTTACTATTATTAATACATTTTTACTCCTTTTCTTTTAACCCTTTTCTTTTTTTATATATTTTTTCTGCAAACAATCAAATGATTGTTAAAGACTTGTTCCTGATCCCTCCAGTTTCTGCAATCATATTTCTACTCTAGAAACTAGAGGGAATTGACAGTAACAAGCTGGGGATTAGGACTAAGGGCGACACCCCACAAAAAATGACATTGAGCAGCCACCTCATGGGTGTGTTGGAAGAGCTGCTAATTATTATTATGTTGACAATTACACCGAACCTATTGATAACTTAATAACTTGATCATTTAACATTTAAACTTGGGTATGGCCGGGTACTTCAGCTAGTAATTAGTAACCCTGACGATTTTCCTCACCAATAGGTCTCTGTCATTATTTTAGATTTGTTTATTATTGTTTTATGTGTGTATAAATAAATGTGGGCTAACATTAGCTGATGCAGTGTAACATATTCATTTTATCATGATTTATGGAGCTCCAAAATATTACATTACATTGTGTCACAGGTCTTGCCATACATCATGGAATTAACACCACATGAGCTACAGAAAAACAGTGTTATAGGCTAAGGCAGAATTTCCCAAACTCCATAATTACTGGCCAGGTTTTAAGGATGTCCATGTGAGAGCACAGATGACTTAACTACGTTAATCATTTTGATTTAAACGCCTGGACTCAAGCATGGCTATCCTTAAATCTTGGACTGTAAGGAATATTATGGGAAACTCTAGGCTAATTGGAAACGAAGGACAGTAAAAAGTTTGTTCAGTAAATTAAATCTTTTAGTGGCCATACACATGCAGATTTATCTTCAGATCTGGCTGGTTGGAACAAAAACATGGTTATGGATGAGAGCAAATGACAGCTGACCATTTGCTTGGAAATGCTGGAAAACCGACAAACTGTCACTCATCCATAACCATGTTTTTGTCCCAACCAGATCTGAAGATAAATCTTACTACTGTATGGGCACCTGTCCTTTGTAGTGGGAGGGATTATAGTAGTGGTGGTTGGCCAGTGTCCCTGTGTTGCGGGCTGGCACCTCCCATGCTGTTAGTTACAGATCAGGAAGCGCTAAACATTGGGCCTGCATCCGTACACGCATACTGCTGCAGCTCTGTATTTCAGTTGTATGGTAATTTAATATATAATTATGTTATTGCTGGAACTTTTATTGTACACCAGCAATATCCGATCTTCACATGTCACATATGGCTTTTTGTTATATCTACAATATATAAAATATCATTTTAGATGGACCCAGCCAGAACATCAGAGAGCCTTGGCTGAGGTCAGGACGCCAAAGACCATTCGATGGGAGTCGATAAGGAAGAAGATCTGGACCATCATCGGGAAGAGGAAGATTTGGAAGGAGAGGAAGAGGAGGACATGAGCCCAGTGCCAGTGACCATCAGGCAGAGGCAGTGAGATCAGATCGCCTCCTGCTGGAAATAATTATGCAGTTCTTCAAGCCCCGTCTCCCCACCTTCTGCAGGCACACCATTGCGTAAGGAGAGGAACCAGAGAACTGCACCATCTGCATCTCTAACATTGAGGTAGGTACGGAAATGGCTTTATCACACTGTCGCCACACCTTCCATGTTCCCTGTCTTACAGAACGGCTGAAGGTCAACAACACCTGCCCTCTGTGCCGCGAGGGACTCTTCAGCCTGGACCTTCTCTCCCACCTCACTTGATGGCTCCCCAGCGAATCAGAACCACCAAAATGTAAGATCAAAGGTCTAAAACGGTAAGTTCCTATTTACTATTATTAATACATTTTTACTCCTTTTCTTTTAACCCTTTTCTTTTTTTATATATTTTTTCTGCAAACAATCAAATGATTGTAAAGACTTGTTCCTGATCCCTCCAGTTTCTGCAATCATTTTTCTACTCTATAAACTTGAGGGAATTGACGGTAACAAGCTGGGGATTAGGGCTAATGGCGACACCCCACAAAAAATTACATTGAGCAGCCACCTCATGGGTGTGTTGGAAGAGCTGCTAATTATTATTATGTTGACAATTACACCGAACCTATTGATAACTTAATAACTTGATCATTTAACATTTAAACTTGGGTATGGCCGGGTACATCAGCTAGTAATTAGTAACCCTGACGATTTTCCTCACCAATAGGTCTCTGTCATTATTTTAGATTTGTTTATTATTGTTTTACGTGTGTATAAATAAATGTGGGCTAACATTAGCTGATGCAGTGTAACATAATCATTTTATCATGATTTATGGAGCTCCAAAATATTACATTACATTGTGTCACAGGTCTTGCCATACATCATGGAATTAACCCCACACGAGCTACAGAAAAACAGTGTTATAGGCTAAGGCAAAATTTCCCAAACTCCATAATTACTGGCCAGGTTTTAAGGATGTCCATGTGAGAGCACAGATGACTTAACTACGTTACTCATTTTGATTTAAACGCCTGGACTCAAGCATGGCTATCCTTAAATCTTGGACTGTAAGGAATATTTTGGGAAACTCTAGGCTAATTGGAAACGAAGGTCAGTAAAAAGTTTGTTCAGTAAATTAAATCTTTTAGTGGCCATACACATGCAGATTTATCTTCAGATCTGGCTGGTTGGAAAAAAAACATAGTTATGGATGAGAGCAAATTACAGCTGACCATTTGCTTGGAAATGCTGGAAAACTGACAATCTGTCACTCATCCATAACCATGTTTTTGTCCCAACCAGCCAGGTCTGAAGATAATTCTTACTAGTGTATGGGCACCTGTCCTTTGTAGTGGGAGGGATTATAGTAGTGGTGGTTGGCCAGTGTCCCTGTGTTCCTGGCTGGCACCTCCCATGCTGTTAGTTACAGATCAGGAAGCGCTAAACATTGGGGCCTGCATCCGTACACGCATACTGCTGCAGCTCTGTATTTCAGTTGTATGGTAATTTAATATATAATTATGTTATTGCTGGAACTCTTATTGTACACCAGCAATATCCGATCTTCACATGTCACATATGGCTTTTTGTTATATCTACAATATATGAAATATCATTTTAGATGGACCCAGCCAGAACATGAGAGAGCCTTGGCTGAGGTCAGGACTCCGCAGACCATTCGATGGGAGTCGATAAGGAAGAAGATCTGGACCATCATCGGGAAGAGGAAGATTTGTAAGGAGAGGAAGAGGAGGACATGAGCCCAGTGCCAGTGACCATCAGGCAGAGGCAGTGAGATCAGATCGCCTCCTGCTGGAAATAAATATGCAGTTCTTCAAGCCCCGTCTCCCCACCTTCTGCAGGCACACCACTGCATAAGAAGAGGAACCAGAGAACTGCACCATCTGCATCTCTAACATTGAGGTAGGTACGGAAATGGCTTTATCACACTGTCGCCACACCTTCCATGTTCCCTGTCTTACAGAACGGCTGAAGGTCAACAACACCTGCCCTCTGTGCCGCGAGGGACTCTTCAGCCTGGACCTTCTCTCCCACCTCACTTGATGGCTCCCCAGCGACTCAGAACCACCAAAATGTAAGATCAAAGGTCTAAAACGTTAAGTTCCTATTTACTATTATTAATACATTTTTACTCCTTTTCTTTTAACCCTTTTCTTTTTTTATATATTTTTTCTGCAAACAATCAAATGATTGTTAAAGACTTGTTCCTGATCCCTCCAGTTTCTGCAATCATATTTCTACTCTAGAAACTAGAGGGAATTGACAGTAACAAGCTGGGGATTAGGGCTAATGGCGACACCCCACAAGAAAACGACATTGAGCAGCCACCTCATGGGTGTGTTGGAAGAGCTGCTAATTATTATTATGTTGACAGTTACACCGAACCTATTGATAACTTAATAACTTGATCATTTAACATTTAAACTTGGGTATGGCCGGGTACTTCAGCTAGTAATTAGTAACCCTGACGATTTTCCTCACCAATAGGTCTCTGTCATTATTTTAGATTTGTTTATTATTGTTTTACGTGTGTATAAATAAATGTGGGCTAACATTAGCTGATGCAGTGTAACATAATCATTTGATCATGATTTATGGAGCTCCAAAATATTACATTACATTGTGTCACAGGTCTTGCCATACATCATGGAATTAACACCACACGAGCTACAGAAAAACAGTGTTACATAGTTACATAGTAGGTAAGGCTGAAAAAAGACTTGCGTCCATCTAGTTCAACCTGGTATAGATATCCATTGCTGATTTGGTTGGTTCTGGTATTTTACAGACAAATTATATTTCTTATTTGTACCCATGGATGTTTTTCTCCAGTAAATGTTTGTCCAACTTTGCCTTGAACGCATTTAATGAGCCAGCCGTTACCACCTCTCTGGGAAGAGAGTTCCAGAGTTTGACTGTTCTGACCGTAAAGAAATTCTTTCTACTAGCTGAATGAAATCTTTTTTCTTCTAATCTATACTCATGCCCTCGCGTCCTAGATTCCTTTCTAGTAGAAAATAGGGTGTGTGACAGTTCCTTATATTGGCCCTTGATATACTTGTACATGTTGAGCATGTCCCCCCTTAAACGTCTCTTTTCTAATGTAAATAGTCCCAAATTGCTTAATCTCTCCCCGTAGCTTAAATTCTCCATTCCCCTAATAAGCTTTGTTGCTCGCCTTTGGACTTTTTCTAATTCTATGATGTCCTTTTTATAGTGTGGGGCCCAGAACTGTACTCCGTACTCTAGGTGAGGTCTCACCAATGCTTTATATAGTGGCATAATTACCCTTGAGTCCCTAGTTTCCATTCCCCTCTTAATACATGCCAGAATTTTGTTGGACTTTTTTGTAGCTACATTACAATGGGCACTACATCCTAGATTGCTGTCTATTTGGACTCCTAGATCCTTTTTTATCCTGTTATAGGCTAAGGCAGAATTTCCCAAACTCCATAATTACTGGCCAGGTTTTAAGGATGTCCATGTGAGAGCACAGATGACTTAACTACGTTAATCATTTTGATTTAAACGCCTGGACTCAAGCATGGCTATCCTTAAATCTTGGACTGTAAGGAATATTTTGGGAAACTCTAGGCTAATTGGAAACGAAGGACAGTAAAAAGTTTGTTCAGTAAATTAAATCTTTTAGTGGCCATACACATGCAGATTTATCTTCAGATCTGGCTGGTTGGAACAAAAACATGGTTATGGATGAGAGCAAATGACAGCTGACCATTTGCTTGGAAATGCTGGAAAACCGACAAACTGTCACTCATCCATAACCATGTTTTTGTCCCAACCAGATCTGAAGATAAATCTTACTACTGTATGGGCACCTGTCCTTTGTAGTGGGAGGGATTATAGTAGTGGTGGTTGGCCAGTGTCCCTGTGTTGCGGGCTGGCACCTCCCATGCTGTTAGTTACAGATCAGGAAACGCTAAACATTGGGGCTGCATCCGTACACGCATACTGCTGCAGCTCTGTATTTCAGTTGTATGGTAATTTAATATATAATTATGTTATTGCTGGAACTCTTATTGTACACCAGCAATATCCGATCTTCACATGTCACATATGGCTTTTTATTATATCTACAATATATGAAATATCTGTCACACGCAGCCGCGGCGGTGCGCGGCGGGCTTACTACTCACCCGTTCGCGCCCGCCGTCGGCTAGCGTGTAGTGGTCTCCAGGTCAGCGGCAGCAGGCAGCGGCAGTCTGGTGGGCAGCAGGCAGCGTGGGACGCCAGCAAGTGTAGTGGTATGTGCTGTAGGGGCGCCGGGAGGCCGGCGCCGCCATCTTGATTAAGGGCAAATAGCAGATTGGTCCTTGTCTGAGGTTTCCGCCCATACTGACCTGACAGCCAATGGCAGCCGCCCTCTAGGGATATAGGGGATCTGCCTAGGCCTGTTCAGTGTCAGTACAAAGAGTCTCCAGAGGCGTTCACAGCTCCCAGCTGACTCCGGCTCTCTGACTCACCTCTCCTGACTTGGTGCCTTGCTTCAGTGCTCTGTGTTGGTCTCGATTCAGCTTAACCCCATCGCTGCCAGATCTCTCCACAGTCTGGTCTCTGCCTGCATCCCTGAGCTTCCTGGCCTAAGTTCTTCAAGTCGTCTGCTTCCAAGCAACTTCCCATTCTTCTGTCATCATCCATCTTCTTTCAGTCTTCAAGGATCCCTCATTACCATCAAGTACATTCTCTTTCCGGATTTCTTCATTTCCCAAGACCCCAGCCTGCAGTCCGCAGTGCTTGAACTATCATTGTTTAAATGAACTTTTTCTTCTTTACAAAGTGCCGTGCCGGCTCAATTCTTATTACTGCTAAACTGCCACTTGACAAAGTATTCAAGCGTGTATTGTTCTATTTATGAATTCTATTATTAAACCTGCACGATTTAATCCTTCCTCCTCTGGTCCGTCTCCGGTTGCTACACACCACACGACTTCATCCAGCCCTTCAGTTGTGACAGTTTGTACTGACCCGATGGAGTCGGGTGAAGAACAGGCTTCCATGGCGGACGCACTTCACAGCATCATGGCTCGTCTGGAGCAAGTGGAGGCTACCCAACGTCAAGTGGCTCAATTCCTTCAGGTCTTGGCTTCGCCCCCGGCGGCTCCCTCAGTTTCTGTGGCTCCAGCTCCAGAGGTTCCAGTTCCTGTTCCCACACCTGGACCAATAGTTCCTCATCACATGCAATTACCAACCCCCAGCAAATATGATGGTTCTCCGAAAGGATGCCGTGGGTTTCTGAACCAATGCGATGTGCATTTCACCTTACAGTCTTCTCACTTTCCTACTTCCAAGGCAAAGGTGGCTTATATTGTGTCTCTCCTAGCAGGGTCAGCTTTGGACTGGGTGTCCCCTCTCTGGGAACGTGCTGATTCCCTGCTCGATGACTATGAAGCTTTTATTACCTCTTTCCGTCACATCTTCGACGAACCTGGCAGAGTGTCGTCTGCCGCTACTGAGATCCTGAGAATTCGCCAGGGTAGTCGCTCAGTGGGACAATATGCTGTGCAGTTCCAGACTCTGGCTTCGGAACTAAAGTGGAACGAAGAGGCTCTCGTCTCCGCCTTCTGGAATGGGCTGGCAGGTCGTATCAAGGACGAATTAACTACCCATGACTCTCCTGCTACTTTGGCTGAACTCATCTCCTTGTGCAACAAAGTAGATCTACGGATGCAGGAGCGTCAACTAGAGAGAAGTCGCTCCGACCGCCTCCGCCCTCGTCTCACCACCAACGCTGTTCCTGTTCCTAGACCTGGGCCCTCCACAAACACACCACCAGACAAACCCATGCAGATCAACCGCTCTCGGCTTTCCTTTGAAGAAAAATCCCGTAGACGTCGTGAGAATCTTTGCATGTACTGCGGTTCTTCCGCTCATCTGTTGTCTTCCTGCCCACTGCGTCCGGGAAACGACCGCTCCTAACCTCCCCGAGGGAGGCCAGGTTAGGAGTTCTGCTTTCATCTCCCTCTTCAACTGTGCCCACCATTCCTGTTACTCTTGTGTGCCCTCAGGGAAAAATCAAGGTCCAGGCTCTACTAGATTCCGGAGCAGCCGGGAACTTCCTTTCTTCCTCTTTCGTTCTTCAACATTCCTTGACGGTGCAACCTTTGGCCCATCCGTTGGCTCTCACTGCAGTAGATGGGAGTCGCATCAGCAGCGGGCAAATCACCCTTCAAACCGATCCAGTGACAGTTCTCGTCGGTGCCTTACATCAAGAGACTCTAGAATTTTTTGTCCTTCCTCAGTCCTCACACCAGGTAGTCCTGGGCCTACCATGGCTTACTAAGCACAACCCTCATATTGATTGGACCAGTATGGAGATCACAGCCTGGGGTACGAACTGCCTAACTACTTGCATGCCTCGTGTCATTCCACTCCATCAAACTAATCCTCAAGAAGTAGGAGGTTCCAGTCTTTCATCTTCACCAGCTCCACCCTTGTCGTTACCCACACCATATCTTTCTTTTTCTGACGTCTTCAGCAAAGGAGGTGCCGATACCCTGCCGCCTCATCGTTCCTGGGACTGTCCGATAGAGTTGATACCTGGGAAGTTCCTACCGCGGGGCCGCATCTACCCCTTGTCTCTGCCAGAGACCAAAGTCATGTCTGACTACATTCGAGAGAACTTGGATAAGGGGTTCATTCGCCCGTCCACTTCGCCAGCCGGAGCGGGGTTTTTCTTTGTGAAAAAAAAAGATGGAACCCTCCGCCCGTGTATCGACTACAGGGGCCTGAACGATATCACGATCAAGAACCGCTATCCTTTGCCTCTGATCACCGAATTATTCGATAAAATCCGAGGGGCTTCCATCTTTACTAAACTGGATTTAAGAGGGGCGTACAACTTGATCCGTATACGATCTGGAGATGAGTGGAAGACGGCGTTCAACACCCGAGACGGCCACTATGAATACCTGGTGATGCCCTTTGGCCTTTGCAACGCTCCAGCCGTCTTCCAACAATTTGTAAATGATATATTTCGAGATTTGTTGTATCATTCCATTGTGGTGTATCTCGATGACATTCTCATCTTCTCATCGAACCTCCATCTCCATCGGCAAACAGTAGCTGAGGTCTTGCGGCGCCTTCGCCAAAATAAATTATTCTGCAAGCTAGACAAGTGCGTCTTTGAGGTTACTTCCATTCCATTCCTTGGCCACATCCTCTCCAGCACTGGGATAGAGATGGATCCAGAGAAAGTAAGAGCCATCTTAGACTGGACAGCGCCCACCACGCTCAAAGGCATCCAGAGGTTCCTGGGCTTTTCAAATTACTATCGTCGTTTCATCCGGAACTTCTCCACCCTTGCTGCACCTCTTACTGCTCTAACCCGTAAGGGCTCTGATCCAACTCAGTGGTCACCTGAAGCCTCTCAAGCCTTCCAACAACTAAAGGATGCTTTTGTCTCCGCCCCAATCCTTCTCCAGCCAAACCTCGACAAACCCTTTATTCTTGAGGTGGACGCATCCTCAGAGGGGGTAGGGGCAATCTTGTCACAGAGAGGGGAGGACCAGGTGCTTCATCCCTGTGCCTTCTTTTCCAAGAAGTTTCTTCCAGCGGAGAAGAATTACCCCATTGGAGAGCAGGAGTTACTGGCAGTCAAATCAGCGTTAGAGGAGTGGCGGTACCTCCTGGAGGGGGCACGACATAAAATTACGGTGTACTCCGACCATAAGAACCTCTCATTCCTCAAGCAGGCCCAATGTCTTACAGCTCGTCAAGCCCGCTGGGCCATGTTCTTCGAACGCTTTGATTTTCAAATCAAATTCAGACCCGGGACGATGAATGCCAAAGCCGATGCCCTTTCACGCTCTTTTGAAACTTCCGCTGATCTTGAGACTCCTCCTCGACCCATTCTCGATCCTCTGGTCTTTGCTCAAGTAACAGTCCAGCCTTCACCTCCACCAGGCAAGACCTTCGTTCCTCTCAATCTCCGGAAGAGAGTGCTGTCCTGGGCACACGCTTCCCGTTTCGCAGGGCATACCGGGGCACAGAAGACCTTAATGTTCCTATTGCGGTCATACTGGTGGCCTACCATCCGTCGTGATGTAAACTCCTTTGTCGCTTCCTGTGTAAAGTGCACTCAGCATAAGTCCTCCAGAACGTCTCCTGTCGGTCCTCTTCTACCTCTAGCCATACCAACAGAACCATGGTCCCACCTGTCTATGGACTTTATCTGCGAACTTCCTCCCTCCAAAGGGCATACAGTAATTTGGGTGGTGGTCGACCGCTTTTCAAAGATGGTGCACTTCTTCCCATTGAAAGGTCTTCCATCTGCTCCAGTGTTGGCTCAGCTCTTCATTTCCACCATCTTCAAACTCCATGGGTTGCCCAAAGAGATTATTTCGGACCGTGGCGTGCAGTTCGTCGCAAAGTTTTGGAGGGCCCTCTGTTCTGCTGTACAAGTCAAGCTCAAGTTCTCCACTGCTTTCCACCCACAAACCAACGGGCAGACAGAACGAGTCAACCAAGACTTGGAGGCCTTCATTCGTTTGTTCGTCTCTTCCTCTCAAGACGACTGGGTAGACCTTCTGCCTTGGGCGGAATTTGCGCACAACAATTCTTATCATTCTTCCTCCGGCACCACTCCATTTTTCACTGTCTTTGGCAAGCATCCCCGATCTCCGGAGTTCTCAGATCTATCATTGTCCGAAGTCCCTGCAGCTGCTTCTTCCCTACAACGGTTTGCAAAGATCTGGTCAGACGTCCATACAGCTCTCCTCAAAGCATCCGCTCGATATAAAAGGATGGCGGACAGGAAAAGAGCAGCTCCTAAGTTAAAGGTTGGAGATCGAGTATGGCTGTCTACCCGCCATATACGCCTTCGGTTACCGTCCATGAAGCTGGCTCCTCGGTTCATCGGGCCGTACCCGATCACTCAGGTGATTAATCCGGTGGCCTACAGACTACAGCTCCCTCCTTCCTTAAGAATATCAAATTCGTTCCATGTGTCTCTTCTGAAACCTTTGCGTTTGAACTTATATCAGAAGAAGGTGCCTAAACCGCCCAAAATTGGCTCGGAAAGAGAAACAGAGTTCGAGGTGAGGCGCATTATCGACTCACGTTGCCGCAATACCCATCTTCAGTATCTGGTAGAGTGGCTTGGATTCGGTCCTGAAGAGAATTCCTGGGTTGATGCTGCAGATCTTCATGCTCCTCGTCTGGTGAGACAGTTCTTTCAAAGAAATCCACACAAGGTGCGTAGGTGCCCTGGGGTCACCCAGAAAGGGAGGGGTACTGTCACACGCAGCCGCGGCGGTGCGCGGCGGGCTTACTACTCACCCGTTCGCGCCCGCCGTCGGCTAGCGTGTAGTGGTCTCCAGGTCAGCGGCAGCAGGCAGCGGCAGTCTGGTGGGCAGCAGGCAGCATGGGACGCCAGCAAGTGTAGTGGTATGTGCTGTAGGGGCGCCGGGAGGCCGGCGCCGCCATCTTGATTAAGGGCAAATAGCAGATTGGTCCTTGTCTGAGGTTTCCGCCCATACTGACCTGACAGCCAATGGCAGCCGCCCTCTAGGGATATAGGGGATCTGCCTAGGCCTGTTCAGTGTCAGTACAAAGAGTCTCCAGAGGCGTTCACAGCTCCCAGCTGACTCCGGCTCTCTGACTCACCTCTCCTGACTTGGTGCCTTGCTTCAGTGCTCTGTGTTGGTCTCGATTCAGCTTAACCCCATCGCTGCCAGATCTCTCCACAGTCTGGTCTCTGCCTGCATCCCTGAGCTTCCTGGCCTAAGTTCTTCAAGTCGTCTGCTTCCAAGCAACTTCCCATTCTTCTGTCATCATCCATCTTCTTTCAGTCTTCAAGGATCCCTCATTACCATCAAGTACATTCTCTTTCCGGATTTCTTCATTTCCCAAGACCCCAGCCTGCAGTCCGCAGTGCTTGAACTATCATTGTTTAAATGAACTTTTTCTTCTTTACAAAGTGCCGTGCCGGCTCAATTCTTATTACTGCTAAACTGCCACTTGACAAAGTATTCAAGCGTGTATTGTTCTATTTATGAATTCTATTATTAAACCTGCACGATTTAATCCTTCCTCCTCTGGTCCGTCTCCGGTTGCTACACACCACACGACTTCATCCAGCCCTTCAGTTGTGACAATATCATTTTAGATGGACCCAGCCAGAACATCAGAGAGCCTTGGCTGAGGTCAGGACGCCAAAGACCATTCGATGGGAGTCGATAAGGAAGAAGATCTGGACCATCATCGGGAAGAGGAAGATTTGGAAGGAGAGGAAGAGGAGGACATGAGCCCAGTGCCAGTGACCATCGGGCAGAGGCAGTGAGATCAGATCGCCTCCTGCTGGAAATAATTATGCAGTTCTTCAAGCCCCGTCTCCCCACCTTCTGCAGGCACACCATTGCGTAAGGAGAGGAACCAGAGAACTGCACCATCTGCATCTCTAACATTGAGGTAGGTACGGAAATGGCTTTATCACACTGTCGCCACACCTTCCATGTTCCCTGTCTTACAGAATGGCTGAAGGTCAACAACACCTGCCCTCTGTGCCGCGAGGGACTCTTCAGCCTGGACCTTCTCTCCCACCTCACTTGATGGCTCCCCAGCGAATCAGAACCACAAAAAAAAAAGATCAAAGGTCTAAAACGGTAAGTTCCTATTTACTATTATTAATACATTTTTACTCCTTTTCTTTTAACCCTTTTCTTTTTTTATATATTTTTTCTGCAAACAATCAAATGATTGTTAAAGACTTGTTCCTGATCCCTCCAGTTTCTGCAATCATTTTTCTACTCTAGAAACTAGAGGGAATTGACGGTAACAAGCTGGGGATTAGGGCTAATGGCGACACCCCACAAGAAAACGACATTGAGCAGCCAGCTCATGGGTATGTTGGAAGAGCTGCTAATTATTATTATGTTGACAGTTACACCGAACCTATTGATAACTTAATAACTTGATCATTTAACATTTAAACTTGGGTATGGCCGGGTACATCAGCTAGTAATTAGTAACCCTGACGATTTTCCTCACCAATAGGTCGCTGTCATTATTTTAGATTTGTTTATTATTGTTTTACGTGTGTATAAATAAATGTGGGCTAACATTAGCTGATGCAGTGTAACATAATCATTTTATCATGATTTATGGAGCTCCAAAATATTACATTACATTGTGTCACAGGTCTTGCCATACATCATGGAATTAACACCACACGAGCTACAGAAAAACAGTGTTATAGGCTAAGGCAGAATTTCCCAAACTCCATAATTACTGGCCAGGTTTTAAGGATGTCCATGTGAGAGCACAGATGACTTAACTACGTTACTCATTTTGATTTAAACGCCTGGACTCAAGCATGGCTATCCTTAAATCTTGGACTGTAAGGAATATTTTGGGAAACTCTAGGCAAATTGGAAACGAAGGACAGTAAAAAGTTTGTTCAGTAAAATAAATCTTTTAGTGGCCATACACATGCAGATTTATCTTCAGATCTGGCTGGTTGAAACAAAAACATGGTTATGGATGAGAGCAAATGACAGCTGACCATTTGCTTGGAAATGCTGGAAAACCGACAAACTGTCACTCATCCATAACCATGTTTTTGTCCCAACCAGATCTGAAGATAAATCTTACTACTGTATGGGCACCTGTCCTTTGTAGTGGGAGGGATTATAGTAGTGGTGGTTGGCCAGTGTCCCTGTGTTGCGGGCTGGCACCTCCCATGCTGTTAGTTACAGATCAGGAAGCGCTAAACATTGGGGCTGCATCCGTACACGCATACTGCTGCAGCTCTGTATTTCAGTTGTATGGGAATTTAATATATAATTATGTTATTGCTGGAACTCTTATTGTACACCAGCAATATCCGATCTTCACATGTCACATATGGCTTTTTATTATATCTACAATATATGAAATATCATTTTAGATGGACCCAGCCAGAACATCAGAGAGCCTTGGCTGAGGTCAGGACGCCAAAGACCATTCGATGGGAGTCGATAAGGAAGAAGATCTGGACCATCATCGGGAAGAGGAAGATTTGGAAGGAGAGGAAGAGGAGGACATGAGCCCAGTGCCAGTGACCATCGGGCAGAGGCAGTGAGATCAGATCGCCTCCTGCTTGAAATAATTATGCAGTTCTTCAAGCCCCGTCTCCCCACCTTCTGCAGGCACACCATTGCGTAAGGAGAGGAACCAGAGAACTGCACCATCTGCATCTCTAACATTGAGGTAGGTAGGGAAATGGCTTTATCACACTGTCGCCACACCTTCCATGTTCCCTGTCTTACAGAACGGCTGAAGGTCAACAACACCTGCCCTCTGTGCCGCGAGGGACTCTTCAGCCTGGACCTTCTCTCCCACCTCACTTGATGGCTCCCCAGCGAATCAGAACCACCAAAATGTAAGATCAAAGGTCTAAAACGGTAAGTTCCTATTTACTATTATTAATACATTTTTACTCCTTTTCTTTTAACCCTTTTCTTTTTTTATATATTTTTTCTGCAAACAATCAAATGATTGTTAAAGACTTGTTCCTGATCCCTCCAGTTTCTGCAATCATTTTTCTACTCTAGAAACTAGAGGGAATTGACGGTAACAAGCTGGGGATTAGGGCTAATGGCGACACCCCACAAGAAAACGACATTGAGCAGCCAGCTCATGGGTATGTTGGAAGAGCTGCTAATTATTATTATGTTGACAGTTACACCGAACCTATTGATAACTTAATAACTTGATCATTTAACATTTAAACTTGGGTATGGCCGGGTACATCAGCTAGTAATTAGTAACCCTGACGATTTTCCTCACCAATAGGTCGCTGTCATTATTTTAGATTTGTTTATTATTGTTTTACGTGTGTATAAATAAATGTGGGCTAACATTAGCTGATGCAGTGTAACATAATCATTTTATCATGATTTATGGAGCTCCAAAATATTACATTACATTGTGTCACAGGTCTTGCCATACATCATGGAATTAACACCACACGAGCTACAGAAAAACAGTGTTATAGGCTAAGGCAGAATTTCCCAAACTCCATAATTACTGGCCAGGTTTTAAGGATGTCCATGTGAGAGCACAGATGACTTAACTACGTTACTCATTTTGATTTAAACGCCTGGACTCAAGCATGGCTATCCTTAAATCTTGGACTGTAAGGAATATTTTGGGAAACTCTAGGCAAATTGGAAACGAAGGACAGTAAAAAGTTTGTTCAGTAAAATAAATCTTTTAGTGGCCATACACATGCAGATTTATCTTCAGATCTGGCTGGTTGAAACAAAAACATGGTTATGGATGAGAGCAAATGACAGCTGACCATTTGCTTGGAAATGCTGGAAAACCGACAAACTGTCACTCATCCATAACCATGTTTTTGTCCCAACCAGATCTGAAGATAAATCTTACTACTGTATGGGCACCTGTCCTTTGTAGTGGGAGGGATTATAGTAGTGGTGGTTGGCCAGTGTCCCTGTGTTGCGGGCTGGCACCTCCCATGCTGTTAGTTACAGATCAGGAAGCGCTAAACATTGGGGCTGCATCCGTACACGCATACTGCTGCAGCTCTGTATTTCAGTTGTATGGTAATTTAATATATAATTATGTTATTGCTGGAACTCTTATTGTACACCAGCAATATCCGATCTTCACATGTCACATATGGCTTTTTATTATATCTACAATATATGAAATATCATTTTAGATGGACCCAGCCAGAACATCAGAGAGCCTTGGCTGAGGTCAGGACGCCAAAGACCATTCGATGGGAGTCGATAAGGAAGAAGATCTGGACCATCATCGGGAAGAGGAAGATTTGGAAGGAGAGGAAGAGGAGGACATGAGCCCAGTGCCAGTGACCATCGGGCAGAGGCAGTGAGATCAGATCGCCTCCTGCTGGAAATAATTATGCAGTTCTTCAAGCCCCGTCTCCCCACCTTCTGCAGGCACACCATTGCGTAAGGAGAGGAACCAGAGAACTGCACCATCTGCATCTCTAACATTGAGGTAGGTACGGAAATGGCTTTATCACACTGTCGCCACACCTTCCATGTTCCCTGTCTTACAGAACGGCTGAAGGTCAACAACACCTGCCCTCTGTGCCGCGAGGGACTCTTCAGCCTGGACCTTCTCTCCCACCTCACTTGATGGCTCCCCAGCGAATCAGAACCACCAAAATGTAAGATCAAAGGTCTAAAACGGTAAGTTCCTATTTACTATTATTAATACATTTTTACTCCTTTTCTTTTAACCCTTTTCTTTTTTTATATATTTTTTCTGCAAACAATCAAATGATTGTTAAAGACTTGTTCCTGATCCCTCCAGTTTCTGCAATCATTTTTCTACTCTAGAAACTAGAGGGAATTGACGGTAACAAGCTGGGGATTAGGGCTAATGGCGACACCCCACAAGAAAACGACATTGAGCAGCCACCTCATGGGTGTGTTGGAAGAGCTGCTAATTATTATTATGTTGACAGTTACACCGAACCTATTGATAACTTAATAACTTGATCATTTAACATTTAAACTTGGGTATGGCCGGGTACATCAGCTAGTAATTAGTAACCCTGACGATTTTCCTCACCAATAGGTCTCTGTCATTATTTTAGATTTGTTTATTATTGTTTTACATGTGTATAAATAAATGTGGGCTAACATTAGCTGATGCAGTGTAACATAATCATTTTATCATGATTTATAGAGCTCCAAAATATTACATTACATGGTGTCACAGGTCTTGCGATACATCATGGAATTAACACCACACGAGCTACAGAATAACAGTGTTATAGGCTAAGGCAGAATATCCCAAACTCCATAATTACTGGCCAGGTTTTAAGGATGTCCATGTGAGAGCACAGATGACTTAACTACGTTACTCATTTTGATTTAAACGCCTGGACTCAAGCATGGCTATCCTTAAATCTTGGACTGTAAGGAATATTTTGGGAAACTCTAGGCTAATTGGAAACGAAGGACAGTAAAAAGTTTGTTCAGTAAATTAAATCTTTTAGTGGCCATACACATGCAGATTTATCTTCAGATCTGGCTGGTTGGAACAAAAACATGGTTATGGATGAGAGCAAATGACAGCTGACCATTTGCTTGGAAATGCTGAAAAAACGACAAACTGTCACTCATCCATAACCATGTTTTTGTCCCAACCAGATCTGAAGATAAATCTTACTACTGTATGGGCACCTGTCCTTTGTAGTGGGAGGGATTATAGTAGTGGTGGTTGGCCAGTGTCCCTGTGTTGCGGGCTGGCACCTCCCATGCTGTTAGTTACAGATCAGGAAGCGCTAAACATTGGGGCTGCATCCGTACACGCATACTGCTGCAGCTCTGTATTTCAGTTGTATGGTAATTTAATATATAATTATGTTATTGCTGGAACTCTTATTGTACACCAGCAATATCCGATCTTCACATGTCACATATGGCTTTTTGTTATATCTACAATATATGAAATATCATTTTAGATGGACCCAGCCAGAACATCAGAGAGCCTTGGCTGAGGTCAGGACGCCAAAGACTATTCGATGGGAGTCGATAAGGAAGAAGATCTGGACCATCATCGGGAAGAGGAAGATTTGGAAGGAGAGGAAGAGGAGGACATGAGCCCAGTGCCAGTGACCATCAGGCAGAGGCAGTGAGATCAGATCGCCTCCTGCTGGAAATAATTATGCAGTTCTTCAAGCCCCGTCTCCCCACCTTCTGCAGGCACACCATTGCGTAAGGAGAGGAACCAGAGAACTGCACCATCTGCATCTCTAACATTGAGGTAGGTACGGAAATGGCTTTATCACACTGTCGCCACACCTTCCATGTTCCCTGTCTTACAGAACGGCTGAAGGTCAACAACACCTGCCCTCTGTGCCGCGAGGGACTCTTCAGCCTGGACCTTCTCTCCCACCTCACTTGATGGCTCCCCAGCGAATCAGAACCACCAAAATGTAAGATCAAAGGTCTAAAACGGTAAGTTCCTATTTACTATTATTAATACATTTTTACTCCTTTTCTTTTAACCCTTTTCTTTTTTTATATATTTTTTCTGCAAACAATCAAATGATTGTAAAGACTTGTTCCTGATCCCTCCAGTTTCTGCAATCATTTTTCTACTCTATAAACTTGAGGGAATTGACGGTAACAAGCTGGGGATTAGGACTAAGGGCGACACCCCACAAAAAATGACATTGAGCAGCCACCTCATGGGTGTGTTGGAAGAGCTGCTAATTATTATTATGTTGACAATTACACCGAACCTATTGATAACTTAATAACTTGATCATTTAACATTTAAACTTGGGTATGGCCGGGTACATCAGCTAGTAATTAGTAACCCTGACGGTTTTCCTCGCCAATAGGTCTCTGTCATTATTTTAGATTTGTTTATTATTGTTTTACGTGTGTATAAATAAATGTGGGCTAACATTAGCTGATGCAGTGTAACATAATCATTTTATCATGATTTATAGAGCTCCAAAATATTACATTACATTGTGTCACAGGTCTTGCGATACATCATGGAATTAACACCACACGAGCTACAGAAAAACAGTGTTATAGGCTAAGGCAGAATTTCCCAAACTCCATAATTACTGGCCAGGTTTTAAGGATGTCCATGTGAGAGCACAGATGACTTAACTATGTTACTCATTTTGATTTAAACGCCTGGACTCAAGCATGGCTATCCTTAAATCTTGGACTGTAAGGAATATTTTGGGAAACTCTTGGCTAATTGGAAACGAAGGTCAGTAAAAAGTTTGTTCAGTAAATTAAATCTTTAAGAGGCCATACACATGCAGATTTATCTTCAGATCTGGCTGGTTGGAACAAAAACATGGTTATGGATGAGAGCAAATGACAACTCACAGCTTGGAAATGCTGGAAAACCGACAAACTGTCACTCATCCATAACCATGTTTTTGTCCCAACCAGCCAGATCTGAAGATAAATCTTACTAGTGTATGGGCACCTGTCCTTTGTAGTGGGAGGGATTATAGTAGTGGTGGTTGGCTGGCACCTCCCATGCTGTTAGTTACAGATCAGGAAGCGCTAAACATTGGGGCCTGCATCCGTACACGCATACTGCTGCAGCTCTGTTTTTCAGTTGTATGGTAATTTAATATATAAAATCATGTAATTGCTGGAACTTATATTGTACACCAACAATATCCGATCTTCACATGTCACATATGGCTTTTTGTTATATCTACAATATATGAAATATCATTTTAGATGGACCCAGTCAGAACATCAGAGAGCCTTGGCTGAGGTCAGGACGCCGCAGACCATCCGATGGGAGTCGATCAGGAAGAAGATCTGGACCATCATCGGAAAGAGGAAGATTTGGATGGAGAGGAAGAGGAGGACATGAGCCCAGTGCCACTGACCATCAGGCAGAGGCAGTGGGATCGAATCGCCTCCTGCTGGAAATAATTATGCAGTTCTTCAAGCCCCGTCTCCCCACCTTCTGCAGGCACACCATTGCGGAAGGAGAGGAACCAGAGAACTGCACCATCTGCATCTCTGACATTGAGGTAGGTACGGAAATGGCTTTATCACACTGTCGCCACACCTTCCATGTTCCCTGTCTTACAGAATGGCTGAAGGTCAACAACACCTGCCCTCTGTGCCGCGAGGGACTCTTCAGCCTGGACGTTCTCTCCCACCTCACCCGATGGCTCCCCAGCGAATCAGAACCACCAAAATGTAAGAGCAAAGGTCTAAAGCGGTAAGTTCCTATTTACTATTATTAATACATTTTTACTCCTTTTCTTTTTTTATATATTTTTTCTGCAAACAATCAAATAATTGTTAAAGACCTGTTCCTGATCCCTCCAGTTTCTGCAATAATTTTTCTACTCTAAAAACTAGAGGGAATTGACGGTAACAAGCTGGGGATTAGGGCTAATGGCGACACCCCACAAAAAAATGACATTGAGCAGCCACCTCATGGGTGTGTTGGAAGAGCTGCTAATTATTATTATGTTGACAGTTACACCGAACCTATTGATAACTTAATAACTTGATCATTTAACATTTAAACTTGGGTATGGCCGGGTACATCAGCTAGTAATTAGTAACCCTGACGGTTTTCCTCGCCAATAGGTCTCTGTCATTATTTTAGATTTGTTTATTATTGTTTTATGTGTGTATAAATAAATGTGGGCTAACATTAGCTGATGCAGTGTAACATATTCATTTTATCATGATTTATAGAGCTCCAAAATATTACATTTCATTGTGTCACAGGTCTTGCCATACATCATGGAATTAACACCACACGAGCTACAGAATAACAGTGTTATAGGCTAAGGCAGAATTTCCCAATGTCCATGATTTCTGGCCAGGCTTTAAGGATGTCCATGTGACAGCACAGATGACTTAACTACGTTACTCATTTTGATTTAAACGCCTGGACTCAAGCATGGCTATCCTTAAAACTTGGACTGTAAGGAATATTTTGGGAAACTCTAGGATAAAGTGTGATTTTGGCAACAGTATCGGCATGTAAACCAATCAGACAGAGCTGGATTAAGGATTGGGGGTCTAATGCACCTAAGAAAAGCCCTAAGGTCTAAAATTAAAATCAGAGCATCACAATCCCTAAATTCATTTATTTTTTAAATGATTGGGTAACTGGCCTTATTTGCATGAAGCAATTCATATACCACCGGTGCTCATATATGTAAGATTAGCAGGGCCAGAATCTTAGCATTTATTTAGTGGAGATGGAGCTGAAACTTCACGTTTTCATCTGGAACGCTAAATGCAGCAGCGGTATTAGGAAATACTACTAGAATATCTGTCAGTGGTAACAGACTAGGAAACAGCGAGTAATTATACAGGTTATATTGGAAAAAGAAACATCTGCAATGTAGCCACAATGAGGAAAATGAAATAAGGCACAATAGGCCTTACTGAATGTGAGCTGGAAAACAAAGAACAGACGATCGCTTCTGTATACATGAGCAAATACACTGTGGCCCTTATTCTAGTTGACATCCGGCTATGTCAGCTGCCCGACCCCACACGTGCGTCACGGCCGGATTACCATACGTACACCCTGCGTTTTCATGGGAACGCCCATGAAACACGGGGCGTACGCATATGATAATGAGCCCAAACAGCCCTTCACGCCCCTCTCCACCCCCTGCTCGGATGGGTCCGTATGATCCTTCAAGCCGTGTTATGACGTGCGAGACGTTCGCACATGCGCAGAAACGCCTCTGCACATGCGCAAACACCAACCATCGGCCGTCCGACCGAACACACAGCCGTCCGACTAAATCAGAATAAGGGCCTGTATGTACACTCAGTTGGTTTACTTCAATAAAAGAAATAACTCCTTTCTACTTGAGGTATATAGAGACTCGATGCCCCTTTCAGACCGCACTTTTTACCTGGTATTTTGCAGGTTTTGATGGTTTACTCCCCTTCTATGTAAAATTCAAGGATCCCAAAATTATTGTTAGGATTATGAATTTCTGTGTTTTAGGAAATATTTTTTTGTACTGTGACAGTTTTGTATTTACTGTCAAAGGGTGGACTGTCAATGTCGAGTTTTACACACGCCATTTTAGGATAGTATGGCCACCATTTTGGTTCGCAGAGTTGCGCAAATAAAGTATACATACCCGAGTCTGTGTGACAAAGTGGACCAGAAGCGCAGCCATACTATTACACATAAATTCATAATACCATACTTACACCAAATAAAATATAGTTAATTAAAGGTTTAGAGCACTACACATAGTTTAATCAGCATTACATATTTCTGTCTGTATAATGTTTGGTACCGTTCTGTTCCGTTTCCCATGCGCAGTATTCCGGTCATTGCGAATAATTCGCAATTCATACGATTCGATAATTACGGACAAAATCCATATTCCAAGGACTATTTCTGTTAAAATGTGTGTGACAAAAGAATCTAGTTATAACCGGTTCTTGCTGCTATTTACGACCCCTGGCGACGATGCCAACACACAAAGGACTCCAAAGTTCACTCCCCCTGCACCTATGCAAACCAGGTGTAATACTTTGCCCCAATCACTGAGGACTGGACATTCGAGCCCTGACCAATAGGAATGGCCTTTGACCTCCCCCTTCTGACCCTATAAGATAGCCAACCCTGGGCGGGCTCGGTCACTTTGGCACTGCTGATATCCCCTCACCAACCCGGGCTATAGTTCTACTTGAATATAGCGATCTCCGACCGGACTGCGCTGCGCTATTTCCTTGACGGTAACATTTGTATTCCCGTTTTATGTAATGTGGCTGATTATGATTGTATCTGTTTCTGCATCTTTGTAAGTGTTTTAAAATACTAATTATTGTTAGATAAGTGTATCACGTGCTACCCTGTGTATTCTTATTTCTGTAATCCCCTTTTGTCCCTAAGGGACTAAATACACTGTTTACGGAGAATTTATCTCCTCACCTTTTATACCGTGGTCTCGTCTATTATTCGCATCTAGCGATAAGGTATATTACGGACATTGTCCGATAAGTGTATTCGCAGATTAGAGATAAAGTACTGCGAAGGGATCTCCTATTAATGCATTGATTCATCCGTGTACAATACACTGTAAAGGTACGCTACGCTGCGCTACGTTTTGTTCGCATGTAGCTAGGAATAAAGGGTACGCAGGTTACGGACAAAGTACGTAACCTACGCTTTTCACTTATTGTTCTTTGATCATATAAATATCGGCATTGATAGTACCCCGATCTAAGGCACGGAGTCCCGGCAGCTCTCCTCCAATTATTGCTCTCAGTGCTCCTACCATGTGTGGCATGAGTCTTGTCAATCCATGACACGTGTAATACCCGGATAGGGGTCTGAGCGCTCTAGTGCTACTCTGCACTACTCCCAGCAGAAAGGTGGGGGGCGGCCAGAGGAGGCTGCACACAGGCCTCCTCCTCTCTTACACCTGCCCTGGGAACAACCACCAGTGTACAATTACCACATTTGCCAAATGAAAGCAGGTCCTTCTTGTGAAGATGCTCACAGCAATGACATTGAGCTGGTGGTTACAGTCACACTGGGGGCATGGCAGGGCACTGTTGTCAGACCATGGTATTTTGCACCTATACGTCCCTGTTCTCTGTATAGTCATCCGCTGTGTTCATAGAAATATGACAATATAATATAGACATATCTACCTACATACATACAGGTGCGTCCTCATATAGTACAATAGCACAAGTCACCCGGCACAACTGAGACACTCTGAGATGCGCAGCATCAAATAATCAGAAAACCTGTATTTTTCTTTACATTTTTATTTCATCAGCAAATCACCTCCCACTGGGCCACATGTACTAAGCCTGGTGACATGATAAAGTGGGAAGTGATAACGCACCAATCAATCAGCTCCTAACAGGATAGGTTTAACATTGACAGTTAGGGGCTGATTGGCTGGTGCAACTTCATCAGGCTAAATAAATCTGTCTCATGGTGTATTACAGATACTGGGTCGCTACTTTAATGCACAGAATGTTAGGATCCGGAGGCAACCTCGCCTGCCCTAACTCCATTGCCTCAGACTAGGGTTGGCGGACGCGTGCAGAACTAGGCTTCGCCAATAATAGCCGCGTTCGAAGGAGCCAGTTAGTCTAGCTCCAACCCCGATGCCACCTGGTCTTAAGAGTGACAACGTGCCCACCAAGGCTAGGAGAGAACAAGGGGACAAACTACCTAAAGCCCACACGAGGCAAGGGGCCCCCGGACCCCCCAAGGGGGTGGCTACACCGAGAGATAAGGAAAGCCCCCACAGGTAATGCGACAAGCTAATCTATAGCAGTACTTAACAATGCATGACGGTGGTAACTATACACAATGGCAACAATGCTCAGAAGATGATATGAAATAGTATCAATAGCAACAATGCTAAGAAGATGGTAACAATAATAATAAACCTCAACTGTACTCCCCTGCGCTGTAAGGGACAAGCTCCACAATGCAGGTACCCAGGTTGGTAATAGGGAAACTAGGAGACAGGAAGAATACTAGGCAAGAAGGACCTGCAGCAGGGCAGGATGCAGGAACAAAGACTGCACGGCTCAGGAGGAACAAGGAACGCCAAGGGATTGCTGCGCAGGGTCCACCAAGCTATAACCGGCGTCTGTGCCTAGCAGACGCCGGCTATTTATTCAAAAGTTTGCGCCCCGGCGGCTGCTGACGTCAGCCGCACCAGGGGACGCTCGTTGGGAGGAAGTTCGGGAGCGTTGCCGAGCAACGCCCCGACGCCCAGCCACAGGGAGAGTGAGGGCGAAAGTTCGGGGAGTTGCTTGGCAACGTCCCCGGCGCCCGTTCTCCACAATACCTTCGCCGTCTGTCCCGGACCTGCTAACAGCAGGAGACTGCCCGGGACAGCGGCGGCTAACCCAGAAGCTAGTGTTACACATTTACATATGTTTGAGTGTCTGTTTTTGGTAATTTCCCCTGTCCTGGAAGAGGATGATGTGGAATATAATGTAGATGTGATGTGCCGCACGGCCATCACCAACTGCCGCCCACATGCCACATTTGAATGACGCAGCCTCAGCATTGGCATTTCCTGGGCAGAAGTGGATGAGGACGCAGGGAAAAAAAACACCTCTCAGGTAAGAGACATTTTCAGGCTAATAATCGCTGCCAGTGACTCTGTAGTGAGTGACCAGTGAGTGTAGCTCAGCGCACAATTACATCTGTGCTTTTTCTTTCTCTTTTCCCTTTTTTTTCTTTCTTCTCTTACTCCAGCTACAATGAGCCATCGAGAGTTGTCCCAGCTAATTGGAAACGAAGGTCAGTAAAAAGTTTGTTCAGTAAATTAAATGTTTCCTTTGTAGTGGGAGGGATTATAGTAGTGGTGGTTGGCCAGTGTCCATGTGTTCCTGGCTGGCACCTCCCATGCTGTTAGTTACAGATCAGGAAGCGCTAAACATTGGGGCCTGCATCCGTACACGCATACTGCTGCAGCTCTGTATTTCAGTTGTATGGTAATGTAATATATACAATCATGTTATTGCTGGATCTCTTATTGTACACCAGCAATATCCGATCTTCACATGTCACATATGGCTATTTGCTATATCTACAATATATGAAATATCATTTTAGATGGACCCAGCCAAAACATCCGAGAGCCTTGGCTGAGGTCAGGACGCCGCAGACCATCCGATGGGAGTCGATCAGGAAGAAGATCTGGACACTCATCGGGAAGAGGAAGATCTGGACGGAGAGGAAGAGGAGGACATGAGCCCAGTGCCACTGACCATCAGGCAGAGGCAGTGAGATCAGATCGCCTCCTGCTGGAAATATTCATGCAGTTCTTCAAGCCCCATCTCCCCACCTTCTGCAGACACACCATTGCGTAAGGAGAGGAACCAGAGAACTGCACCATCTGCATCTCTAACATTGAGGTAGGTACGGAAATGGCTTTATCACACTGTCGCCACACCTTCCATGCTCCCTGTCTTACAGAATGGCTGAGGGTCAACAACACCTGCCCTCTGTGCCACGAGGGACTCTTCAGCCTGGACGTTCTCTCCCACCTCACCTGATGGCTCCCCAGCGAATCAGAACCACCAAAATGTAAGAGCAAAGGTCTGAAGCGGTAAGTTCCTATTTACTATTATTAATACATTTTTGCTCCTTTTCTTTTAATCCTTTTCTTTTTTTCTATATTTTTTCTGCAAACAATCAAATGATTGTTAAAGACTTGTTCCTGATCCCTCCAGTTTTTGCAATCATTTTTCTACTCTAGAAACTAGAGGGAATTGACGGTAACAAGCTGGGGATTAGGGCTAATGGCAACACCCCACAAAAAAACGACATTGAGCAGCCACCTCATGGGTGTGTTGGAAGAGCTGCTAATTATTATGTTGACAGTTACACCGAACCTATTGATAACTTAATAACTTGATCATTTAACATTTAAACTTGGGTATGGCCGGGTACATCAGCTAGTAATTAGTAACCCTGACGGTTTTCCTCGCCAATAGGTCTCTGTCATTATTTTAGATTTGTTTATTATTGTTTTATGTGTGTATAAATAAATGTGGGCTAACATTAGCTGATGCAGTGTAACATAATCATTTTATCATGATTTATAGAGCTCCAAAATATTACATTACATTGTGTCACAGGTCTTGCGATACATCATGGAATTAACACCACACGAGCTACAGAAAAACAGTGTTATAGGCTAAGGCAGAATTTCCCAAACTCCATAATTACTGGCCAGGTTTTAAGGATGTCCATGTGAGAGCACAGATGACTTAACTATGTTACTCATTTTGATTTAAACGCCTGGACTCAAGCATGGCTATCCTTAAATCTTGGACTGTAAGGAATATTTTGGGAAACTCTTGGCTAATTGGAAACGAAGGTCAGTAAAAAGTTTGTTCAGTAAATTAAATCTTTAAGAGGCCATACACATGCAGATTTATCTTCAGATCTGGCTGGTTGGAACAAAAACATGGTTATGGATGAGAGCAAATGACAACTCACAGCTTGGAAATGCTGGAAAACCGACAAACTGTCACTCATCCATAACCATGTTTTTGTCCCAACCAGCCAGATCTGAAGATAAATCTTACTAGTGTATGGGCACCTGTCCTTTGTAGTGGGAGGGATTATAGTAGTGGTGGTTGGCCAGTGTCCCTGTGTTACTGGCTGGCACCTCCCATGCTGTTAGGTACAGATCAGGAAGCGCTAAACATTGGGGCCTGCATCCGTACACGCATACTGCTGCAGCTCTGTTTTTCAGTTGTATGGTAATTTAATATATAAAATCATGTAATTGCTGGAACTTATATTGTACACCAGCAATATCCGATCTTCACATGTCACATATGGCTTTTTGTTATATCTACAATATATGAAATATCATTTTAGATGGACCCAGCCAGAACATCAGAGAGCCTTGGCTGAGGTCAGGACGCCGCAGACCATCCGATGGGAGTCGATCAGGAAGAAGATCTGGACCATCATCGGAAAGAGGAAGATTTGGACGGAGAGGAAGAGGAGGACATGAGCCCAGTGCCAGTGACCATCAGGCAGAGGCAGTGGGATCGAATCGCCTCCTGCTGGAAATAATTATGCAGTTCTTCAAGCCCCGTCTCCCCACCTTCTGCAGGCACACCATTGCGGAAGGAGAGGAACCAGAGAACTGCACCATCTGCATCTCTGACATTGAGGTAGGTACGGAAATGGCTTTATCACACTGTCGCCACACCTTCCATGTTCCCTGTCTTACAGAATGGCTGAAGGTCAACAACACCTGCCCTCTGTGCCACGAGGGACTCTTCAGCCTGGACGTTCTCTCCCACCTCACCTGATGGCTCCCCAGCGAATCAGAACCACCAAAATGTAAGAGCAAAGGTCTGAAGCGGTAAGTTCCTATTTACTATTATTAATACATTTTTGCTCCTTTTCTTTTAATCCTTTTCTTTTTTTCTATATTTTTTCTGCAAACAATCAAATGATTGTTAAAGACTTGTTCCTGATCCCTCCAGTTTCTGCAATCATTTTTCTACTCTAGAAACTAGAGGGAATTGACGGTAACAAGCTGGGGATTAGGGCTAATGGCGACACCCCACAAAAAAACGACATTGAGCAGCCACCTCATGGGTGTGTTGGAAGAGCTGCTAATTATTATTATGTTGACAGTTACACCGAACCTATTGATAACTTAATAACTTGATCATTTAACATTTAAACTTGGGTATGGCCGGGTACATCAGCTAGTAATTAGTAACCCTGACGGTTTTCCTCGCCAATAGGTCTCTGTCATTATTTTAGATTTGTTTATTATTGTTTTACGTGTGTATAAATAAATGTGGGCTAACATTAGCTGATGCAGTGTAACATAATCATTTTATCATGATTTATAGAGCTCCAAAATATTACATTACATTGGGTCACAGGTCTTGCGATACATCATGGAATTAACACCACACGAGCTACAGAAAAACAGTGTTATAGGCTAAGGCAGAATTTCCCAAACTCCATAATTACTGGCCAGGTTTTAAGGATGTCCATGTGAGAGCACAGATGACTTAACTATGTTACTCATTTTGATTTAAACGCCTGGACTCAAGCATGGCTATCCTTAAATCTTGGACTGTAAGGAATATTTTGGGAAACTCTTGGCTAATTGGAAACGAAGGTCAGTAAAAAGTTTGTTCAGTAAATTAAATCTTTAAGAGGCCATACACATGCAGATTTATCTTCAGATCTGGCTGGTTGGAACAAAAACATGGTTATGGATGAGAGCAAATGACAACTCACAGCTTGGAAATGCTGGAAAACCGACAAACTGTCACTCATCCATAACCATGTTTTTGTCCCAACCAGCCAGATCTGAAGATAAATCTTACTAGTGTATGGGCACCTGTCCTTTGTAGTGGGAGGGATTATAGTAGTGGTGGTTGGCTGGCACCTCCCATGCTGTTAGTTACAGATCAGGAAGCGCTAAACATTGGGGCCTGCATCCGTACACGCATACTGCTGCAGCTCTGTTTTTCAGTTGTATGGTAATTTAATATATAAAATCATGTAATTGCTGGAACTTATATTGTACACCAACAATATCCGATCTTCACATGTCACATATGGCTTTTTGTTATATCTACAATATATGAAATATCATTTTAGATGGACCCAGCCAGAACATCAGAGAGCCTTGGCTGAGGTCAGGACGCCGCAGACCATCCGATGGGAGTCGATCAGGAAGAAGATCTGGACCATCATCGGAAAGAGGAAGATTTGGACGGAGAGGAAGAGGAGGACATGAGCCCAGTGCCACTGACCATCAGGCAGAGGCAGTGGGATCGAATCGCCTCCTGCTGGAAATAATTATGCAGTTCTTCAAGCCCCGTCTCCCCACCTTCTGCAGGCACACCATTGCGGAAGGAGAGGAACCAGAGAACTGCACCATCTGCATCTCTGACATTGAGGTAGGTACGGAAATGGCTTTATCACACTGTCGCCACACCTTCCATGTTCCCTGTCTTACAGAATGGCTGAAGGTCAACAACACCTGCCCTCTGTGCCGCGAGGGACTCTTCAGCCTGGACGTTCTCTCCCACCTCACCCGATGGCTCCCCAGCGAATCAGAACCACCAAAATGTAAGAGCAAAGGTCTAAAGCGGTAAGTTCCTATTTACTATTATTAATACATTTTTACTCCTTTTCTTTTTTTATATATTTTTTCTGCAAACAATCAAATAATTGTTAAAGACCTGTTCCTGATCCCTCCAGTTTCTGCAATCATTTTTCTACTCTAAAAACTAGAGGGAATTGACGGTAACAAGCTGGGGATTAGGGCTAATGGCGACACCCCACAAAAAAATGACATTGAGCAGCCACCTCATGGGTGTGTTGGAAGAGCTGCTAATTATTATTATGTTGACAGTTACACCGAACCTATTGATAACTTAATAACTTGATCATTTAACATTTAAACTTGGGTATGGCCGGGTACATCAGCTAGTAATTAGTAACCCTGACGGTTTTCCCCGCCAATAGGTCTCTGTCATTATTTTAGATTTGTTTATTATTGTTTTATGTGTGTATAAATAAATGTGGGCTAACATTAGCTGATGCAGTGTAACATATTCATTTTATCATGATTTATAGAGTTTCAAAATATTACATTACATTGTGTCACAGGTCTTGCCATACATCATGGAATTAACACCACACGAGCTACAGAATAACAGTGTTATAGGCTAAGGCAGAATTTCCCAATGTCCATGATTTCTGGCCAGGTTTTAAGGATGTCCATGTGACAGCACAGATGACTTAACTACGTTACTCATTTTGATTTAAACGCCTGGACTCAAGCATGGCTATCCTTAAAACTTGGACTGTAAGGCATATTTTGGGAAACTTTAGGATAAAGTGTGATGTTGGCAACAGTATCGGCAAGTAAACCAATCAGATAGAGCTGGATTAAGGATTGGGGGGTCTAATGCACCTAAGAAAAGCCTTAAGGTCTAAAATTAAAATCAGAGCATCGCAATCACTAAATTCATTTATTTTTTAAATGATTGGGTAACTGGCCTTATTTGCATGAAGCAATTCATATACCACCGGTGCTCATATATGTAAGATTAGCACGGCCAGAATCTTAGCATTTATTTAGTGGAGATGGAGCTGAAACTTCACGTTTTCATCTGGAACGCTAAATGCAGCAAGCGGTATTAGGAAATACTACTAGAATATCTGTCAGTGGTAACAGACTAGGAAACAGCGAGTAATAATACAGGTTATATTGGAAAAAGAAACATCTGCAATGTAGCCACAATGAGGAAAATGAAGTAAGGCACAATAGGCCTTACTGAATGTGAGCTGGAAAACAAAGAACAGACGATCGCTTCTGTATACATGAGCAAATACACTGTGGCCCTTATTCTAGTTGACATCCAGCTATGTCAGCTGCCCGACCCCACACGTGCGCCACGGCCGGATTACCATACGTACACCCAGCGTTTTCATGGGAACGCCCATGAAACACGGGGCGTACGCATATGATAATGAGCCCAAACAGCCCTTCACGCCCCTCTCCACCCCCTGCTCGGATGGGTCCGTATGATCCTTCAAGCCGTGTTATGACGTGCGAGACGTTCGCACATGCGCAGAAACGCCTCTGCACATGCGCAAACACCAACCATCGGCCGTCCGACCGAACACACAGCCGTCCGACTAAATCAGAATAAGGGCCCGTATGTACACTCAGTTGGTTTACTTCAATAAAAGAAATAACTCCTTTCTACTTGAGGTATATAGAGACTCGATGCCCCTTTCAGACCGCACTTTTTACCTGGTATTTTGCAGGTTTTGATGGTTTACTCCACTTCTATGTAAAATTCAAGGATCCCAAAATTATTGTTAGGATTATGAATTTCTGTGTTTTAGGAAATATTATTTTTATACTGTGACAGTTTTGTATTTACTGTCAAAGGGTGGACTGTCAATGTCAAGTTTTACACACGCCATTTTAGGATAGTTTGGCCGCCATTTTGGTTCGCAGAGTTGCGCAAATAAAGTATACATACCCGAGTCTGTGTGACAAAGTGGACCAGAAGCGCAGCCATACTATTACACATAAATTCATAATACCATACTTACACCAAATAAAATATAGTTAATTAAAGGTTTAGAGCACTACACATAGTTTAATCAGCATTACATATTTCTATCTGTATAATGTTTGGTACCGTTACGTTCCGTTTCCCATGCGCAGTATTCCGGTCATTGCGAATAATTCGCAATTCATACGATCCGATAATTACGGACAAAATCCATATTCCAAGGACTATTTCTGTTAAAATGTGTGTGACAAAAGAATCTAGTTATAACCGGTTCTTGCTGCTATTTACGACCCCTGACGACGATGCCAACACACAAAGGACTCCAAAGTTCACTCCCCCTGCACCTATGCAAACCAGGTGTAATACTTTGCCCCAATCACTGAGGACTGGACATTCGAGCCCTGACCAATAGGAATGGCCTTTGACCTCCCCCTTCTGACCCTATAAGATAGCCAACCCTGGGCGGGCTCGGTCACTTTGGCACTGCTGATATCCCCTCACCAACCCGGGCTATAGTTCTACTTGAATATAGCGAGCTCCGACCGGACTGCGCTGCGCTATTTCCTTGACGGTAACATTTGTATTCCGTTTTATGTAATGTGGCTGATTATGATTGTATCTGTTTCTGCATCTTTGTAAGTGTTTTAAAATACTAATTATTGTTAGATAAGTGTATCACGTGCTACCCTGTGTATTCTTATTTCTGTAATCCCCTTTTGTCCCTTAGGGACTAAATACACTGTTTACGGAGAATTTATCTCCTCACCTTTTATACCGTGGTCTCGTCTATTATTCGCATCTAGCGATAAGGTATATTACGGACATTGTCCGATAAGTGTATTCGCAGATTAGAGACAAAGTACTGCGAAGGGATCTCCTATTAATGCATTGATTCATCGGTGTACAATACACTGTAAAGGTACGCTACGCTGCGCTACGTTTTGCTCGCATGTAGCTAGGAATAAAGGGTACGCAGGTTACGGACAAAGTACGTAACCTACGCTTTTCACTTATTGTTCTTTGATCATATAAATATCGGCATTGATAGTACCCCGATCTAAGGCACGGAGTCCCGGCAGCTCTCCTCCAATTATTGCTCTCAGTGCTCCTACCATGTGTGACATGAGTCTTGTCAATCCATGACACGTGTAATACCCGGATAGGGGTCTGAGCGCTCTAGTGCTACTCTGCACTACTCCCAGCAGAAAGGTGGGGGGCGGCCAGAGGAGGCTGCACACAGGCCTCCTCCTCTCTTACACCTGCCCTGGGAACAACCACCTGTGTACAATAACCACATTTGCCAAATGAAAGCAGATCCTTCTTGTGAAGATGCTCACAGCAATGACATTGAGCTGGTGGTTACAGTCACACTGGGGGCATGGCAGGGCACTGTTGTCAGACCATGGAATTTTGCACCTATACGTCCCTGTTCTCTGTATAGTCATCCGCTGTGTTCATAGAAATATGACAATATAATATAGACATATCTACCTACATACATACAGGTGCGTCCTCATATAACGATTGTAGCTTTAATGCGACACACAGCACAAGTCACCCGGCACAACTGAGACACTCTGAGATGCGCAGCATCAAATAATCAGAAATACTGTATTTTTCTTTACATTTTTATTTCATCAGCAAATCACCTCCCACTGGGCCATATGGCTTAAGCCTGGTGATATGATAAAGTTGAAAGTGATAATGCACCAACCAATCAGCTCCTAACAGGATAGGTTTAACATTGACAGTTAGGGGCTGATTGGCTGGTGCAACTTCATCAGGCTAAATAAATCTGTCTCATGGTGTATTACAGATACTGGGTCGCTACTTTAATGCGCAGAATGTTAGGATCCGGAGGCAACCTCGTCTGCCCTAACTCCATTGCCTCAGACTAGGGTTGGCGGACGTGTGCAGAACTAGGCTTCGCCAATAATAGCCGCGTTCGAAGGAGCCAGTTAGTCTAGCTCCAACCCCGATGCCACCTGGTCTTAAGAGTGACAACGTGCCCACCAAGGCTAGGAGAGAACAAGGGGACAAACTACCTAAAGCCCACACGAGGCAAGGGGCCCCCGGACCCCCCAAGGGGGTGGCTACACTGAGAGATAAGGAAAGCCCCCACAGGTAATGCGACAAGCTAATCTATAGCAGTACTTAACAATGCGTGACGGTGGTAACTATACACAATGGCAACAATGCTCAGAAGATGATATGAAATAGTATCAATAGCAACAATGCTCAGAAGATGGTAACAATAATTATAAACCTTAACTGCACTCCCCTGCACTGTAAGGGACAAGCTCCACAATGCAGGTACCCAGGTTGGTAATAGGGAAACTAGGAGACAGGAAGAATACTAGGCAAGAAGGTCCTGCAGCAGGGCAGGATGCAGGAACAAAGACTGCACGGCTCAGGAGGAACAAGGAACGCCAAGGGATTGCTGCGCAGGGTCCACCAAGCTATAACCGGCGTCTGTGCCTAGCAGACGCCGGCTATTTATTCAAAAGTTTGCGCCCCGGCGGCTGCTGACGTCAGCCCACCAGGGGACGCTCGTTGAGAGGAAGTTCAGGAGCGTTGCCGAGCAACGCCCCGACGCCCAGCCACAGGGAGAGTGAGGGCGAAAGTTCGGGGAGTTGCTTGGCAACGTCCCCGGCGCCCGTTCTCCACAATACCTTCGCCACCTGTCCCGCACCTGCTAACAGCAGGAGACTGCCCGGGACAGCGGCTGCTAACCCAGAAGCTAGTGTTACACATTTACATATGTTTGAGTGTCTGTTTTTGGTAATTTCCCCTGTCCTGGAAGAGGATGATGTGGAATATAATGTAGATGTGATGTGCCGCACGGCCATCACCAACTGCCGCCCACATGCCACATTTGAATGACGCAGCCTCAGCATTGGCATTTCCTGGGCAGAAGTGGATGAGGACGCAGGGAAAAAAACCACCTCTCAGGTAAGAGACATTTTCAGGCTAATAATCGCTGCCAATGACTCTGTAGTGAGTGACCAGTGAGTGGAGCTCAGCGCACAATTACATCTGTGCTTTTTCTTTCTCTTTTCCCTTTTTTTTCTTTTTTCTCTTACTCCAGCTACAATGAGCCATCGAGAGTTGTCCCAGCTAATTGGAAATGAAGGTCAGTAAAAAGTTTGTTCAGTAAATTAAATGTTTCCTTTGTAGTGGGAGGGATTATAGTAGTGGTGGTTGGCCAGTGTCCCTGTGTTCCTGGCTGGCACCTCCCATGCTGTTAGTTACAGATCAGGAAGCGCTAAACATTGGGGCCTGCATCCGTACACGCATACTGCTGCAGCTCTGTATTTCAGTTGTATGGTAATGTAATATATACAATCATGTTATTGCTGGATCTCTTATTGTACACCAGCAATATCTGATCTTCACATGTCACATATGGCTATTTGTTATATCTACAATATATGAAATACCATTTTAGATGGACCCAGCCAAAACATCCGAGAGCCTTGGCTGAGGTCAGGACGCCGCAGACCATCCGATGGGAGTCGATCAGGAAGAAGATCTGGACCATCATCGGGAAGAGGAAGATCTGGACGAAGAGGAAGATCTGGACGGAGAGGAAGAGGAGGACATGAGCCCAGTGCCACTGACCATCAGGCAGAGGCAGTGAGATCAGATCGCCTCCTGCTGGAAATATTCATGCAGTTCTTCAAGCCCCATCTCCCCACCTTCTGCAGACACACCATTGCGTAAGGAGAGGAACCAGAGAACTGCACCATCTGCATCTCTAACATTGAGGTAGGTACGGAAATGGCTTTATCACACTGTCGCCACACCTTCCATGCTCCCTGTCTTACAGAATGGCTGAAGGTCAACAACACCTGCCCTCTGTGCCACGAGGGACTCTTCAGCCTGGACATTCTCTCCCACCTCACCTGATGGCTCCCCAGCGAATCAGAACCACCAAAATGTAAGAGCAAAGGTCTGAAGCGGTAAGTTCCTATTTACTATTATTAATACATTTTTGCTCCTTTTCTTTTAATCCTTTTCTTTTTTTCTATATTTTTTCTGCAAACAATCAAATGATTGTTAAAGACTTGTTCCTGATCCCTCCAGTTTCTGCAATAATTTTTCTACTCTAGAAACTAGAGGGAATTGACGGTAACAAGCTGGGGATTAGGGCTAATGGTGACACCCCACAAAAAAACGACATTGAGCAGCCACCTCATGGGTGTGTTGGAAGAGCTGCTAATTATTATTATGTTGACAGTTACACCGAACCTATTGATAACTTAATAACTTGATCATTTAACATTTAAACTTGGGTATGGCCGGGTACATCAGCTAGTAATTAGTAACCCTGACGATTTTCCACGCCAATAGGTCTCTGTCATTATTTTAGATTTGTTTATTATTGTTTTACGTGTGTATAAATAAATGTGGGCTAACATTAGCTGATGCAGTGTAACATATTCATTTTATCATGATTTATAGAGCTCCAAAATATTACATTACATTGTGTCACAGGTCTTGCGATACATCATGGAATTAACACCACACGAGATACAGAAAAACAGTGTTATAGGCTAAGGCAGAATTTCCCAAACTCCATAATTACTGGCCAGGTTTTAAGGATGTCCATGTGAGAGCACAGATGACTTAACTACGTTACTCATTTTGATTTAAATGCCTGGACTCAAGCATGGCTATCCTTAAAACTTGGACTGTAAGGAATATTTTGGGAAACTCTAGGCTAATTGGAAACGAAGGTCAGTAAAAAGTTTGTTCAGTAAATGAAATCTTTTAGTGGCCATACACATGCAGATTTATCTTCAGATCTGGCTGGTTGGAACAAAAACATGGTTATGGATGAGAGCAAATGACAGCTGACCATTTGCTTGGAAATGCTGGAAAACCGACAAACTGTCACTGATCCATAACCATGTTTTTGTCCCAACCAGCCAGATCTGAAGATAAATCTTACTAGTGTATGGGCACCTGTCCTTTGTAGTGGGAGGGATTAAAGTAGTGGTGGTTGGCCAGTGTCCCTGTGTTCCTGGCTGGCACCTCCCATGCTGTTAGTTACAGATCAGGAAGCGCTAAACATTGGGGCCTGCATCCGTACACGCATACTGCTGCAGCTCTGTATTTCAGTTGTATGGTAATGTAATATATACAATCATGTTATTGCTGGATCTCTTATTGTACACCAGCAATATCCGATCTTCACATGTCACATATGGCTATTTGTTATATCTACAATGCATGAAATATCATTTTAGATGGACCCAGCCAGAACATCAGAGAGCCTTGGCTGAGGTCAGGACGCCGCAGACCACCCGATGGGAGTCGATCAGGAAGAAGATCTGGACCATCATCGAGAAGAGGAAGGTTTGGACGGAGAGGAAGAGAAGGACATGAGCCCAGTGCCAGTGACCATCAGGCAGAGGCAGTGAGATCACATCGCCTCCTGCTGGAAATAATTATGCAGTTCTTCAAGCCCTGTCTCCCCACTTTCTGCAGGCACACCATTGCGGAAGGAGAGGAACCAGAGAACTGCACCATCTGCATCTCTGACATTGAGGTAGGTACGGAAATGGCTTTGTCACATTGTCGCCACACCTTCCATGTTCCCTATCTTACAGAATGGCTGAAGGTCAACAACAACTGCTCTCTGTGCCGCGAGGGACTCTTCAGCCTGGACCTTCTCTCCCACCTTACCTGATGGCTCCCCAGCTAATCAGAACCACCAAAATGTAAGAGCAAAGGTCTAAAGCGGTAAGTTCCTATTTACTATTATTAATACATTTTGACTCCTTTTCTTTTAATCCTCCCACAATTCACGGCATCCACCCACGACCCCTCCTCCCGTGATTCGCGGACACCCCTCACCTCCCTCCCCCACCCCCGCACGTGATTCACGGCAACCCCAGGATTAAATGGCACATGCAAAACACTGGCACGGCTATGGTCGACCACGGTCAAGGCCAAGTCGGCAATCGCGATCAAGGCCAAGCCGGTAGACCTGGCCAAGCACAAGCCGGGAGAACGATCCAAGGCGGCAGACCCGGACAAGGTCAAGCACAAGCAGGCAGAACGATCCAAGCCGGCAGACACATTCAAGTACAAGGCGGCAGACCCGGACAAGGTCAAGCACAAGCCGGCAGAACGATCCAAGCCAGCAGACACATTCAAGTACAGGCCGGCAGACCAATCCAAGTACAGGCCGGCTGACCCAGTCAAGTACCTGCTGGCAGACACATTCAAGTACAAGCCGGCAGACCCATCCAAGTACATGCCGGCTAACCCATTCGAGTACAGGCTGGCAGACCTACGCATGAGAAATCTGGCAGACCCGTTCAAGTACAAGTCGGCAGGCCCATTCAAGTACATGCCGGCAGACCCATTCAAGTACATGCCAGCAGACCCGGTCAAAACCAAGCCGGCAGACAGATTAATGACCAAGCCAGCAGACCCGGTCAAAACCAAGCCGGCAGACCCGATGAAAACCAAGCAAGCAGACGAATTCAAGACCAAGCCGGCAGACCTGGTCAAGGACAAGCAGGCAGACCCGGTCAAAATCAAGCCAGAAGACCCGGTCAAAATCAAGCCGGCAGATGAATTCAAGACCAAGCCGGAAGACGAATTCAAGACCAAGCCGGTAGACCCAGTCAATGCTCCCAAATGCCCACCCCTGTCTGTGGCTGATTGCCCAGCTGAGCAGGTGCCCCCTGGCTCATCCAGGTCAAGGGCCTCCAAATTTCTGAAACGTTGTGGGTGCTGCGTGAGTTAGACAAAGAGACCCACATACAGGCTTGGGAACCGAAGACAAAGAGACCCACACACAGGCTTGGGAACCTGAGACAAAGAGACCCACACACAGGCTTGGGATCCTGAGACAAAGAGACCCACACACAGGCTTGGGAACCTGAGACAAAGAGACCCACACACAGGCTTGGGAACCTGAGACCAAGAGACCCACAAACAGGCTTGGGAACCTGAGACAAAGAGAACCACATACAGGCTTGGGAACCTGAGACAAAGAGACCCACATACAGGCTTGGGAACCTGAGACAAAGAGACCCACATACAGGCTTGGGAACCGGAGACAAAGAGACCCACATACAGGCTTGGGAACCTGAGACAAAGAGACCCACATACAGGTTTGGGAACCTGAGACAAAGAAACCCATCCCATCCCACTCCCCCTCCCCATTTGTTACATCTACAATATATGAAATATCATTTTAAATGGACCCAGCCAGAACATCAGAGAGCCTTGGCTGAGGTCAGGACGCCGCAGACCATCCAATGGGAGTCGATCAGGAAGAAGATCTGGACCATCATCGGAAAGAGGAAGATTTGGACGGAGAGGAAGAGGAGGACATGAGCCCAGTGCCAGTGACCATCAGGCAGAGGCAGTGAGATCAGATCGCCTCCTGCTGGAAATAATTATGCACTTCTTCAAGCCCCGTCTCCCCACCTTCTGCAGGCACACCATTGCGGAAGGAGAGGAACCAGAGAACTGCACCATCTGCATCTCTGACATTGAGGTAGGTACGGAAATGGCTTTATCACACTGTCGCCACACCTTCCATGTTCCCTGTCTTACAGAATGGCTGAAGGTCAACAACACCTGCCCTCTGTGCCGCGAGGGACTCTTCAGCCTGGACGTTCTCTCCCACCTCACCCGATGGCTCCCCAGCGAATCAGAACCACCAAAATGTAAGAGCAAAGGTCTAAAGCGGTAAGTTCCTATTTACTAGTATTAATACATTTTTACTCCTTTTCTTTTTTTATATATTTTTTCTGCAAACAATCAAATGATTGTTAAAGACTTGTTCCTGATCCCTCCAGTTTCTGCAATCATTTTTCTACTCTAGAAACTAGAGGGAATTGACGGTAACAAGCTGGGGATTAGGGCTAATGGTGACACCCCACAAAAAAACGACATTGAGCAGCCACCTCATGGGTGTGTTGGAAGAGCTGCTAATTATTATTATGTTGACAGTTACACCGAACCTATTGATAACTTAATAACTTGATCATTTAACATTTAAACTTGGGTATGGCCGGGTACATCAGCTAGTAATTAGTAACCCTGACGGTTTTCCTCGCCAATAGGTCTCTGTCATTATTTTAGATTTGTTTATTATTGTTTTACGTGTGTATAAATAAATGTGGGCTAACATTAGCTGATGCAGTGTAACATATTCATTTTATCATGATTTATAGAGCTCCAAAATATTACATTACATTGTGTCACAGGTCTTGCGATACATCATGGAATTAACACCACACGAGATACAGAAAAACAGTGTTATAGGCTAAGGCAGAATTTCCCAAACTCCATAATTACTGGCCAGGTTTTAAGGATGTCCATGTGAGAGCACAGATGACTTAACTACGTTACTCATTTTGATTTAAATGCCTGGACTCAAGCATGGCTATCCTTAAAACTTGGACTGTAAGGAATATTTTGGGAAACTCTAGGCTAATTGGAAACGAAGGTCAGTAAAAAGTTTGTTCAGTAAATGAAATCTTTTAGTGGCCATACACATGCAGATTTATCTTCAGATCTGGCTGGTTGGAACAAAAACATGGTTATGGATGAGAGCAAATGACAGCTGGCCATTTGCTTGGAAATGCTGGAAAACCGACAAACTGTCACTCATCCATAACCATGTTTTTGTCCCAACCAGCCAGATCTGAAGATAAATCTTACTAGTGAATGGGCACCTGTCCTTTGTAGTGGGAGGGATTATAGTAGTGGTGGTTGGCCAGTGTCCCTGTGTTCCTGGCTGGCACCTCCCATGCTGTTAGTTACAGATCAGGAAGCGCTAAACATTGGGGCCTGCAACCGTACACGCATACTGCTGCAGCTCTGTATTTCAGTTGTATGGTAATGTAATATATACAATCATGTTATTGCTGGATCTCTTATTGTACACCAGCAATATCCGATCTTCACATGTCACATATGGCTATTTGTTATATCTACAATGCATGAAATATCATTTTAGATGGACCCAGCCAGAACATCAGAGAGCCTTGGCTGAGGTCAGGACGCCGCAGACCACCCGATGGGAGTCGATCAGGAAGAAGATCTGGACCATCATCGAGAAGAGGAAGGTTTGGACGGAGAGGAAGAGAAGGACATGAGCCCAGTGCCAGTGACCATCAGGCAGAGGCAGTGAGATCACATCGCCTCCTGCTGGAAATAATTATGCAGTTCTTCAAGCCCTGTCTCCCCACTTTCTGCAGGCACACCATTGCGGAAGGAGAGGAACCAGAGAACTGCACCATCTGCATCTCTGACATTGAGGTAGGTACGGAAATGGCTTTGTCACATTGTCGCCACACCTTCCATGTTCCCTATCTTACAGAATGGCTGAAGGTCAACAACAACTGCTCTCTGTGCCACGAGGGACTCTTCAGCCTGGACCTTCTCTCCCACCTTACCTGATGGCTCCCCAGCTAATCAGAACCACCAAAATGTAAGAGCAAAGGTCTAAAGCGGTAAGTTCCTATTTACTATTATTAATACATTTTGACTCCTTTTCTTTTAATCCTCCCACAATTCACGGCATCCACCCACGACCCCTCCTCCCGTGATTCGCGGACACCCCTCACCTCCCTCCCCCACCCCCGCGCGTGATTCACGGCAACCCCAGGATTAAATGGCACATGCAAAACACTGGCACGGCTATGGTCGACCACGGTCAAGTCGGCAATCGCGATCAAGGCCAAGCCGGTAGACCTGGCCAAGCACAAGCCGGGAGAACGATCCAAGGCGGCAGACCCGGACAAGGTCAAGCACAAGCAGGCAGAACGATCCAAGCCGGCAGACACATTCAAGTACAAGGCAGCAGACCCGGACAAGGTCAAGCACAAGCCGGCAGAACGATCCAAGCCAGCAGACACATTCAAGTACAGGCCGGCAGACCAATCCAAGTACAGGCCGGCTGACCCAGTCAAGTACCTGCTGGCAGACACATTCAAGTACAAGCCGGCAGACCCATTAAAGTACATGCCGGCTAACCCATTCGAGTACATGCTGGCAGACCTACGCATGAGAAATCTGGCAGACCCGTTCAAGTACAAGTCGGCAGGCCCATTCAAGTACATGCCGGCAGACCCATTCAAGTACATGCCAGCAGACCCGGTCAAAACCAAGCCGGCAGACAGATTAATGACCAAGCCAGCAGACCCGGTCAAAACCAAGCCGGCAGACCCGATGAAAACCAAGCAAGCAGACGAATTCAAGACCAAGCCGGCAGACCTGGTCAAGGACAAGCAGGCAGACCCGGTCAAAATCAAGCCAGAAGACCCGGTCAAAATCAAGCCGGCAGATGAATTCAAGACCAAGCCGGAAGACGAATTCAAGACCAAGCCGGTAGATCCAGTCAATGCTCCCAAATGCCCACCCCTGTCTGTGGCTGATTGCCCAGCTGAGCAGGTGCCCCCTGGCTCATCCAGGTCAAGGGCCTCCAAATTTCTGAAACGTTGTGGGTGCTGCGTGAGTTAGACAAAGAGACCCACATACAGGCTTGGGAACCGAAGACAAAGAGACCCACACACAGGCTTGGGTACCTGAGACAAAGAGACCCACACACAGGCTTGGGATCCTGAGACAAAGAGACCCACACACAGGCTTGGGAACCTGAGACAAAGAGACCCACACACAGGCTTGGGAACCTGAGACCAAGAGACCCACAAACAGGCTTGGGAACCTGAGACAAAGAGAACCACATACAGGCTTGGGAACCTGAGACAAAGAGACCCACATACAGGCTTGGGAACCTGAGACAAAGAGACCCACATACAGGCTTGGGAACCGGAGACAAAGAGACCCACATACAGGCTTGGGAACCTGAGACAAAGAGACCCACATACAGGTTTGGGAACCTGAGACAAAGAAACCCATCCCATCCCACTCCCCCTCCCCATTTGTTACATCTACAATATATGAAATATCATTTTAAATGGACCCAGCCAGAACATCAGAGAGCCTTGGCTGAGGTCAGGACGCCGCAGACCATCCAATGGGAGTCGATCAGGAAGAAGATCTGGACCATCATCGGAAAGAGGAAGATTTGGACGGAGAGGAAGAGGAGGACATGAGCCCAGTGCCAGTGACCATCAGGCAGAGGCAGTGAGATCAGATCGCCTCCTGCTGGAAATAATTATGCACTTCTTCAAGCCCCGTCTCCCCACCTTCTGCAGGCACACCATTGCGGAAGGAGAGGAACCAGAGAACTGCACCATCTGCATCTCTGACATTGAGGTAGGTACGGAAATGGCTTTATCACACTGCCACCACACCTTCCATGTTCCCTGTCTTACAGAATGGCTGAAGGTCAACAACACCTGCCCTCTGTGCCGCGCGGGACTCTTCAGCCTGGACGTTCTCTCCCACCTCACCCGATGGCTCCCCAGTGAATCAGAACCACCAAAATGTAAGCGCAAAGGTCTAAAGCGGTAAGTTCCTATTTACTAGTATTAATACATTTTTACTCCTTTTCTTTTTTTATATATTTTTTCTGCAAACAATCAAATGATTGTAAAGACTTGTTCCTGATCCCTCCAGTTTCTGCAATAATTTTTCTACTCTAGAAACTAGAGGGAATTGACGGTAACAAGCTGGGGATTAGGGCTAATGGCGACACCCCACAAAAAAATGACATTGAGCAGCCACCTCATGGGTGTGTTGGAAGAGCTGCTAATTATTATTATGTTGACAGTTACACCGAACCTATTGATAACTTAATAACTTGATCATTTAACATTTAAACCCTGGTATGGCCGGGTACATCAGCTAGTAATTAGTAACCCTGACTATTTTCCTCGCCAATAGGTCTCTGTCATTATTTTAGATTTGTTTATTATTGTTTTATGTGTGTATAAATAAATGTGGGCTAACATTAGCTGATGCAGTGTAACATAATCATTTTATCATGATTTATAGAGCTCCAAAATATTACATTACATTGTGTCACAGGTCTTGCGATACATCATGGAATTAACACCACACCAGATAAAGAAAAACAGTGTTATAGGCTAAGGCAGAAATTCCAAAACTCCATAATTACTGGCCAGGTTTTAAGGATGTCCATATGAGAGCACAGATGACTTAACTACGTTACTCATTTTGATTAAAACGCCTGGACTCAAGCATGGCTATCCTTAAAACTTGGACTGTAAGGAATATTTTGGGAAACTCTAGGCTAATTGGAAACGAAGGTCAGTAAAAAGTTTGTTCAGTAAATTAAATCTTTTAGTGGCCATACACATGCAGATTTATCTTCAGATCTGGCTGGTTGGAACAAAAACATGGTTATGGATGAGAGCAAATGACAGCTGACCATTTGCTTGGAAATGCTGGAAAACCGACAAACTGTCACTCATCCATAACCATGTTTTTGTCCCAACCAGCCAGATCTGAAGATAAATCTTACTAGTGTATGGGCACCTGTCCTTTGTAGTGGGAGGGATTATAGTAGTGGTGGTTGGCCAGTGTCCCTGTGTTCCTGGCTGGCACCTCCTATGCTGTTAGTTACAGATCAGGAGGCGCTAAACATTGGGGCCTGCATCCGTACACGCATACTGCTGCAGCACTGTTTTTCAGTTGTATGGTAATTTAATATATAAAATTATGTTATTGCTGGAACTCTTATTGTACACCAGCAATATCCGATCTTCACATGTCACATATGGCTATTTGTTATATCTACAATATATGAAATATCATTTTAAATGGACCCAGCCAGAACATCAGAGAGCATTGGCTGAGGTCAGGACGCCGCAGACCATCCGATGGGAGTCGATCAGGAAGAAGATCTGGACCATCATCGGGAAGAGGAAGATTTGGACGGAGAGGAAGAGGAGGACATGAGCCCAGTGCCAGTGACCATCAGGCAGAGGCAGTGAGATCAGATCACCTCCTGCTGGAAATAATTATGCAGTTCTTCAAGCCCCGTCTCCCCACCTTCTGCAGGCACACCATTACGGAAGGAAAGGAACCAGAGAACTGCGCCATCTGCATCTCTAACATTGAGGTAGATACGGAAATGGCTTTATCACACTGTCGCCACACCTTCCATGTTCCCTGTCTTACAGAATGGCTGAAGGTCAACAACACCTGCCCTCTGTGCCGCGAGGGACTCTTCAGCCTGGACCTTCTCTCCCACCTCACCTGATGGCTCCCCAGTGAATCAGAACCACCAAAATGTAAGCGCAAAGGTCTAAAGCGGTAAGTTCCTATTTACTATTATTAATACATTTTTACTCCTTTTCTTTTTTTATATATTTTTTCTGCAAACAATCAAATGATTGTTAAAGACTTGTTCCTGATCCCTCCGGTTTCTGCAATCATTTTTCTACTCTAGAAACTAGAGGGAATTGACGGTAACAAGCTGGGGATTAGGGCTAATGGCGACACCCCACAAAAAAATGACATTGAGCAGCCACCTCATGGGTGTGTTGGAAGAGCTGCTAATTATTATTATGTTGACAGTTACACCGAACCTATTGATAACTTAATAACTTGATCATTTAACATTTAAACTTGGGTATGGCCGGGTACATCAGCTAGTAATTAGTAACCCTGATGATTTTCCTCGCCAATAGGTCTCTGTCATTATTTTAGATTTGTTTATTAATGTTTTACGTGTGTATATATAAATGTGGGCTAGCATTAGCTGATGCAGTGTAACATAATCATTTTATCATGATTTATAGAGCTCCAAAATATTACATTACATTGTGTCACAGGTCTTGCGATACATCATGGAATTAACACCACACGAGCTACAGAAAAACAGTGTTATAGGCTAAGGCAGAATTTCCCAAACTCCATAATTACTGGCCAGGTTTTAAGGATGTCCATGTGAGAGCACAGATGACTTAACTACATTACTCATTTTGATTTAAACGCCTGGACTCAAGCATGGCTATCCTTAAAACTTGGACTGTAAGGCATATTTTGGGAAACTCTAGGATAAAGTGTGATGTTGGCAACAGTATCGGCATGTAAACCAATCAGACAGAGCTGGATTAAGGATTGGGGGGTCTAATGCACCTAAGAAAAGCCTTAAGGTCTAAAATTAAAATCAGAGCATCGCAATCACTAAATTCATTTATTTTTTAAATGATTGGGTAACTGGCCTTATTTGCATGAAGCAATTCATATACCACCGGTGCTCATATATGTAAGATTAGCACGGCCAGAATCTTAGCATTTATTTAGTGGAGATGGAGCTGAAACTTCACGTTTTCATCTGGAACGCTAAATGCAGCAAGCGGTATTAGGAAATACTACTAGAATATCTGTCAGTGGTAACAGACTAGGAAACAGCGAGTAATAATACAGGTTATATTGGAAAAAGAAACATCTGCAATGTAGCCACAATGAGGAAAATGAAGTAAGGCACAATAGGCCTTACTGAATGTGAGCTGGAAAACAAAGAACAGACGATCGCTTCTGTATACATGAGCAAATACACTGTGGCCCTTATTCTAGTTGACATCCGGCTATGTCAGCTGCCCCACCCCACACGTGCGCCACGGCCGGATTACCATACGTACACCCTGCGTTTTCATGGGAACGCCCATGAAACACGGGGCGTACGCATATGATAATGAGCCCAAACAGCCCTTCACGCCCCTCTCCACCCCCTGCTCGGATGGGTCCGTATGATCCTTCAAGCCGTGTTATGACGTGCGAGACGTTCGCACATGCGCAGAAACGCCTCTGCACATACGCAAACACCAACCATCGGCCGTCCGACCGAACACACAGCCGTCCGACTAAATCAGAATAAGGGCCCGTATGTACACTCAGTTGGTTTACTTCAATAAAAGAAATAACTCCTTTCTACTTGAGGTATATAGAGACTCGATGCCCCTTTCAGACCGCACTTTTTACCTGGTATTTTGCAGGTTTTGATGGTTTACTCCACTTCTATGTAAAATTCAAGGATCCCAAAATTATTGTTAGGATTATGAATTTCTGTGTTTTAGGAAATATTTTTTTTATACTGTGACAGTTTTGTATTTACTGTCAAAGGGTGGACTGTCAATGTCGAGTTTTACACACGCCATTTTAGGATAGTTTGGCCGCCATTTTGGTTCGCAGAGTTGCGCAAATAAAGTATACATACCCGAGTCTGTGTGACAAAGTGGACCAGAAGCGCAGCCATACTATTACACATAAATTCATAATACCATACTTACACCAAATAAAATATAGTTAATTAAAGGTTTAGAGCACTACACATAGTTTAATCAGCATTACATATTTCTATCTGTATAATGTTTGGTACCGTTACGTTCCGTTTCCCATGCGCAGTATTCCGGTCATTGCGAATAATTCGCAATTCATACGATCCGATAATTACGGACAAAATCCATATTCCAAGGACTATTTCTGTTAAAATGTGTGTGACAAAAGAATCTAGTTATAACCGGTTCTTGCTGCTATTTACGACCCCTGACGACGATGCCAACACACAAAGGACTCCAAAGTTCACTCCCCCTGCACCTATGCAAACCAGGTGTAATACTTTGCCCCAATCACTGAGGACTGGACATTCGAGCCCTGACCAATAGGAATGGCCTTTGACCTCCCCCTTCTGACCCTATAAGATAGCCAACCCTGGGCGGGCTCGGTCACTTTGGCACTGCTGATATCCCCTCACCAACCCGGGCTATAGTTCTACTTGAATATAGCGAGCTCCGACCGGACTGCGCTGCGCTATTTCCTTGACGGTAACATTTGTATTCCCGTTTTATGTAATGTGGCTGATTATGATTGTATCTGTTTCTGCATCTTTGTAAGTGTTTTAAAATACTAATTATTGTTAGATAAGTGTATCACGTGCTACCCTGTGTATTCTTATTTCTGTAATCCCCTTTTGTCCCTTAGGGACTAAATACACTGTTTACGGAGAATTTATCTCCTCACCTTTTATACCGTGGTCTCGTCTATTATTCGCATCTAGCGATAAGGTATATTACGGACATTGTCCGATAAGTGTATTCGCAGATTAGAGACAAAGTACTGCGAAGGGATCTCCTATTAATGCATTGATTCATCCGTGTACAATACACTGTAAAGGTACGCTATGCTGCGCTACGTTTTGTTCGCATGTAGCTAGGAATAAAGGGTACGCAGGTTACGGACAAAGTACGTAACCTACGCTTTTCACTTATTGTTCTTTGATCATATAAATATCGGCATTGATAGTACCCCGATCTAAGGCACGGAGTCCCGGCAGCTCTCCTCCAATTATTGCTCTCAGTGCTCCTACCATGTGTGACATGAGGCTTGTCAATCCGTGACACGTGTAATACCCGGATAGGGGTCTGAGCGCTCTAGTGCTACTCTGCACTACTCCCAGCAGAAAGGTGGGGGGCGGCCAGAGGAGGCTGCACACAGGCCTCCTCCTCTCTTACACCTGCCCTGGGAACAACCACCTGTGTACAATTACCACATTTGCCAAATGAAAGCAGGTCCTTCTTGTGAAGATGCTCACAGCAATGACATTGAGCTGGTGGTTACAGTCACACTGGGGGCATGGCAGGGCACTGTTGTCAGACCATGGAATTTTGCACCTATACGTCCCTGTTCTCTGTATAGTCATCCGCTGTGTTCATAGAAATATGACAATATAATATAGACATATCTACCTACATACATACAGGTGCGTCCTCATATAACGATTGTAGCTTTAATGCGACACACAGCACAAGTCACCCGGCACAACTGAGACACTCTGAGATGCTCAGCATCAAATAATCAGAAATACTGTATTTTTCTTTACATTTTTATTTCATCAGCAAATCACCTCCCACTGGGCCATATGTATTAAGCCTGGTGACATGATAAAGTTGAAAGTGATAATGCACCAACCAATCAGCTCCTAACAGGATAGGTTTAACATTGACAGTTAGGGGCTGATTGGCTGGTGCAACTTCATCAGGCTAAATAAATCTGTCTCATGGTGTATTACAGATACTGGGTCGCTACTTTAATGCGCAGAATGTTAGGATCCGGAGGCAACCTCGCCTGCCCTAACTCCATTGCCTCAGACTAGGGTTGGCGGGCGCGTGCAGAACTAGGCTTCGCCAATAATAGCCGCGTTCGAAGGAGCCAGTTAGTCTAGCTCCAACCCCGATGCCACCTGGTCTTAAGAGTGACAACGTGCCCACCAAGGCTAGGAGAGAACAAGGGGACAAACTACCTAAAGCCCACACGAGGCAAGGGGCCCCCGGACCCCCCAAGGGGGTGGCTACACCGAGAGATAAGGAAAGCCCCCACAGGTAATGCGACAAGCTAATCTATAGCAGTACTTAACAATGCGTGACGGTTTTTAACTATACACAATGGCAACAATGCTCAGAAGATGATATGAAATAGTATCAATAGCAACAATGCTAAGAAGATGGTAACAATAATTATAAACCTTAACTGCACTCCCCTGCACTGTAAGGGACAAGCTCCACAATGCAGGTACCCAGGTTGGTAATAGGGAAACTAGGAGACAGAATACTAGGCAAGAAGGTCCTGCAGCAGGGCAGGATGCAGGATGCAGGAACGCCAAGGGATTGCTGCGCAGGGTCCACCAAGCTATAACCGGCGTCTGTGCCTAGCAGACGCCGGCTATTTATTCAAAAGTTTGAAAGTTTGCGCCCCGGCGGCTGCTGACGTCAGCCGCACCAGGGGACGCTCGTTGGGAGGAAGTTCGGGAGCGTTGCCGAGCAACGCCCCCCGACGCCCAGCCACAGGGAGAGTGAGGGCGAAAGTTCGGGGAGTTGCTTGGCAACGTCCCCGGCGCCCGTTCTCCACAATACCTTCGCCGCCTGTCCCGGACCTGCTAACAGCAGGAGACTGCCCGGGACAGCGGCGGCTAACCCAGAAGCTAGTGTTACACATTTACATATGTTTGAGTGTCTGTTTTTGGTAATTTCCCCTGTCCTGGAAGAGGATGATGTGGAATATAATGTAGATGTGATGTGCCGCACGGCCATCACCAACTGCCGCCCACATGCCACATTTGAATGACGCAGCCTCAGCATTGGCATTTCCTGGGCAGAAGTGGATGAGGACGCAGGGAAAAAAACCACCTCTCAGGTAAGAGACATTTTCAGGATAATAATCGCTGCCAGTGACTCTGTAGTGAGTGACCAGTGAGTGGAGCTCAGTGCACAATTACATCTGTGCTTTTTCTTTCTCTTTTCCCTTTTTTTTCTATTTTCTCTTACTCCAACTACAATGAGCCATCGAGAGTTGTCCCAGCTAATTGGAAACGAAGGTCAGTAAAAAGTTTGTTCAGTAAATTAAATGTTTCCTTTGTAGTGGGAGGGATTATAGTAGAGGTGGTTGGCCAGTGTCCCTGTGTTCCTGGCTGGCACCTCCCATGCTGTTAGTTACAGATGAGGAAGCGCTAAACATTGGGGCCTGCATCCGTACACGCATACTGCTGCAGCTCTGTATTTCAGTTGTATGGTAATGTAATATATACAATCATGTTATTGCTGGATCTCTTATTGTACACCAGCAATATCCGATCTTCACATGTCACATATGGCTATTTGTTATATCTACAATATATGAAATATCATTTTAGATGGACCCAGCCAAAACATCCGAGAGCCTTGGCTGAGGTCAGGACGCCGCAGACCATCCGATGGGGGTCGATCAGGAAGAAGATCTGGACACTCATCGGGAAGAGGAAGATCTGGATGGAGAGGAAGAGGAGGACATGAGCCCAGTGCCACTGACCATCAGGCAGAGGCAGTGAGATCAGATCGCCTCCTGCTGGAAATATTCATGCAGTTCTTCAAGCCCCATCTCCCCACCTTCTGCAGACACACCATTGCGTAAGGAGAGGAACCAGAGAACTGCACCATCTGCATCTCTAACATTGAGGTAGGTACGGAAATGGCTTTATCACACTGTCGCCACACCTTCCATGCTCCCTGTCTTACAGAATGGCTGAAGGTCAACAACACCTGCCCTCTGTGCCACGAGGGACTTTTCAGCCTGGACGTTCTCTCCCACCTCACCTGATGGCTCCCCAGCGAATCAGAACCACCAAAATGTAAGAGCAAAGGTCTGAAGCGGTAAGTTCCTATTTACTATTATTAATACATTTTTGCTCCTTTTCTTTTAATCCGTTTCTTTTTTTCTATATTTTTTCTGCAAACAATCAAATGATTGTAAAGACTTGTTCCTGATCCCTCCAGTTTCTGCAATCATTTTTCTACTCTAGAAACTAGAGGGAATTGACGGTAACAAGCTGGGGATTAGGGCTAATGGCGACACCCCACAAAAAAACGACATTGAGCAGCTACCTCATGGGTGTGTTGGAAGAGCTGCTAATTATTATTATGTTGACAGTTACACCGAACCTATTGATAACTTAATAACTTGATCATTTAACATTTAAACTTGGGTATGGCCGGGTACATCAGCTAGTAATTAGTAACCCTGACGGTTTTCCTCGCCAATAGGTCTCTGTCATTATTTTAGATTTGTTTATTATTGTTTTACGTGTGTATAAATAAATGTGGGCTAACATTAGCTGATGCAGTGTAACATAATCATTTTATCATGATTTATAGAGCTCCAAAATATTACATTACATTGCGTCACAGGTCCTGCGATACATCATGGAATTAACACCACACGAGCTACAGAAAAACAGTGTTATAGGCTAAGGCAGAATTTCTCAAACTCCATAATTACTGGCCAGGTTTTAAGGATGTCCATGTGAGAGCACAGATGACTTAACTATGTTACTCATTTTGATTTAAACGCCTGGACTCAAGCATGGCTATCTTTAAATCTTGGACTGTAAGGAATATTTTGGGAAACTCTAGGCTAATTGGAAACGAAGGTCAGTAAAAAGTTTGTTCAGTAAATTAAATCTTTAAGTGGCCATACACATGCAGATTTATCTTCAGATCTGGCTGGTTGGAACAAAAACATGGTTATGGATGAGAGCAAATGACAACTGACAGCTTGGAAATGCTGGAAAACCGACAAACTGTCACTCATCCATAACCATGTTTTTGTCCCAACCAGCCAGATCTGAAGATAAATCTTACTAGTGTATGGGCACCTGTCCTTTGTAGTGGGAGGGATTATAGTAGTGGTGGTTGGCCAGTGTCCCTGTGTTACTGGCTGGCACCTCCCATGCTGTTAGTTACAGATCAGGAAGCGCTAAACATTGGGGCCTGCATCCGTACACGCATACTGCTGCAGCTCTGTTTTTTCAGTTGTATGGTAATTTAATATATAAAATCATGTAATTGCTGGAACTTATAATGTACACCAGCAATATCCGATCTTCACATGTCACATATGGCTTTTTGTTATATCTACAATATATGAAATATCATTTTAGATGGACCCAGCCAGAACATCAGAGAGCCTTGGCTGAGGTCAGGACGCCGCAGACCACCCGATGGGAGTCGATCAGGAAGAAGATCTGGACCATCATCGGGAAGAGGAAGATTTGGACGGAGAGGAAGAGGAGGACATGAGCCCAGTGCCAGTGACCATCAGGCAGAGGCAGTGAGATCAGATCGCCTCCTGCGGGAAATAATTATGCAGTTCTTCAAGCCCCGTCTCCCCATCTTCTGCAGACACACCATTGCGGAAGGAGAGGAACCAGAGAACTGCACCATCTGCATCTCTGACATTGAGTTAGGTACGGAAATGGCTTTATCCCACTGCCACCACACCTTCCATGTTCCCTGTCTTACAGAATGGCTGTAGGTCAACAACACCTGCCCTCTGTGCCGCGAGGGACTCTTCAGCCTGGACCTTCTGTAACACCTCACCTGATGGCTCCCCAGCGAATCAGAACCACCAAAATGTAAGAGCAAAGGTCTAAAGTGGTAAGTTCCTATTTACTATTATTAATACATTTTGACTCCTTTTCTTTTAATCCTCCCGCAATTCACGGCATCCACCCACGACCCCTCCTCCCGTGATTCGCGGACACCCCTCACCTCCCTCCCCCACCCCCGCGTGTGATTCACGGCAACCCCAGGATTAAATGGCACATGCAAAACACTGGCACGGCTATGGTCGACCACGGTCAAGGCCAAGTCGGCAACCGCGATCAAGGCCAAGCCGGTAGACCTGGCCAAGCACAAGCCTGAAGAACGATCCAAGGCGGCAGACCCGGACAAGGTCAAGCACAAGCAGGCAGAACGATCCAATCCGGCAGACACATTCAAGTACAAGGCGGCAGACCCGGACAAGGTCAAGCACAAGCCGGCAGAACGATCCAAGCCAGCAGACACATTCAAGTACAGGCCGGCAGACCAATCCAAGTACAGGCCGGCTGACCCAGTCAAGTACCTGCTGGCAGACACATTCAAGTACAAGCCGGCAGACCCATCCAAGTACATGCCGGCTAACCCATTCGAGTACATGCTGGCAGACCTACGCATGAGAAATCTGGCAGACCCGTTCAAGTACAAGTCGGCAGGCCCATTCAAGTACATGCCGGCAGACCCATTCAAGTACATGCCAGCAGACCCGGTCAAAACCAAGCCGGCAGACAGATTAAAGACCAAGCCAGCAGACCCGGTCAAAACCAAGCCGGCAGACCCGATGAAAACCAAGCAAGCAGACGAATTCAAGACCAAGCCGGCAGACCTGGTCAAGGACAAGCAGGCAGACCCGGTCAAAATCAAGCCAGAAGACCCGGTCAAAATCAAGCCGGCAGATGAATTCAAGACCAAGCCGGCAGACGAATTCAAGACCAAGCCAGAAGACGAATTCAAGACCAAGCCGGTAGACCCGGTCAATGCTCCCAAATGCCCACCCCTGTCTGTGGCTGATTGCCCAGCTGAGCAGGTGCCCCCTGGCTCATCCAGGTCAAGGGCCTCCAAATTTCTGAAATGTTGTGGGTGCTGCATGAGTTAGACAAAGAGACCCACATACAGGATTGGGAACCGAAGACAAAGAGACCCACACACAGGCTTGGGAACCTGAGACAAAGAGACCCACACACAGGCTTGGGAACCTGAGACAAAGAGACCCACACACAGGCTTGGGAACCTGAGACAAAGAGACCCACACACAGGCTTGGGAACCTGAGACAAAGAGACCCACAAACAGGCTTGGGAACCTGAGACAAAGAGACCCACACACAGGCTTGGGAACCTGAGACAAAGAGAACCACATACAGGCTTGGGAACCTGAGACAAAGAGACCCACATACAGGCTTGGGAACCTGAGACAAAGAGACCCACATACAGGCTTGGGAACCGGAGACAAAGAGACCCACATACAGGCTTGGGAACCGGAGACAAAGAGACCCACATACAGGCTTGGGAACCTGAGACAAAGAGACCCACATACAGGTTTGGGAACCTGAGACAAAGAAACCCATCCCATCCCACTCGCCCTCCCCTCCCCCCCCCCATTTGTTATATCTACAATAAATGAAATATCATTTTAAATGGACCCAGCCAGAACATCAGAGAGCCTTGGCTGAGGTCAGGACGCCGCAGACCATCCGATGGGAGTCGATCAGGAAGAAGATCTGGACCATCATCGGGAAGAGGAAGATTTGGACGGAGAGGAAGAGGAGGACATGAGCCCAGTGCCAGTGACCATCAGGCAGAGGCTGTGAGATCAGATCGCCTCCTGCTGGAAATAATTATGCACTTCTTCAAGCCCCGTCTCCCCACCTTCTGCAGGCACACCATTGCGGAAGGAGAGGAACCAGAGAACTGCACCATCTGCATCTCTGACATTGAGGTAGGTACGGAAATGGCTTTATCACACTGTCGCCACACCTTCCATGTTCCCTGTCTTACAGAATGGCTGAAGGTCAACAACACCTGCCCTCTGTGCCGCGAGGGACTCTTCAGCCTGGACCTTCTCTCCCACCTCACCCGATGGCTCCCCAGCGAATCAGAACCACCAAAATGTAAGAGCAAAGGTCTAAAGCGTTAAGTTCCTATTTACTATTATTAATACATTTTTACTCCTTTTTTTATATATTTTTTCTGCAAACAATCAAATGATTGTAAAGACTTGTTCCTGATCCTTCCAGTTTCTGCAATCATTTTTCTACTCTAGAAACAAGAGGGAATTGACGGTAACAAGCTGGGGATTAGGGCTAATGGCGACACCCCACAAAAAAATTACATTGAGCAGCCACCTCATGGGTGTGTTGGAAGAGCTGCTAATTATTATTATGTTGACAGTTACACCGAACCTATTGATAACTTAATAACTTGATCATTTAACATTTAAACTTGGGTATGGCCGGGTACATCAGCTATTCATATACCACCGGTGCTCATATATGTAAGATTAGCAGGGCCAGAATCTTAGCATTTATTTAGTGGAGATGGAGCTGAAACTTCACGTTTTCATCTGGAACACTAAATGCAGCAAGCGGTATTAGGAAATACTACTAGAATATCTGTCAGTGGTAACAGACTAGGAAACAGCGAGTAATTATACAGGTTATATTGGAAAAAGAAACATCTGCAATGTAGCCACAATGAGGAAAATTAAGTAAGGCACAATAGGCCTTACTGAATGTGAGCTGGAAAACAAAGAACAGACGATCGCTTCTGTATACATGAGCAAATACACTGTGGCCCTTATTCTAGTTGACATCCGGCTATGTCAGCTGCCCGACCCCACACGTGCGTCACGGCCGGATTACCATACGTACACCCTGCGTTTTCATGGGAACGCCCATGAAACACGGGGCGTACGCATATGATAATGAGCCCAAACAGCCCTTCACGCCCCTCTCCACCCCCTGCTTGGATGGGTCCGTATGATCCTTCAAGCCGTGTTATGACGTGCGAGACGTTCGCACATGCGCAGAAACGCCTCTGCACATGCGCAAACACCAACCATCGGCCGTCCGACCGAACACACAGCCGTCCGACTAAATCAGAATAAGGGCCCGTATGTACACTCAGTTGGTTTACTTCAATAAAAGAAATAACTCCTTTCTACTTGAGGTATATAGAGACTCGATGCCCCTTTCAGACCGCACTTTTTACCTGGTATTTTGCAGGTTTTGATGGTTTACTCCCCTTCTATGTAAAATTCAAGGATCCCAAAATTATTGTTAGGATTATGAATTTCTGTGTTTTAGGAAATATTTTTTTTATACTGTGACAGTTTTGTATTTACTGTCAAAGGGTGGACTGTCAATGTCGAGTTTTACACACGCCATTTTAGGATAGTATGGCCGCCATTTTGGTTCGCAGAGTTGCGCAAATAAAGTATACATACCCGAGTCTGTGTGACAAAGTGGACCAGAAGCGCAGCCATACTATTACACATAAATTCATAATACCATACTTACACCAAATAAAATATAGTTAATTAAAGGTTTAGAGCACTACACATAGTTTAATCAGCATTACATATTTCTGTCTGTATAATGTTTGGTACCGTTACGTTCCGTTTCCCATGCGCAGTATTCCGGTCATTGCGAATAATTCGCAATTCATACGATCCGATAATTACGGACAAAATCCATATTCCAAGGACTATTTCTGTTAAAATGTGTGTGACAAAAGAATCTAGTTATAACCGGTTCTTGCTGCTATTTACGACCCCTGACGACGATGCCAACACACAAAGAACTTCAAAGTTCACTCCCCCTGCACCTATGCAAACCAGGTGTAATACTTTGCCCCAATCACTGAGGACTGGACATTCGAGCCCTGACCAATAGGAATGGCCTTTGACCTCCCCCTTCTGACCCTATAAGATAGCCAACCCTGGGCGGGCTCTGTCACTTTGGCACTGCTGATATCCCCTCACCAACCCGGGCTATAGTTCTACTTGAATATAGCGAGCTCCGACCGGACTGCGCTGCGCTATTTCCTTGACGGTAACATTTGTATTCCCGTTTTATGTAATGTGGCGGATTATGATTGTATCTGTTTCTGCATCTTTGTAAGTGTTTTAAAATACTAATTATTGTTAGATAAGTGTATCACGTGCTACCCTGTGTATTCTTATTTCTGTAATCTCCTTTTGTCCCTTAGGGACTAAATACACTGTTTACGGAGAATTTATCTCCTCACCTTTTATACTGTGGTCTCGTCTATTATTCGCATCTAGCGATAAGGTATATTACGGACATTGTCCGATAAGTGTATTCGCAGATTAGAGACAAAGTACTGCGAAGGGATCTCCTATTAATGCGTTGATTCATCCGTGTACAATACACTGTAAAGGTACGCTACGCTGCGCTACGTTTTGTTTGCATGTAGCTAGGAATAAAGGGTACGCAGGTTACGGACAAAGTACGTAACCTACGCTTTTCACTTATTGTTCTTTGATCATATAAATATCGGCATTGATAGTACCCCGATCTAAGGCACGGAGTCCCGGCAGCTCTCCTCCAATTATTGCTCTCAGTGCTCCTACCATGTGTGACATGAGTCTTGTCAATCCATGACACGTGTAATACCCGGATAGGGGTCGGAGCGCTCTAGTGCTACTCTGCACTACTCCCAGCAGAAAGGTGGGGGGCGGCCAGAGGAGGCTGCACACAGGCCTCCTCCTCTCTTACACCTGCCCTGGGAACAACCACCTGTGTACAATTACCACATTTGCCAAATGAAAGCAGGTCCTTCTTGTGAAGATGCTCACAGCAATGACATTGAGCTGGTGGTTACAGTCACACTGGGGGCATGGCAGGGTACTGTTGTCAGACCATGGTATTTTGCACCTATACGTCCCTGTTCTCTGTATAGTCATCCGCTGTGTTCATAGAAATATGACAATATAATATAGACATATCTACCTACATACATACAGGTGCGTCCTCATATAACAATTGTAGCTTTAATGCGACACACAGCACAAGTCACCCGGCACAACTGAGACACTCTGAGATGCGCAGCATCAAATCATCTGAAATACTGTATTTTTCTTTACATTTTTATTTCATCAGCAAATCACCTCCCACTGGGCCATATGTATTAAGCCTGGTGACATGATAAAGTTGAAAGTGATAATGCACCAACCAATCAGCTCCTAACAGGATAGGTTTAACATTGACAGTTAGGGGCTGATTGGCTGGTGCAACTTCATCAGGCTAAATAAATCTGTCTCATGGTGTATTACAGATACTGGGTCGCTACTTTAATGCGCAGAATGTTAGGATCCGGAGGCAACCTCGCCTGCCCTAACTCCATTGTCTCAGACTAGGGTTGGCGGACGCGTGCAGAACTAGGCTTCGCCAATAATAGCCGCGTTCGAAGGAGCCAGTTAGTCTAGCTCCAACCCCGATGCCACCTGGTCTTAAGAGTGACAACGTGCCCACCAAGGCTAGGAGAGAACAAGGGGACAAACTACCTAAAGCCCACACGAGGCAAGGGGCCCCCGGAGCCCCAAGGGGGTGGCTACAAAGAGAGATAAGGAAAGCCCCCATAGGTAATGCGACAAGCTAATCTATAGCAGTACGTAACAATGCGTGACGGTGGTAACTATACACAATGGCAACAATGCTCAGAAAATGATATGAAATAGTATCAATAGCAACAATGCTAAAAAGATGGTAACAATAATAATAAACCTCAACTGTACTCCCCTGCGCTGTAAGGGACAAGCTCCACAATGCAGGTACCCAGGTTGGTAATAGGGAAACTAGGAGACAGGAAGAATACTAGGCAAGAAGGTCCTGCAGCAGGGCAGGATGCAGGAACAAAGACTGCATGGCTCAGGAGGAACAAGGAACGCCAAGGGATTGCTGCGCAGGGTCCACCAAGCTATAACCGGCGTCTGTGCCTAGCAGACGCCGGCTATTTATTCAAAAGTTTGCGCCCCGGCGGCTGCTGACGTCAGCCGCACCAGGGGACGCTCGTTGGGAGGAAGTTCGGGAGCGTTGCCGAGCAACGCCCCGACGCCCAGCCACAGAGAGAGTGAGGGCGAAAGTTCGGGGAGTTGCTTGGCAACGTCCCCGGCGCCCGTTCTCCACAATACCTTCGCCGCCTGTCCCGGACCTGCTAACAGCAGGAGACTGGCCGGGACAGCGGCGGCTAACCCAGAAGCTAGTGTTACACATTTACATGTGTTTGAGTGTCTGTTTTTGGTAATTTCCCCTGTCCTGGAAGAGGATGATGTGGAATATAATGTAGATGTGATGTGCCGCACGGCCATCACCAACTGCCGCCCACATGCCACATTTGAATGACGCAGCCTCAGCATTGGCATTTCCTGGGCAGAAGTGGATGAGGACGCAGGGAAAAAACCCACCTCTCAGGTAAGAGACATTTTCAGGCTAATAATCGCTGCCAGTGACTCTGTAGTGAGTGACCAGTGAGTGGAGCTCAGCGCACAATTACATCTGTGCTTTTTCTTTCTCTTTCCCTTTTTTTCTTTTTTCTCTTACTCCAGCTACAATGAGCCATCGAGAGTTGTCCCAGCTAATTGGAAACGAATGTCAGTAAAAAGTTTGTTCAGTAAATTAAATGTTTCCTTTGTAGTGGGAGGGATTATAGTAGTGGTGGTTGGCCAGTGTCCCTGTGTTCCTGGCTGGCACCTCCCATGCTGTTAGTTACAGATCAGGAAGCGCTAAACATTGGGGCCTGCATCCGTACACGCATACTGCTGCAGCTCTGTATTTCAGTTGTATGGTAATGTAATATATATACAATCATGTTATTGCTGGATCTCTTATTGTACACCAGCAATATCCGATCTTCACATGTCACATATGGCTATTTGTTATATCTACAATATATGAAATATCATTTTAGATGGACCCAGCCAAAACATCCGAGAGCCTTGGCTGAGGTCAGGACGCCGCAGACCATCCGATGGGAGTCGATCAGGAAGAAGATCTGGACACTCATCGGGAAGAGGAAGATCTGGACGGAGAGGAAGAGGAGGACATGAGCCCAGTGCCACTGACCATCAGGCAGAGGCAGTGAGATCAGATCGCCTCCTGCTAGAAATATTCATGCAGTTCTTCAAGCCCCATCTCCCCACCTTCTGCAGACACACCATTGCGTAAGGAGAGGAACCAGAGAACTGCACCATCTGCATCTCTGACATTGAGATAGGTACGGAAATGGCTTTATCACACTGTCGCCACACCTTCCATGCTCCCTGTCTTACAGAATGGCTGAAGGTCAATAACACCTGCCCTCTGTGCCACGAGGGACTCTTCAGCCTGGACGTTCTCTCCCACCTCACCTGATGGCTCCCCAGCGAATCAGAACCACCAAAATGTAAGAGCAAAGGTCTGAAGCGGTAAGTTCCTATTTACTATTATTAATACATTTTTGCTCCTTTTCTTTTAATCCTTTTCTTTTTTTCTATATTTTTTCTGCAAACAATCAAATGATTGTTAAAGACTTGTTCCTGATCCCTCCAGTTTCTGCAATCATTTTTCTACTCTAGAAACTAGAGGGAATTGACGGTAACAAGCTGGGGATTAGGGCTAATGGCGACACCCCACAAAAAAACGACATTGAGCAGCCACCTCATGGGTGTGTTGGAAGAGCTGCTAATTATTATTATGTTGACAGTTACACCGAACCTATTGATAACTTAATAACTTGATCATTTAACATTTAAACTTGGGTATGGCCGGGTACATCAGCTAGTAATTAGTAACCCTGACGGTTTTCCTCGCCAATATGTCTCTGTCATTATTTTAGATTTGTTTATTATTGTTTTACGTGTGTATAAATAAATGTGGGCTAACATTAGCTGATGCAGTGTAACATAATCATTTTATCATGATTTATAGAGCTCCAAAATATTACATTACATGGTGTCACAGGTCTTGCGATACATCATGGAATTAACACCACACGAGCTACAGAAAAACAGTGTTATAGGCTAAGGCAGAATTTCCCAAACTCCATAATTACTGGCCAGGTTTTAAGGATGTCCATGTGAGAGCACAGATGACTTAACTATGTTACTCATTTTGATTTAAACGCCTGGACTCAAGCATGGCTATCCTTAAATCTTGGACTGTAAGGAATATTTTGGGAAACTCTAGGCTAATTGGAAACGAAGGTCAGTAAAAAGTTTGTTCAGTAAATTAAATCTTGAAGTGGCCATACACATGCAGATTTATCTTCAGATCTGGCTGGTTGGAACAAAAACATGGTTATGGATGAGAGCAAATGACAACTGACAGCTTGGAAATGCTGGAAAACCGACAAACTGTCACTCATCCATAACCATGTTTTTGTCCCAACCAGCCAGATCTGAAGATAAATCTTACTAGTGTATGGGCACCTGTCCTTTGTAGTGGGAGGGATTATAGTAGTGGTGGTTGGCCAGTGTCCCTGTGTTACTGGCTGGCACCTCCCATGCTGTTAGTTACAGATCAGGAAGCGCTAAACATTGGGGCCTGCATCCGTACACGCATACTGCTGCAGCTCTGTTTTTCAGTTGTATGGTAATTTAATATATAAAATCATGTAATTGCTGGAACTTATATTGTACACCAGCAATATCCGATCTTCACATGTCACATATGGCTTTTTGTTATATCTACAATATATGAAATATCATTTTAGATGGACCCAGCCAGAACATCAGAGAGCCCTGGCTGAGGTCAGGACGCCGCAGACCACCCGATGGGAGTCGATCAGGAAAAAGATCTGGACCATCATCGGGAAGAGGAAGATTTGGACGGAGAGGAAGAGGAGGATATGAGCCCAGTGCCAGTGACCATCAGGCAGAGGCAGTGAGATCAGATCGCCTCCTGCTGGAAATAATTATGCAGTTCTTCAAGCCCCATCTCCCCACTTTTTGCAGGCACACCATTGCGAAAGGAGAGGAACCAGAGAACTGCACCATCTGCATCTCTGACATTGAGTTAGGTACGGAAATGGCTTTATCCCACTGTCGCCACACCTTCCATGTTCCCTGTCTTACAGAATGGCTGAAGGTCAACAACACCTGCCCTCTGTGCCGCAAGGGACTCTTCAGCCTGGACCTTCTCTCCCACCTCACCCGATGGCTCCCCAGCGAATCAGAACCACCAAAATGTAAGAGCAAAGGTCTAAAGCGGTAAGTTCCTATTTACTATTATTAATACATTTTTACTCCTTTTCTTTTTTTATATATTTTTTCTGCAAACAATCAAATGATTGTTAAAGACTTGTTCCTGATCCCTCCAGTTTCTGCAATCATTTTTCTACTCTAGAAACTAGAGGGAATTGACGGTAACAAGCTGGGGATTAGGGCTAATGGCGACACCCCACAAGAAAATGACATTGAGCAGCCACCTCATGGGTGTGTTGGAAGAGCTGCTAATTATTATTATGTTGACAGTTACACCGAACCTATTGATAACTTAATAACTTGATCATTTAACATTTAAACTTGGGTATCGCCGGGTACATCAGCTAGTAATTAGTAAACCTGACGGTTTTCCTCGCCAATAGGTCTCTGTCATTATTTTAGATTTGTTTATTATTGTTTTATGTGTGTATAAATAAATGTGGGCTAACATTAGCTGATGCAGTGTAAAATAATCATTTTATCATGATTTATAGAGCTCCAAAATATTACATTACATTGTGTCACAGGTCTTGCGATACATCATGGAATTAACACCACACGAGCTACAGAAAAACAGTGTTATAGGCTAAGGCAGAATTTCCCAAACTCCATAATTACTGGCCAGGTTTTAAGGATGTCCATGTGAGAGCACAGATGACTTAACTACGTTACTCATTTTGATTTAAACGCCTGGCCTCAAGCATGGCTATCCTTAAATCTTGGACTGTAAGGAATATTTTGGGAAACTCTAGGCTAATTGGAAACGAGGGTCAGTAAAAAGTTTGTTCAGTAAATTAAATATGTTGGTGGCCATACACATGCAGATTTATCTTCAGATCTGGCTGGTTGGAACAAAAACATGGTTATGGATGAGAGCAAATGACAGCTGACCATTTGTTTGGAAATGCTGGAAAACCGACAAACTGCCACTCATCCATAACCATGTTTTTGTCCCAACCAGCCAGAACTGAAGATAAATCTTACTAGTGTATGGGCACCTGTCCTTTGTAGTGAGAGGGATTATAGCAGTGGTGGTTGGCCAGTGTCCCTGTGTTACTGGCTGGCACCTCCCATGCTGTTAGTTACAGATCAGGAAGCGCTAAACATTGGGGCCTGCATCCGTACACGCATACTGCTGCAGCACTGTTTTTCAGTTGTATGGTAATTTAATATATAAAATTATGTTATTGCTGGAACTCTTATTGTACACCAGCAATATCCGATCTTCATATGTCACATATGGCTATTTGTTATATCTACAATATATGAAATATCATTTTAGATGGACCCAGCCAGAACATCAGAGAGCCTTGGCTGAGGTCAGGACGCCGCAGACCACCCGATGGGAGTCGATCAGGAAGAAGATCTGGACCATCATCGGAAAGAGGAAGATTTGGACGGAGAGGAAGAGGAGGACATGAGCCCAGTGCCAGTGACCATCAGGCAGAGGCAGTGAGATCAGATCGCCTCCTGCTGGAAATAATTATGCAGTTCTTCAAGCCCCGTCTCCCCACCTTCTGCAGGCACACCATTGCGGAAGGAGAGGAACCAGAGAACTGCACCATCTGCATCTCTGACATTGAGGTAGGTACGGAAATGGCTTTATCACACTGTCGCCACACCTTCCATGTTCCCTGTCTTACAGAATGGCTGAAGATCAACAACACCTGCTCTCTGTGCCGCGAGGGACTCTTCAGCCTGGACGTTCTCTCCCACCTCACCTGATGGCTCCCCAGCGAACAACCAAAATGTAAGAGCAAAGGTCTAAAGCGGTAAGTTCCTATTTACTATTATTAATAAATTTTTACTCCTTTTCTTTTTTTATATATTTTTTCTGCAAACAATCAAATGATTGTAAAGACTTGTTCCTGATCCCTCCAGTTTCTGCAATCATTTTTCTACTCTAGAAACAAGAGGGAATTGACGGTAACAAGCTGGGGATTAGGGCTAATGGCGACACCCCACAAAAAAATGACATTGAGCAGCCACCTCATGGGTGTGTTGGAAGAGCTGCTAATTATTATTATGTTGACAGTTACACCGAACCTATTGATAACTTAATAACTTGATCATTTAACATTTAAACTTGGGTATGGCCGGGTACATCAGCTAGTAATTAGTAAACCTGACGGTTTTCCCCGCCAATAGGTCTCTGTCATTATTTTAGATTTGTTTATTATTGTTTTACGTGTGTATAAATAAATGTGGGCTAACATTAGCTGATGCAGTGTAACATAATCATTTTATCATGATTTATAGAGCTCCAAAATATTACATTACATTGTGTCACAGGTCTTGCCATACATCATGGAATTAACACCACACGAGCTACAGAAAAAACAGTGTTATAGGCTAAGGCAGAATTTCCCAAACTCCATAATTACTGGCCAGGTTTTAAGGATGTCCATGTGAGAGCACAGATGACTTAACTACATTACTCGTTTTGATTTAAACGCCTGGACTTAAGCATGGCTATCCTTAAAACTTGGACTGTAAGGCATATTTTGGGAAACTCTAGGATAAAGTGTGATGTTGGCAACAGTATCGGCATGTAAACCAATCAGACAGAGCTGGATTAAGGATTGGGGGGGTCTAATGCACCTAAGAAAAGCCCTAAGTTCTAAAATTAAAATCAGAGCATCGCAATCCCTAAATTCATTTATTTTTTAAATGATTGGGTAACTGGCCTTATTTGCATGAAGCAATTCATCTACCACCGGTGCTCATATATGTAAGATTAGCAGGGCCAGAATCTTAGCATTTATTTAGTGGAGATGGAGCTGAAAACTTCACGTTTTCATCTGGAACGCTAAATGCAGCAGCGGTATTAGGAAATACTACTAGAATATCTGTCAGTGGTAACAGACTAGGAAACAGCGAGTAATTATACAGGTTATATTGGAAAAAGAAACATCTGCAATGTAGCCACAATGAGGAAAATGAAATAAGGCACAATAGGCCTTACTGAATGTGAGCTGGAAAACAAAGAACAGACGATCGCTTCTGTATACATGAGCAAATACACTGTGGCCCTTATTCTAGTTGACATCCGGCTATGTCAGCTGCCCGACCCCACACGTGCGTCACGGCCGGATTACCATACATACACCCTGCGTTTTCATGGGAAGGCCCATGAAACACGGGGCGTACGCATATGATAATGAGCCCAAACAGCCCTTGACGCCCCTCTCCACCCCCTGCTTGGATGGGTCCATATGATCCTTCAAGCCGTGTTATGACGTGTGAGACGTTCGCACATGCGCAGAAACGCCTCTGCACATGCGCAAACACCAACCATCGGCCGTCCGACCGAACACACAGCCGTCCGACTAAATCAGAATAAGGGCCCGTTTGTACACTCAGTTGGTTTACTTCAATAAAAGAAATAACTCCTTTCTACTTGAGGTATATAGAGACTCGATGCCCCTTTCAGACCGCACTTTTTACCTGGTATTTTGCAGGTTTTGATGGTTTACTCCCCTTCTATGTAAAATTCAAGGATCCCAAAATTATTGTTAGGATTATGAATTTCTGTGTTTTAGGAAATATTTTTTTTGTACTGTGACAGTTTTGTATTTACTGTCAAAGGGTGGACTGTCAATGTCGAGTTTTACACACGCCATTTTAGGATAGTATGGCCGCCATTTTGGTTCGCAGAGTTGCGCAAACAAAGTATACATACCCGAGTCTGTGTGACAAAGTGGACCAGAAGCGCAGCCATACTATTACACATAAATTCATAATACCATACTTACACCAAATAAAATATAGTTAATTAAAGGTTTAGAGCACTACACATAGTTTAATCAGCATTACATATTTCTGTCTGTATAATGTTTGGTACCGTTATGTTCCGTTTCCCATGCGCAGTATTCCGGTCATTGCGAATAATTCGCAATTCATACGATCCGATAATTACGGACAAAATCCATATTCCAAGGACTATTTCTGTTAAAATGTGTGTGACAAAAGAATCTAGTTATAACCGGTTCTTGCTGCTATTTACGACCCCTGACGACAATGCCAACACACAAAGAACTCCAAAGTTCACTCCCCCTGCACCTATGCAAACCAGGTGTAATACTTTGCCCCAATCACTGAGGACTGGACATTCGAGCCCTGACTAATAGGAATGGCCTTTGACCTCCCCCTTCTGACCCTATAAGATAGCCAACCCTGGGCGGGCTCTGTCACTTTGGCACTGCTGATATCCCCTCACCAACCCGGGCTATAGTTCTACTTGAATATAGCGAGCTCCGACCGGACTGCGCTGCGCTATTTCCTTGACGGTAACATTTGTATTCCCGTTTTATGTAATGTGGCGGATTATGATTGTATCTGTTTCTGCATCTTTGTAAGTGTTTTAAAATACTAATTATTGTTAGATAAGTGTATCACGTGCTACCCTGTGTATTCTTATTTCTGTAATCCCCTTTTGTCCCTTAGGGACTAAATACACTGTTTACGGAGAATTTATCTCCTCACCTTTTATACCGTGGTCTCGTCTATTATTCGCATCTAGCGATAAGGTATATTACGGACATTGTCCGATAAGTGTATTCGCAGATTAGAGACAAAGTACTGCGAAGGGATCTCCTATTAATGCGTTGATTCATCCGTGTACAATACACTGTAAAGGTACACTACGCTGCGCTACGTTTTGTTCGCATGTAGCTAGGAATAAAGGGTACGCAGGTTACGGACAAAGTACGTAACCTACGCTTTTCACTTATTGTTCTTTGATCATATAAATATCGGCATTGATAGTACCCCGATCTAAGGCACAGAGTCCCAGCAGCTCTCCTCCAATTATTGCTCTCAGTGCTCCTACCATGTGTGACATGAGTCTTGTCAATCCATGACACGTGTAATACCCGGATAGGGGTCGGAGCGCTCTAGTGCTACTCTGCACTACTCCCAGCAGAAAGGTGGGGGGCGGCCAGAGGAGGCTGCACACAGGCCTCCTCCTCTCTTACACCTGCCCTGGGAACAACCACCTGTGTACAATTACCACATTTGCCAAATGAAAGCAGGTCCTTCTTGTGAAGATGCTCACAGCAATGACATTGAGCTGGTGGTTACAGTCACACTGGGGGCATGGCAGGGCACTGTTGTCAGACCATGGTATTTTGCACCTATACGTCCCTGTTCTCTGTATAGTCATCCGCTGTGTTCATAGAAATATGACAATATAATATAGACATATCTACCTACATACATACAGGTGCGTCCTCATATAACAATTGTAGCTTTAATGCGACACACAGCACAAGTCACCCGGCACAACTGAGACACTCTGAGATGCGCAGCATCAAATAATCAGAAATACTGTATTTTTCTTTACATTTTTATTTCATCAGCAAATCACCTCCCACTGGACCATATGTTATTAAGCCTGGTGACATGATAAAGTTGAAAGTGATAATGCACCAACCAATCAGCTCCTAACAGGATAGGTTTAACATTGACAGTTAGGGGCTGATTGGCTGGTGCAACTTCATCAGGCTAAATAAATCTGTCTCATGGTGTATTACAGATACTGGGTCGCTACTTTAATGCGCAGAATGTTAGGATCCGGAGGCAACCTCGCCTGCCCTAACTCCATTGCCTCAGACTAGGGTTGGCGGACGCGTGCAGAACTAGGCTTCGCCAATAATAGCCGCGTTCGAAGGAGCCAGTTAGTCTAGCTCCAACCCCGATGCCACCTGGTCTTAAGAGTGACAACGTGCCCACCAAGGCTAGGAGAGAACAAGGGGACAAACTACCTAAAGCCCACACGAGGCAAGGGGCCCCCGGAGCCCCAAAGGGGTGGCTACACCGAGAGATAAGGAAAGCCCCCACAGGTAATGCGACAAGCTAATCTATAGCAGTACGTAACAATGCGTGACGGTGGTAACTATACACAATGGCAACAATGCTCAGAAGATGATATGAAATAGTATCAATAGCAACAATGCTAAGAAGATGGTAACAATAATAATAAACCTCAACTGTACTCCCCTGCGCTGTAAGGGACAAGCTCCACAATGCAGGTACCCAGGTTGGTAATAGGGAAACTAGGAGACAGGAAGAATACTAGGCAAGAAGGTCCAGGGCAGGATGCAGGAACAAAGACTGCACGGCTCAGGAGGAACAAGGAACGCCAAGGGATTGCTGCGCAGGGTCCACCAAGCTATAACCGGCGTCTGTGCCTAGCAGACGCCTGCTATTTATTAAAAAGTTTGCGCCCCGGCGGCTGCTGACGTCAGCCGCACCAGGGGACGCTCGTTGGGAGGAAGTTCGGGAGCGTTGCCGAGCAACGCCCCGACGCCAAGCCACAGGGAGAGTGAGGGCGAAAGTTCGGGGAGTTGCTTGGCAACGTCCCCGGCGCCCGTTCTCCACAATACCTTCGCCGCCTGTCCCGGACCTGCTAACAGCAGGAGACTGGCCGGGACAGCGGCGGCTAACCCAGAAGCTAGTGTTACACATTTACATGTGTTTGAGTGTCTGTTTTTGGTAATTTCCCCTGTCCTGGAAGAGGATGATGTGGAATATAATGTAGATGTGATGTGCCGCACGGCCATCACCAACTGCCGCCCACATGCCACATTTGAATGACGCAGCCTCAGCATTGGCATTTCCTGGGCAGAAGTGGATGAGGACGCAAGGAAAAAAACCACCTCTCAGGTAAGAGACATTTTCAGGCTAATAATCGCTGCCAGTGACTCTGTAGTGGGTGACCAGTGAGTGGAGCTCAGCGCACAATTACATCTGTGCTTTTTCTTTCTCTTTTCCCTTTTTTTTCTTTTTTCTCTTACTCCAGCTACAATGAGCCATCGAGAGTTGTCCCAGCTAATTGGAAACGAAGGTCAGTAAAAAGTTTGTTCAGTAAATTAAATGTTTCCTTTGTAGTGGGAGGGATTATAGTAGTGGTGGTTGGCCAGTGTCCCTGTGTTCCTGGCTGGCACCTCCCATGCTGTTAGTTACAGATGAGGAAGCGCTAAACATTGGGGCCTGCATCCGTACACGCATACTGCTGCAGCTCTGTATTTCAGTTGTATGGTAATGTAATATATATACAATCATGTTATTGCTGGATCTCTTATTGTACACCAGCAATATCCGATCTTCACATGTCACATATGGCTATTTGTTATTTCTACAATATATGAAATATCATTTTAGATGGACCCAGCCAAAACATCCGAGAGCCTTGGCTGAGGTCAGGACGCCGCAGACCATCCGATGGGAGTCGATCAGGAAGAAGATCTGGACCATCATCGGGAAGAGGAAGATCTGGACGGAGAGGAAGAGGAGGACATGAGCCCAGTGGCAGTGACCATCAGGCAGAGGCAGTGAGATCAGATCGCCTCCTGCTGGAAATAATTATGCAGTTCTTCAAGCCCCGTCTCCCCACCTTCTGCAGGCACACCATTGCGTAAGGAGAGGAACCAGAGAACTGCACCATCTGCATCTCTAACATTGAGGTAGGTACGGAAATGGCTTTATCACACTGTCGCCACACCTTCCATGCTCCCTGTCTTACAGAATGGCTGAAGGTCAACAACACCTGCTCTCTGTGCCGCGAGGGACTCTTCAGCCTGGACGTTCTCTCCCACCTCACCTGATGGCTCCCCAGCGAATCAGAACCACCAAAATGTAAGAGCAAAGGTCTGAAGCGGTAAGTTCCTATTTACTATTATTAATACATTTTTGCTCCTTTTCTTTTAATCCTTTTCTTTTTTTCTATATTTTTTTCTGCAAACAATCAAATGATTGTTAAAGACTTGTTCCTGATCCCTCCAGTTTCTGCAATCATTTTTCTACTCTAGAAACTAGAGGGAATTGACGGTAACAAGCTGGGGATTAGGGCTAATGGCGACACCCCACAAAAAAACGACATTGAGCAGCCACCTCATGGGTGTGTTGGAAGAGCTGCTAATTATTATTATGTTGACAGTTACACCGAACCTATTGATAACTTAATAACTTGATCATTTAACATTTAAACTTGGGTATGGCCGGGTACATCAGCTAGTAATTAGTAACCCTGACGGTTTTCCTCGCCAATAGGTCTCTGTCATTATTTTAGATTTGTTTATTATTGTTTTACGTGTGTATAAATAAATGTGGGCTAACATTAGCTGATGCAGTGTAACATATTCATTTTATCATGATTTATAGAGCTCCAAAATATTACATTACATTGTGTCACAGGTCTTGCGATACATCATGGAATTAACACCACACGAGCTACAGAAAAACAGTGTTATAGGCTAAGGCAGAATTTCCCAAACTCCATAATTACTGGCCAGGTTTTAAGGATGTCCATGTGAGAGTACAGATGACTTAACTATGTTACTCATTTTGATTTAAACGCCTGGACTCAAGCATGGCTATCCTTAAATCTTGGACTGTAAGGAATATTTTGGGAAACTCTAGGCTAATTGGAAACGAAGGTCAGTAAAAAGTTTGTTCAGTAAATTAAATCTTTTAGTGGCCATACACATGCAGATTTATCTTCAGATCTGGCTGGTTGGAACAAAAACATGGTTATGGATGAGAGCAAATGACAGCTGACCATTTGCTTGGAAATGCTGGAAAACCGACAAACTGTCACTCATCCATAACCATGTTTTTGTCCCAACCAGATCTGAAGATAAATCTTACTACTGTATGGGCACCTGTCCTTTGTAGTGGGAGGGATTATAGTAGTGGTGGTTGGCCAGTGTCCCTGTGTTGCGGGCTGGCACCTCCCATGCTGTTAGTTACAGATCAGGAAGCGCTAAACATTGGGCCTGCATCCGTACACGCATACTGCTGCAGCTCTGTATTTCAGTTGTATGGTAATTTAATATATAATTATGTTATTGATGGAACTCTTATTGTACACCAGCAATATCCGATCTTCACATGTCACATATGGCTTTTTGTTATATCTACAATATATGAAATATCATTTTAGATGGACCCAGCCAGAACATCAGAGAGCCTTGGCTGAGGTCAGGACGCCAAAGACCATTCGATGGGAGTCGATAAGGAAGAAGATCTGGACCATCATCGGGAAGAGGAAGATTTGGAAGGAGAGGAAGAGAAGGACATGAGCCCAGTGCCAGTGACCATCAGGCAGAGGCAGTGAGATCAGATCGCCTCCTGCTGGAAATAATTATGCAGTTCTTCAAGCCCCGTCTCCCCACCTTCTGCAGGCACACCATTGCGTAAGGAGAGGAACCAGAGAACTGCACCATCTGCATCTCTAACATTGAGGTAGGTACGGAAATGGCTTTATCACACTGTCGCCACACCTTCCATGTTCCCTGTCTTACAGAACGGCTGAAGGTCAACAACACCTGCCCTCTGTGCCGCGAGGGACTCTTCAGCCTGGACCTTCTCTCCCACCTCACTTGATGGCTCCCCAGCGAATCAGAACCACCAAAATGTAAGATCAAAGGTCTAAAACGGTAAGTTCCTATTTACTATTATTAATACATTTTTACTCCTTTTCTTTTAACCCTTTTCTTTTTTTATATATTTTTTCTGCAAACAATCAAATGATTGTTAAAGACTTGTTCCTGATCCCTCCAGTTTCTGCAATCATTTCTCTACTCTAGAAACTAGAGAGAATTGACGGTAACAATCTGGGGATTAGGGCTAATGGCGACACCCCACAAAAAATGACATTGAGCAGCCACCTCATGGGTGTGTTGGAAGAGCTGCTAATTATTATTATGTTGACAGTTACACCGAACCTATTGATAACTTAATAACTTGATCATTTAACATTTAAACTTGGGTATGGCTGGGTACATCAGCTAGTAATTAGTAACCCTGACGATTTTCCTCACCAATAGGTCTCTGTCATTATTTTAGATTTGTTTATTATTGTTTTACGTGTGTATAAATAAATGTGGGCTAACATTAGCTGATGCAGTGTAACATAATCATTTTATCATGATTTATAGAGCTCCAAAATATTACATTACATTGTGTCACAGGTCTTGCGATACATCATGGAATTAACACCACACGAGCTACAGAATAACAGTGTTATAGGCTAAGGCAGAATATCCCAAACTCCATAATTACTGGCCAGGTTTTAAGTATGTCCACGTGAGAGCACAGATGACTTAACTACGTTACTCATTTTGATTTAAACACCTGGACTCAAGCATGGCTATCCTTAAATCTTGGACTGTAAGGAATATTTTGGGAAACTCTAGGCTAAAGTGTGATTTTGGCAACAGTATCGGCAAATTAACCAATCAGACAGAGCTGGATTAAGGATTGGGGGGGTCTAATGCACCTGAGAAAAGCCCTAAGGTCTAAAATTAAAATCAGAGCATCGCAATCACTAAATTCATTTATTTTTTAAATGATTGGGTAACTGGCCTTATTTGCATGAAGCAATTCATATACCACCGGTGCTCATATATGTAAGATTAGCAGGGCCAGAATCTTAGCATTTATTTAGTGGAGATGGAGCTGAAACTTCACGTTTTCATCTGGAACGCTAAATGCAGCAGCGGTATTAGGAAATACTACTAGAATATCTGTCAGTGGTAACAGACTAGGAAACAGCGAGTAATTATACAGGTTATATTGGAAAAAGAAACATCTGCAATGTAGCCACAATGAGGAAAATGAAGTAAGGCACAATAGGCCTTACTGAATGTGAGCTGGAAAACAAAGAACAGACGATCGCTTCTGTATACATGAACAAATACACTGTGGCCCTTATTCTAGTTGACTCGGTCGGATGCGTATTTCGGACGGCCACCCAGTGTTCTTAGCCCCGCCTACCATACAGATCGCCCACACCGTCCGAATGTGGTAAGACTCAGAGCGAACGGATCGCAGGGGATATATCATGAGAACACTCCCTCTCTGGCCTGTGGGAACCGCCCCCCATTCTCTGATGGTCGCCGACCATTGAATGATGGACCGAGCGGTCAGGCAGCTCTGAGTGCTCCCGACCACTCGGACATTTCTCCGTGTGAATGCAGGGATATGGGCGGGCAGCTGGCATCCGGCTATGTCAGCTGTCTGCCCCCACACGGACGGATTACCATACGTACGCCCAGCGTTTTCATGGGAACGCCCATGAAACACAGGGCGTATGCATATGGTAATGAGCCCAAACAGCTCTTCACGCCCCTCTCCACCCCCTGCTCGGATGGGTCCGTACGATCCTTTTTGCACGGAATTCAAGCCGTGTTCGGACGTGCGAGGTGTTCGCACATGCGCAGAAACGCCTCTGCACATGCGCAAACACCAACCATTGTCCGTCCGACTAAATCAGAATAAGGGCCCGTATGTACACTCAGTTGGTTTACTTCAATAAAAGAAATAACTCCTTTCTACTTGAGGTATATAGAAACTCGATGCCCCTTTCAGATGCACTTTTTATCTGGTATTTTGCAAGTTTTTTTACTGTTTTAAAACGGTAATGTCACCCATGGCTTGTGTCAACCTTTTGACCATGTCTACAGTGACTATGACAGCGCGACAATGTTGTTACCAGTATCCTGACATGACTGTAGCGCTACTAAGAGCATTATATTCATGCAGCTGTTATATGACTGTAAGCCTGTTGGTAGTTACAGCGCCTGCTTGAATAAAATGCCCCAAGTAGCATTACAGCGCACCTCCTCTACAGCACATGATAAGTTAGATGTTTGGCCAGATGTGATAGCCTCCGACTTCGGTGCCTGTTTTGGAATGCCGGCCGAACTTAGACGTTCTTTTAAAGAGGCAAGCGTTTACCAGGCAAAACCATGCCTTGTAAATGATTGCCCCTTTAATAAAATCAGAGGCTGTTACATCCGTCCAGTACAGCTTGTCTAACATACACCAAACTATTTCATATTTCAGTCTCTTCATATCAGAGTCATTATACAGAGACCTTAGTTCCCCAACTTTCCCAGATCAATATTTTTTTAACAGATAACCATTTTGAGACTATGGTCAAACCCACACAGCACTGGTCAAATCGGCATTGCGCTAGCCACACCCACACAGCACTGGCCACACCCATACAGTACTGGTTACACCCACACAGCAATGGCCACACCCACACAACACTGGTCATTTGATCCTGTCTGCCATCCCCTCCCCAGCAGCCTTTGCACCCACCCAGAAGCCCACTGTCCATTCTGCCACACCACTCCTAGCAGAGAACATCCAAGGGCACCCACCCGCTCTAAAAGAGTGAGCACCATCAGCACCATCCACCCCACTGTAAATCTGGCACCGACAATGGATGGTTGGCTCATGTTATGCTAATTATCTTGAATTTCCTTGGATGATCCCACTTTCATGTATAATAATAAATGTAGCACTCACCCCCAGAGATTTTGATTTTCCCTGCAGAAAGATCTGTTGACACTGCGGTGGAACTCTGACTTGCGGCATGCCACCAGCATGGACACTGTACCCAGGTAAAGCAGACTGGTCGGTTGAGTAAACCACCTGTGGTTGTCCCGGTGACACATTCCACATTGGAGGAGCCTCATACACATTTGGCTGTGTTGGAGCAGAATGGATGGTCCATTGAATATTAATAGCATTAGTATTTGGCTGTGGAGCCCCAGGCATGGTGTATGGTACAGAGATAATATGTGTGTTGATTCCTTCCTGTGGTGCGGACATCATGGAAATGTGCTGTGGAAATAAAAAAGCAGAAACAGCTGTAAATGTCTATTATCTGTACACTACACATCATACAGAGCAGCTACAACACTGTGTTCCATATGGCAGCCAGAAAAGGACCAGAGGATGTAAAAAACTCCCAGAGGACGTGCAGCCACTATGTCACCATTCAACATGTACACAAGTGAAAGGTTGACGGAACACAGAATACTGATGTTAGGGTTTGGGTGCGGGAGGGTTAGGTACTAGGGGATGGATAATGGTTACAATGCATTAGGTGAGTGTTAGGTGTAGGCTATGGGAGGGGGGGTTAGGTACTAGGAGATGGATAATGGTAACATTGTATTAGGTGAGTGTTAGGTGTAGGCTATGGGAGGGGAGGGTTAGGTACTAGGGGATGGATAATGGTAACATTGCATTAGGTGAGTGTAAGGTGTAGGCTATGGGATGGGAGGGTTAGGTACTAGGAGATGGATAATGGTTACACTGCATTAGGTGAGTGTTAGGTGTCGGCTATGGGAGGGGAGGGTTAGGTACTAGGAGATGGATAATGGTTACACTGCATTAGGTGAGTGTTAGGTGTAGGCTATGGGATGGGAGGGTTAGGTACTAGGAGATGGATAATGGCTACACTGCATTAGGTGAGTGTTAGGTGTAGGCTATGGGAGGGGAGGGTTAGGTACTAGGGGATGGATAATGGTTACACTGCATTAGGTGAGTGTTAGGTGTAGGCTATGGGAGGGGAGGGTTAGGTACTAGGGGATGGATAATGGTTACATTGCATTAGGTGAGTGTTAGGTGTAGGCTATGGGATGGGAGGGTCAGGTACTAGGGGATGGATAATGGTTACATTGCATTAGGTGAGTGTTAGGTGTAGGCTATGGGAGGGGAGGGTCAGGTACTAGGAGATGGATAATGGTTACCCTGCATTAGGTGAGTGTTAGTTGTAGGCTATGGGAGGGGAGGGTTAGGCACTAGGGGATGGATAATGGTTACATTGCATTAGGTGAGAGTTAGGTGTCGGCTATGGGAGGGGAGGGTTAGGCACTAGGGCAGGGGTTCCCAATCTTTTTTGAATCACGGCACCCTAGAGTATCAGAATTTTTTTCACGGCACCCCTAGGCCCCCCAAAAATGTATTCGATTGGGTTTATATGTGATTCTTAGGGTCAGTTATGTGGGATAGGGCAGGATTTGCTTCTGTTTGTAACATTTTATGATTGGCAGCCACCAGCACTGGTCTTGCGCATAAATAATTACCAAAAATAATTTGAGTTGTTCCTTAACCACCAACCCAGGGCACCCCTGCATGTGTCCCGAGGCACCCCAGGGAGCCACGGCACACAGTTTGGGAACCACTGCACTAGGGGATGGATAATGGTTACATTGCATTAGGTGAGTGTTAGGTGTAGGCTATGGGAGGGGAGGGTTAGGCACTAGGGGATGGATAATGGTTACATTGCATTAGGTGAGTGTTATGTGTAGGCTATGGGAGGGGAGGGTTAGGTACTAGGGGATGGATAATGGTTACATTTCATTAGGTGAGTGTTAGGTGTAGGCTATGGGAGGGGAGGGTTAGGTACTAGGGGATGGATAATGGTTACATTTCATTAGGTGAGTGTTAGGTGTAGGCTATGGGAGGGGAGGGTTAGGCACTAGGGGATGGATAATGGTAACATTGCATTAGGTGAGTGTTAGGTGTAGGCTATGGGAGGGGAGGGTTAGGTACTAGGGGATGGATAATGGTTACATTGCATTAGGTGAGAATAAGGTGTAGACTATGGGAGGGGAGGGTTAGGCACTAGGGGATGGATAATGGTTACATTGCATTAGGTGAGTGTTAGGTGTAGGCTATGGGAGGGGAGGGTTAGGTATTAGGGGATGGATAATGGTTACATTGCATTAGGTGAGAATAAGGTGTAGACTATGGGAGGGGAGGGTTAGGTACTAGGGGATGGATAATGGTTACATTGCATTAGGTGAGAATAAGGTGTAGGCTACAGGAAGGGGGGTGTAGTATAGCATTCCCACAATGAATTGTCTGACAGTACATTGACTGACAGCGGTAGTTAGACACCACAAAATCCTGACAAATATATATTAGACAGTGATCTTAAACAGACACACATTAGTCCGACAAGCACATTAGTCAGGCATTAATAAGACTGACACATATTTCACCGACAGCTGAACCACAGACAATGAGTAGTCCAACAACCATAAACCCGACACTTATTAGACCGACAGTTTATAGGGCCGACACAGCATAAATCAGATTTAAATTTAAAACCGACACTTATTAACTGACACATATTGACAATAGGGAGGCTAGGGGTGTCTAGATTTAGGCGGTTATGGGGGTGCAGCATGAAAAATGTGTGCAGATGGGGGGATGGTGGGTTGCCATGGGTGCTGACTGTCATGGGTGAGGGTGTAATGGGGGTTGCAGCGCTAGAATAGCGCTACACCGTGCCTGGCCAACCCACTCCTACACAGTCTACAGTGCAGTCTCACCAGATTCCCTTCGTATGCCACATTTTAAGTGTAGAGCAGGAGGGTTCCCAGGGGTGCAGCATTAGTGATGCGCAGTGGCTGGTCATTACTACCAAATAATTGAAACAATAATCACCCAACTTGATAATCACCCAACACTGACAGACGGAGGCCCGCTGAAACATAGAAACGCACCAGACCTCCGACTACTCAGTGACCGGATTGCGACTTAAGGCCACCCGTGCCATGGTCACCTAAACAGCAACCTATACACGGATGTTCCCAGTAGTCGTCCGGTATACAACCCTGATGCCGCGCCCCAAAACCAACCTGACTTGAACACGTAACCAAAACGTGAACCATTTAAAGAAATGATTTCACCATGGCAAACAAGGACACCAAATCCAAATGAGCCCCAGCCTTCACCGCCGGAAAAAACCCGGCATCCATGACAGGGACCCATCAAGACCCAATGCCCCCCCGCCAACTATGCCAGTCCTGGGACGCTGCATCCAACACCATAACAATCCGACGGGAAAACGACGACAAAGCAGGCCCACATGGGCAACGCTGCTATTCACGAGTTAGACAGCAGTTGACCCAACCTGAGCGCACCTTATAACGCCACAACGAAGTTCACTCTAAAAGACGAACTACGCATGGCGAAAAGTAAATGCTGCCTGGAATATATATTTTAGCAACAAGGCTGGCATCAGGCTGTCCTACTCCCGGCAAGATGGAGCTATCCTGGAGAGCCCTGTAGATATCCTGAAAAAGAAAGACATGGTAATGCTCACTGTCATGTGAATACTTCATCATCGGGATAAGCGAGGCCCACAGCTGTCAGAAGCACGAGTGCTATTTCCCAGCAGCATTGAGGGCATCACCCAAAAGCAGAATTAAGTAAGGAACACCACTATCTCTGCTCGCTCGTTCCGATTGGGAAACCGAGCCTAAAATCCCCGCCAGCCTGAATGACACCCCACTAGCAAGCTCTAGGCACCTATGTGCCCACATATATCCACTTGGAGGATGAACCTGCCACGTGTATCGCAAATGAGGGGGTGTATCTATGTAACGATTTCCAAAGATACTAAAGAGGGCAAGTGCTGCCGTTTACCAGCGGTGACCATGCAGAGTCTCGCAATATGCAATCTAGAGAGAACTGCGTAGCTAGGAATTATGCCTGAGAAGTAAGTATGCCTCTCCACCATGCATGCAAAGAACATCGCAGATTATTGCTCAAACATCATATGTGCTCAAATGCAAACGCCACGCACTCGGCTCACAAGGTGATATTGATAACCGAGCCTATTAGACAGCTTGTCTTAGCTTATTTATTACAATCAGGCTCGGAAAAATATATATATATATATACATATAAGCCAGATTTAACTACTTAGCTTGAAACTAGGAGCGAGAAGTAGGTATGCCTCCCATCCACGCATGCTAGGAAAACATCTGCCAGGACTATATGGCAACTATAATGAAGGCACTTACGCCTCACTGCCACTCTATCGACTAAGGGCTGTGTACTCTGTGCCCACAGAAGTAACTGAGCCTGTTCAATTCAACAAATTATACTTTGTTGACCAGCTTATACGTAACTATATTTCCCTTTTTGGCGCTACGGCAGCTAAAGCAAAACAGCGTACAATTTCTCAGTGTAAATTTCTGCCTCACCGGGTACCAGGATAGGTAATAAATGGAATCTACTATTCCCGTGGACTCTCTGCCTTCATCCCAGATCCTAAAAATATCAGTCCCGGTAGTAAACACATAGCGCCATCTCACATAAATTACCCCAATGAAACATAGATCCCCACGATATTAACCCCAATTGAATGTATGTGCGTAGAGGGCCATCTATGCTGGCATCGAGACATTTTCATTGCCACAACAATCCAAGAAAATGCTACGGGGTGAGTGCGATAAGCTCGGGGTTAGAAAGACCGACATTGCTGATGAACTGCCAAACTGTTAAGCGTATATAAATAATAATGATAAAATAAGCGTACTAATGACCTATATACTTGTTTATACTAGGAATTAGATTCAAAATGCTGCGCCCAGCAAAATTCCCATACTGGAGGATTGAAAGAAGGAACTGCACTGGCAGCCTATACACAACCAAAGACTTAAATGAACAACGCCCATGTACTATTAATAATAGAAACCTTGATAATAATAATAACAATAGTACTAGAAAATGGAGGTGATCTGCATAATGGAGGAATCACCGGTGTAACAGCAGAACCAAGCAAAAAAGTGTCCTACTGAAGGGCAATTTAGCAGTTAGCAAGTAAAATGGCTGCCACCATTGTGCAAAGGCAACATACATATGGAGAATCCCCATCAGCCCTTTAATAGAACTACTTGAGTAATAGAATCCCTTAACCAGCCCTAATTACTGTAATAGGACCCACATCTGACGTATTATATGTAGTTTCTTATACTGTATAAGAATAAGCTTTATTGGCCAGGTATACTTGCGTATACTAAGAATTAGATTTGGATTGCTGTGCCACAGCCAGTTATGTTACACAGTAACAGTACAGATCTACCTAACACATACAGGTATATGTCAGATGTATACCCGGAACAGCACGTATGGTGCAATGGTCAGCATCGAGACCACGGATTCCATCCCTACCAGGGCCACGACCGCACGGAGACTTGCACACTATCCCCGCACCTGCACGAGCCTCTCCGGTTTCCCCCCACAATCTAAAAATACACAGGCAGGTCAATTGACCTCTGACAAAATTAATGTGACCTTTCTTTGTTTAGGTAAGTATAAATGCTCTATTTCTTATAGGTCACAGCATAGACTTTGTACCACACAATATATTCAAACAAATTTATTACAACAGTATTGTTATGAACATCAATGTCTACATTTAATATAACAATCGTGACATCAGAATGACAATTTTATTGTACCGGAACATGAACTTGCTCCTCCAGACGTCTGCTCTCTGTACATATAAATCCACTCAATTCACAACAATATAGATATCATTTTCAATGTAAATTAATACACAGGTTTCTCCTATTTACTTCCTCAATGACTATATTTCCTTTCTTCAATTATGTGCTAAACTAACTAGTATAGTTTTATAATTATTTCTATGGCTCTAAGTGGTAATAATGTTATAGACAAAACAGTATACTTACAGATAGCGCAGGCCTTATGCTTGCTGGCGAATCGCCAGCAGCATGCTGCTGGCGATCCGCCAGCAACACGGCGCGCCATCTGACTGAGACGCGCGTGCGTCCCCCACGCACGCGCGTCTCAGTATCCGGGCGGCCGGCCGGCGAGGCGGACGCAATACTGTCCGCCTCCCGCTCGAGGGGGGCTGGGGGGACCCGAGGAGGCTGTGGGGGGGTGCGGGCGCCCGGTGTGGGCACCGGGCGACCGAGGGCAGCACCGTCGGAAGGGGACGCGCGCGCACCTCGTGCGCGCGCGTCCCCTTCCGACACACAGATGGCGCGGGAGCAGGGAATGGCGATGGCGACGCCATCGCCATCCCCTGCAAAGATGAGCCCGGCCCCATCTGTATATTGTTACATCTATGTTATTGCGCAATAACTTGATACCTGCTATGTAACCTAAAGCGCTTTATTCCCATACACAGCGTCCCTCCCCGTGGCCACTGTCCTGAAGACTACAGTCCCCTTTCAACAATCCGGGATACAACTACAGGTGAGTCACAGTTTATCTCAGTTCTTTCCTTCCTTAAAGATTTATACAGCACAGCCTGTAATAATAAACTTTCCTTTGGAATGAAGAGATAACATTATATCCATGCTGCAGATACTGTTGATGTAGAGATTACTGACCTCGAAATTAATAAGTATTTAACACAGTTCCATACTCAGCGCGGCTTCAGAAGATATTTTATATGTCTATACAGGCATCCATGGCTCTCTGCAAATTAGGCTAGTCGGAAACTCTCATATGCTGCACTCACTGTGGTCATCCAGAGCAATCTATTAACCCCTTCCCGACATTTGACGTACATTTACGTCATGGTCGGGATGTACTTCCCGACACATGGCATAAATGTACGTCATGTTTTTAAACTGTGACAGAGGGACAATGTCTGCTGTCCCTGACAGCAGACATCTTCCCTCATTGCCCAGGGGGGGCACCGATGCCCCCCCCCCCCCTCAGCGATCGCTGCGATTGGCTGTTCAAACGTGAACAGCCAAAAGCAGCGTTTACTGTGTTATGTGTATAATTTTGACTCTGCTGCCCCCTAGTGTCCAAAAAAATTAAAAGCAGGTTGAAATAATGATGTATTAATAAAGTATACATATGGTCTATGTTAGTTATTAACTATTTTGAGTGGTATGATTATTTGTCTCACAAGCAGAAAATTTAACATTTTGCAATTTTTTTACGACATTTTGGTATTTTTCACAAAAAAAAACAGACTGTATTGACCAAAATTTACCACTAACTTAAAGTACAATGTGTCACGAGAAAACAATCTCAAAATCACTGGGATAAGTAAAAGCAATAAAAAGTTATCCCCACATAAAGTGATACATGTCAGATTTGAAAAAAAGGCCTCTGTCAGGAAGGCAAAAACAGGCTGCGTCGGTAAGGGGTTAATAATGCTTCTGGTAACACTAAAGGTGTGATGATGCAGATTTATTCCTCTCCGTGTCACCAAAATGGCTGCTGCAACTGTCCTTTAACTGCCTGCCACTCAGATAGGACCGATAGCAGCTCTCCTCTTGCTAAATGTGTCAAGCCTTTCTCTATCTCTGAAAGTCTCCTGAAGTATAACTAGTTTGGAGAGTCCCCTGGTGTTTTCACTGGATTTAGCTTGTTACTGTGTGCTCTTTATTTATTTAATGGCAGAATGACGATTCTGTAGGGACGTCCCCAGGCCAGGTAAGCCGGCCGGGTTTAGTCCCCTTCTACTGGCTGTTCTCAAGGTGTAGGTAATCCTGAGCGTCACTAAACATATAAGGCAGTGCTGGGCTTGCCGGGGCAGGGTTCAACACTCACCACTCCCCATATTGGATGCTGTCAGTGTCCCGGCCTTCCACAGCACCGCTATCCGCCCTGCCTGCTGCATAGCTCTGCTGACTACCAGTCTCCGAGGGGAACTGCCAGGTAATAACGGCTGTCCTGGTGCCAGCCACACTCCAGCCAACTTTATTATTCTTATAATCTCCCACTTGACAACCGTCAGCCATCAGCGAGACATCTGTATACTGTGACAAGTCTATGGGGACACTTTAACACAATAATCACCACTTGCTGACAATCCAATAAAGTCCTTCCCAAACATCACATAAATAATGCAATATTTTCCCCTCTGCGAGGAAGACACACCTTTAGTACATTTATAAAAGGTTTCTTCATTTTTTTACACGTATATACAATCATATTGTAGGATGCCACATTAACCCTTGAATGTCCGTGTGTGCATGTACATGTGGCAGGGAACAGACCGCAAGCTCCACTGAAACAGGGACTGACGTGAATGTTCAAACACTCACCGCAAAGCGCTGCGGAAAATGTGTGCGCTATATAGGAAAATGTTAATAAATAAATAATGTACCCTGGGGATTATAGACACAGGGAACATATATTAGCTGACCTGCACACAGCGCCTAGGCAGCCATCAGCGGCGCCAATGGTCATTGCAACAGCCAGGTAGGTAACAATATAAGCAGGGACAGTACAGATATCACACAGGGAACACATACCCGCCTCCTGTACTGGCCACTATAATGCTGACCATACATCACAAAGATCGATCTTAAGATCGATTGCGCTCCTGATTATGTCCAATTTCCCTTCAATTCCCCGGCAGTCCTTGGTGGTTTTTGGACACACTATCTGCATACAATCCATCTTAAGGTGGCCATACACACGCAGATTTATCTGCAGATCTGCCTGGTTGGAACAAAAACCTGGTTATGGATGAGAGCAAATGACAGCTGACAGCTTGGAAATGCTGGAAAACTGACAAACTGTCACTCATCCATCACCATGTTTTTGTTCCAACCTGCCGGATCTGCAGATAAATCTTACTAGTGTATGGGCACCTTAACAATCAATTGAGATTGTATGATTGGGCACAATGGGGGACATTTACCAAAATGGATTCGTAGAAAAAAGGTGTATTCGTAGGGAGAAATACACCTTTTTTTTACGAATTTGTATTTTCGGGATTTACAATCCCAAAAATACAACAATTCGTATTCCTAAAGATGGAACATTCGTATTTGTAGTTACAAATACGAATGTCCTACACCATCGATAGGATACGACAGAAATCACCATTCAAAAGAATGGTGGTTTCTGATTTACTAAGCAGCCGTACTGACAATACGGCTGCTTAGTGGTGTGAAACACCCACGCAAATACGACAGGAAAATAGAACACCATTTTCCTGTTCTATTTGCGTTTTAGCCTGCACGGATCAGTCAGATCCGTGCAGGCTGCAGTGTAAAAAAATAGAAAAAATAAATAAATTTAAAAAAAAAACGGCGTGGGGTCCCCCCCACAGCCGAAACCAGCACCAGGCTGAAGGAGCCGGGGCCGGTAATTAAAAATCAGGGATCCCGACAAATAGGGGTTCCCCGATTTTTAACAACCAGCCCCAGGCTCCAGGTCCGGGGCTGGTTCCCAAAATACGGGGGACAAAATGAGTAGGGGTCCCCCGTATTTTAAGAACCAGCCCCAGGCACAACCAGCCGGCAGGGTAATGTCACAGCCGGGGGACACTTATAATATAAGGTCCCGCGGCCAAAACATTCTCCCTACCGACCAGTCAGCCTGGCCAGGGGCCCTGGGGGAGTGGGGACCCCCCCAATGAAGGGGTCCCCCCCCTCCAGGACTTACCTGACCAGGCTGAAGCCTGGTGCTGTCCTCGATGCCCCTGGGCGGTGGGCATCGAGCTGATAAATGTTGTAAAAAATAGATAAACCATTGTTTTTTACTGTGGCACTACAAGTGCCAGCAAGCCTCCCCAGCAAGCTGGGACTTGGAGAACCACAAGTCCCAGCCTGCTGGGCATTAAAGGGCCCGCTGGCACTTGTAGTTCTACAGTTAAAAAAATAGTGCACAAAACACACTGACACACTTTTAAAATAAAACTTTATTACACACAAAGCCCACACATACTAATACTTACCTATCTTCTTCCCATAGGTCGCCCTGATGTCCTGTGTCGGCGTCTTCTGGTCCTGTGTCGTCTTCTTCCTCCATGTCGACGTCGCTGTCGGCGATGGTGTCCCCGTCCGGATCCGAAGAAATCCATTTGGGAAGCTGTGGAAGGAAACCATACTCACCTGTCCCAGCGCGACGTAGTCCAGGTAAGGTCTTTGCAAAAAAATAAACCGACACCCCGAAACCAAACCGGACACGACGGAGACGCACGGTGTGTTTGTTTACATCGTGCGGCTCCGCCTCCCGAATGCCGCTATTGGCCGCTAGGCCGCAAGGCGGCCAATAGCGGCATTCGGGAGGCGGAGCCGCACGATGTAAACAAACACACCGTGCGTCTCCGTCGTGTCCGGTTTGGTTTCGGGGTTTTCGGTTTATTTTTTTGCAAAGACCTTACCTGGACTACGTCGCGCTGGGACAGGTGAGTATGGTTTCCTTCCACAGCTTCCCAAATGGATTTCTTCGGATCCGGACGGGGACACCATCGCCGACAGCGACGTCGACATGGAGGAAGAAGACGACACAGGACCAGAAGACGCCGACACAGGACATCAGGGCGACCTATGGGAAGAAGATAGGTAAGTATTAGTATGTGTGGGCTTTGTGTGTAATAAAGTTTTATTTTAAAAGTGTGTCAGTGTGTTTTGTGCACTATTTTTTTAACTGTAGAACTACAAGTGCCAGCGGGCCCTTTAATGCCCAGCAGGCTGGGACTTGTGGTTCTCCAAGTCCCAGCTTGCTGGGGAGGCTTGCTGGCACTTGTAGTGCCACAGTAAAAAACAATGGTTTATCTATTTTTTACAACATTTATCAGCTCGATGCCCACCGCCCAGGGGCATCGAGGACAGCACCAGGCTTCAGCCTGGTCAGGTAAGTCCTGGAGGGGGGGGACCCCTTCATTGGGGGGGTCCCCACTCCCCCAGGGCCCCTGGCCAGGCTGACTGGTCGGTAGGGAAAATGTTTTGGCCGCGGGACCTTATATTATAAGTGTCCCCCGGCTGTGACATTACCCTGCCGGCTGGTTGTGCCTGGGGCTGGTTCTTAAAATACGGGGGACCCCTACTCATTTTGTCCCCCGTATTTTGGGAACCAGCCCCGGACCTGGAGCCTGGGGCTGGTTGTTAAAAATCGGGGAACCCCTATTTGTCGGGTTCCCTGGTTTTTAATTACCGGCCCCGGCTCCTTCAGCCTGGTGCTGGTTATGGCTGTGGGGGGGACCCCACGCCGTTTTTTTTTTAAATTTATTTATTTTTCTATTTTTTTTTACACCTTGCAGCCTGCACGGATCTGACTTGATCCGTGCAGACTGCTAGAAATAATTCGTATTAGCGGCCGTATATACGGCCGCTAATACGAATCATTACACCATCGGAGGGTTACAAAGCAGTCGTATCTGACTGCTTTGTAAATCCCCCTCCGGAACACGACTTTGCATACGACTTAAACAGTCGTATGCAGTCGTAGGGAAACAACCAATACGAAAAACTAGGTTTTTCATATTGGTAAATTTCCCCCAATATCTCTCTGATGTATGGCCAACTTAAGCCTGACTGTAAGGTGAGGCAGTGACAGCCGGGCTTCTGGCACCATAGCCTAATAAGGAAACAACATGGGGATGTAACCTGGCTGGGATGGTGGCCTGTACCATTATAGGCCACTGTTAGGGGGGAGGGAGAACACTGTGGCCTATAAGGCCTGAACTTATCAGAACTACAGGGACAGGATAAAGGGGGGGTAATAGAACAGCAAATAAAGATAACGGCCAGGAATGAAAGAAGGAAGACAGACATAGGAAAAGTAATATGAGTCAGCAATATCACCCAGCTCATCTGACTGACTATCACTATGGGCCTTATTCTGATCGGTGCGGCCGGATCCGATTATGCGGCCAGGACCGTGCGTGCGAAACCCCGCCTTCCATACGGATCGCCAACTCCGTCCGTACGCGGTAAGAAGCTGGCCGAACGGACCACACGTGTATTTTACACGGAATACGCCTCCTCCATCTAAGGGAACCTCCCCCATCATTCGATGGTCGCAGACCATCGAATGCAGGACCGAATGCTCCACCAGCTCCCGCAACCTCAGAACACACGGACATTTCTCCGTGCAAAAGCAGGGATCTGGGCGGGCAGCTGACATCCGGCGATGTCATATGTCCGCCCCCTACACGTGCGTCACGGCCGCATTACCATACGTACGCCCAGCGTTTGCATGGGAACGCCCATGAAACGCGGGGTGTAAACATATGGTAATGAGCCCAAATAGCCCTTCACGCCCCTCTCCACCCCCTGTTCGGAGTGTTCACATATCATGCGGGATTTGGCCGTACGCCCCGCTCGCACATGCGCAGAGACGCCTCTGCACATGCGCAGACACAAAACATCGGCGGGCCGAACGCACGCAGATATATCCGCACCAACCAGAATAAGGGCCTATGAGAGACAAACAGAGAGAATAAGAAGATAGACAGAAGGGAGAGATGTGGAGAGAGAAGAAGGATGAGGTACAGATAAAGATGGTGAATAGGAGTCAGGGAGACTGCACTTATCACTCTCCTCCAACGCATCTGACTGAAAAAAAAACTTTCTAGAGCCAGGCATATATTGTATGCAGGATCACTCCCCTGATATTCCATCAGCCAATCAAATCATTACTCCCCTCACACAGAGCTCCTCCCCTTCAAAGCACAACCCCCATATGCCAGTGTCTATGAATTCATGTCACATGTCACATGCCGGTAAGTTTATGTCGCTTCGGATAGTTCTCCTCTGCCATCTAATCCAGTACCTCATCCTCACACTCACTGGAGTGCAACCTCACACCCACAAGACGACCTAAGTCCATAAGAAGTGTAAGACTCCCACCAGGCATTGGACAGCACTGTGGAGGAACGCCACCTCTCTAATTTGCCTACCCCGGGAACAAGTGGACATCGTATTGTTTCAGATATTCCACAATTTTGGAGGAATGCCACCCCCATTAATTAATTTGAGGAAGCAATTAAAAGGACGCCACTACGCCATCTACCACCCGATTTGTCTCTTTTGGGCCCAAAAAGAGGGCATTGCATTAATTGAGGTGATATTACTAACATTCTCTATACTGGATGCCGCTTGCTTTTTTTTTTTCTTGAAAATATTCATATGCTAATTTCGGAGCATATTTTAAAAGGATAGAGTACAGAAAACCAATGACCAGCGCTATATTAATCAGGTATATTGTTATTTATTAAGAATAAAGAAGAAGAAAAGTGTGTCCTATGTCGGTGCACCAATAAAGATTCTAAAACATAACTTTTATTGTGTTTATTTTAAGAACTGCGAGATAAAAAAATACATATAACAACAAGACAAGGGTGGAGTGACACTTTAAAAACTAAGGTGGCGGGCAGATGTCTGCACATATATCTATAATGTGTGCTGATTTAACTTGAGAACAGTGTACAGTAGAAGTTGGTTGTTGACCAATTACTCAGGTAAGTATAAATCAGGGCGGGTATGCCTCTGATGTAATTGTGTCACCAGCCGCAACTTCACTTATGGCAGTCTGAGAGTGAAATGAATAATAACTTAGTGAAAGTTCAGAATCTCTGGATTTGCATACGCCTATAAATGTTCTCAGCGTATGGGTGAAAGATCACTCTATCTCCAGCACGAGAATCCTGTCTTGATTCACTACTTATGGTTATTACGAGAATGGTGCAGTACCACTATAATAGGAGGACTCCCATAGGCTGGATAATATGCCTTAAAATAGGAGCCACTTAGTTAATGCAATGCTACCTCTCCCATAGGCTGGATAGTGTGCCTTAAATGGGAGCCACTAGGTTAATGCAATGCTACCTCTGATTGCATTGTTATTTATTAAGTAAGAAATAAAACAATATTCCTTCCGGGCCGCTGCTTTGTTTGGGCCGCTCTATGTCCCAATTTAAGAATATATAGAAGAAAAGGAGACACAAAACTGCGCACCGTAGGGATATAACTATTTTATATATTAAAAAACATTCAAGTATACAGTATAAACATAATTACACAAAATTACTATTAAGGAGGTATCAGTGGCCCCGCTCCCTAAAGCTGCCCATACACGGTCCGTTTAACGGATCCGTTTGGGATTTATATAGTACACATCGCATCGCATGCCTTGTGCATGCCTTGTGCATGCAATGCGATGTGATGTGATAACCAGCTAGTGCAGCACATTCTTTTTATACCGTATGATGAGATGCGCGGGAGCGTGCATCTCATAGTACAGAACGGACGGTCCGGGAACGGGCCGTCTATGGGCAGCTTTACTCTGTTGCCTAGGCCTAGCATCCACGGATAGGTGCAGAACTAGGCTTCGCCTGTACCCGTCCCGGCTGTAAGGGAGAATTAGGTCAGCCCAGACTCCGTTACAGGCAGAAGTTAAGATTGGACAACTTATCCGTGGAGACGGACCAAGAGCAAGAGGACACGGATGGTGGCAGGCCACTGATCCCCCTATGGACTGGAGAGACAAACGTGGCCCCAGGAGGTGACAGTACCTAGGGCAGTACAGGTGTAACAATAGACAAGGATATAATTAACAATACCAGCGACACAATATACTGAGGTATAGGTGTAACAATAAAGTGATGTAATTAACAATACCAGCAATACAATATACTGAGGTATAGGTGTAACAATACAGTGATGTAATAAACAATACCAGCGATACAATATACTGAGGTATAGGTGTAACAATACAGTGATGTAATAAACAATACCAGCAATACAATATACTGAGGTATAGGTGTAACAATACAGTGATGTAATAAACAATACCAGCAATACAATATACTGAGGTATAGGTGTAACAATACACAGGGATGTAATTAACAATACCAGCGATACAATATACAGAGGTATAGGTGTAACAATAAAGTGATGTAATTAAAAATACCAGCAATACAATATACTGAGGTATAGGTGTAACAATACAGTGATGTAATAAACAATACCAGCAATACAATATACTGAGGTATAGGTGTAACAATACACAAGGATATAATAAACAATACAAGCGATACAATATACTGAGGTATAGGTGTAACAATACAGAGGGATGTAATTAACAATACAAGCGACACAATATACTGAGGTATAGCTGTAACAATACACAGGGATGTAATTAACAATACATGCGACACAATATACTGAGGTATAGGTGTAACAATACACAAGGATATAATAAACAATACCAGCGATACAATATACTGAGGTATAGGTGTAACAATACACAGTGATGTAATAAACAATACCAGCGATACAATATACTGAGGTATAGGTGTAACAATACAGTGATGTAATAAACAATACCAGCGATACAATATACTGAGGTACAGGTGTAACAATACACAGGGATGTAATTAACAATACAAGCGACACAATATACTGAGGTATAGGTGTAACAATACACAGGGATATAATTAACAATACCAGCGACACAATATACTGAGGTATAGGTGTAACAATACACAAGGATGTAATTAACAATACAAGCGACACAATATACTGAGGTATAGGTGTAACAATACACAGGGATGTAATAAACAATACAAGCGACACAATATACTGAGGTATAGGTGTAACAATACACAAGGATATAATTAACAATACAAGCGACACAATATACTGAGGTATAGGTGTAACAATACACAGGGATATAATAAACAATACCAGCGATACAATATACTGAGGTATAGGTGTAACAATACACAGGGATGTAATAAACAATACAAGTGACACAATATACTGAGGTATAGGTGTAACAATACACAAGGATATAATTAACAATACCAGCGACACAATATACTGAGGTACAGGTGTAACAATACACAGGGATGTAATTAACAATACCAGCGATACAATATACTGAGGTATAGGTGTAACAATACACAAGGATATAATAAACAATACCAGCGATACAATATACTGAGGTATAGGTGTAACAATACACAGGGATGTAATAAACAATACCAGCGATACAATATACTGAGGTATAGGTGTAACAATACAGTGATGTAATAAACAATACCAGCGACACAATATACTGAGGTATAGGTGTAACAATACACAAGGATATAATAAACAATACCAGCGATACAATATACTGAGGTATAGGTGTAACAATACACAAGGATATAATAAACAATACAAGCGGCACAATATACTGAGGCATAGGTGTAACAATACACAGGGATGTAATTAACAATACAAGCGACACAATATACTGAGGTATAGGTGTAACAATACACAAGGATATAATTAACAATACCAGCGACACAATATACTGAGGTATAGGTGTAACAATACAGTGATGTAATAAACAATACCAGCGATACAATATACTGAGGTACTGTATAGGTGTAACAATACACAGGGATGTAATAAACAATACCAGCGACACAAAATACTGAGGTACAGGTGTAACAATACAGGGATGTAATAAACAATACCAGCGACACAATATACTGAGGTATAGGTGTAACAATACACAGGGATATAATAAACAATACCAGCGATACAATATACTGAGGTATAGGTGTAACAATACACAGGGATGTAATTAACAATACCAGCGATACAATATACTGAGGTATAGGTGTAACAATACACAAGGATATAATAAACAATACCAGCGATACAATATACTGAGGTATAGGTGTAACAATACACAGGGATGTAATAAACAATACCAGCGATACAATATACTGAGGTATAGGTGTAACAATACAGTGATGTAATAAACAATACCAGCGACACAATATACTGAGGTATAGGTGTAACAATACACAAGGATATAATAAACAATACAAGCGGCACAATATACTGAGGTACAGGTGTAACAATACACAAGGATATAATAAACAATACCAGCGATACAATATACTGAGGTATAGGTGTAACAATACAGTGATGTAATAAACAATACCAGCGATACAATATACTGAGGTATAGGTGTAACAATACAGAGGGATGTAATAAACAATACCAGCGATACAATATACTGAGGTATAGGTGTAACAATACAGTGATGTAATAAACAATACCAGCGATACAATATACTGAGGTATAGGTGTAACAATACACAGGGATGTAATAAACAATACAAGCAACACAATATACTGAGGTACAGGTGTAACAATACACAAGGATATAATAAACAATACCAGCGATACAATATACTGAGGTATAGGTGTAACAATACAGTGATGTAATTAACAATACCAGCGACACAATATACTGAGGTATAGGTGTAACAATAGACAAGGATATAATTAACAATACCAGCGACACAATATACTGAGGTATAGGTGTAACAATAAAGTGATGTAATTAACAATACCAGCAATACAATATACTGAGGTATAGGTGTAACAATACAGTGATGTAATAAACAATACCAGCGATACAATATACTGAGGTATAGGTGTAACAATACAGTGATGTAATAAACAATACCAGCGATACAATATACTGAGGTATAGGTGTAACAATACAGTGATGTAATAAACAATACCAGCAATACAATATACTGAGGTATAGGTGTAACAATACAGTGATGTAATAAACAATACCAGCAATACAATATACTGAGGTATAGGTGTAACAATACACAGGGATGTAATTAACAATACCAGCGATACAATATACAGAGGTATAGGTGTAACAATAAAGTGATGTAATTAAAAATACCAGCAATACAATATACTGAGGTATAGGTGTAACAATACAGTGATGTAATAAACAATACCAGCAAAACAATATACTGAGGTATAGGTGTAACAATACACAAGGATATAATAAACAATACAAGCGATACAATATACTGAGGTATAGGTGTAACAATACAGAGGGATGTAATTAACAATACAAGCGACACAATATACTGAGGTATAGCTGTAACAATACACAGGGATGTAATTAACAATACATGCGACACAATATACTGAGGTATAGGTGTAACAATACACAAGGATATAATAAACAATACCAGCGATACAATATACTGAGGTATAGGTGTAACAATACACAGTGATGTAATAAACAATACCAGCGATACAATATACTGAGGTATAGGTGTAACAATACAGTGATGTAATAAACAATACCAGCGATACAATATACTGAGGTACAGGTGTAACAATACACAGGGATGTAATTAACAATACAAGCGACACAATATACTGAGGTATAGGTGTAACAATACACAAGGATATAATTAACAATACCAGCGACACAATATACTGAGGTATAGGTGTAACAATACACAAGGATGTAATTAACAATACAAGCGACACAATATCAATACAAGCGACACAATATATAGAGGTATAGGTGTAACAATACACAGGGATGTAATAAACAATACAAGCGACACAATATACTGAGGTATAGGTGTAACAATACACAAGGATATAATTAACAATACAAGCGATACAATATACTGAGGTATAGGTGTAACAATACACAGGGATATAATAAACAATACTAGCGATACAATATACTGAGGTATAGGTGTAAAAATACACAGGGGTGTAATAAACAATACAAGCGACACAATATACTGAGGTATAGGTGTAACAATACACAAGGATATAATTAACAATACCAGCGACACAATATACTGAGGTACAGGTGTAACAATACACAGGGATGTAATTAACAATACCAGCGATACAATATACTGAGGTATAGGTGTAACAATACACAAGGATATAATAAACAATACCAGCGATACAATATACTGAGGTATAGGTGTAACAATACACAGGGATGTAATAAACAATACCAGCGATACAATATACTGAGGTATAGGTGTAACAATACAGTGATGTAATAAACAATACCAGCGACACAATATACTGAGGTATAGGTGTAACAATACACAAGGATATAATAAACAATACCAGCGATACAATATACTGAGGTATAGGTGTAACAATACACAAGGATATAATAAACAATACAAGCGGCACAATATACTGAGGCATAGGTGTAACAATACACAGGGATGTAATTAACAATACAAGCGACACAATATACTGAGGTATAGGTGTAACAATACACAAGGATATAATTAACAATACCAGCGACGCAATATACTGAGGTATAGGTGTAACAATACAGTGATGTAATAAACAATACCAGCGATACAATATACTGAGGTATAGGTGTAACAATACACAGGGATGTAATAAACAATACCAGCGACACAAAATACTGAGGTACAGGTGTAACAATACAGGGATGTAATAAACAATACCAGCGACACAATATACTGAGGTATAGGTGTAACAATACACAGGGATATAATAAACAATACCAGCGATACAATATACTGAGGTATAGGTGTAACAATACACAGGGATGTAATTAACAATACCAGCGATACAATATACTGAGGTATAGGTGTAACAATACACAAGGATATAATAAACAATACCAGCGATACAATATACTGAGGTATAGGTGTAACAATACACAGGGATGTAATAAACAATACCAGTGATACAATATACTGAGGTATAGGTGTAACAATACAGTGATGTAATAAACAATACCAGCGACACAATATACTGAGGTATAGGTGTAACAATACACAAGGATATAATAAACAATACCAGCGATACAATATACTGAGGTATAGGTGTAACAATACACAAGGATATAATAAACAATACAAGCGGCACAATATACTGAGGTACAGGTGTAACAATACACAAGGATATAATAAACAATACCAGCGATACAATATACTGAGGTATAGGTGTAACAATACAGAGGGATGTAATAAACAATACCAGCGATACAATATACTGAGGTATAGGTGTAACAATACAGAGGGATGTAATAAACAATACCAGCGATACAATATACTGAGGTATAGGTGTAACAATACAGGGATGTAATAAACAATACAAGCGACACAATATACTGAGGTACAGGTGTAACAATACACAAGGATATAATAAACAATACCAGCGATACAATATACTGAGGTATAGGTGTAACAATACAGTGATGTAATTAACAATACCAGCGACACAATATACAGAGGTATAGGTGTAACAATACACAGGGATGTAATAAACAATACCAGCGATACAATATACTGAGGTATAGGTGTAACAATACACAGGGATGTAATAAACAATACAAGCGACACAATATACTGAGGTACAGGTGTAACAATACACAAGGATTTAATAAACAATACCAGCGGCACAATATACTGAGGTACAGGTGTAAAGGTGCCCATACACGTTACAATTATTGTATACAATATTGTATACAATATCGCATCTCATCGAATCTCGGTTTTGCGATAAGATGAGATCTAGTACAAAAAGTATGTGCAGCACATACTTTTTGTACTAGATCTCATCTCGTCTGATCTCATCGCAAAACCGATATGCAATGAGATGCGATATTGTATACAATAATTGTAACGTGTATGGGCACCTTAACAATACACAAGGATTTAATAAACAATACCAGCGGCACAATATACTGAGGTATAGGTGTAACAATACACAAGGATATAAGAAACAATACCAGCGATACAATATACTGAGGTACAGGTGTAACAATACAGAGGGATGTAATTAACAATACCAGCGACACAATATACTGAGGTATAGGTGTAACAATACAGGGATGTAATAAGCAACAAGGGTGTAACACCAATAATAAACCAGAGGGTAATTCCCCAACTTATCTGAGAGATGTTTAAAGGCCCCCATACACTATGGCGACTTGTCGCCCCCGACTTCCCCCTGAGCTTCCCCGGCTGCTCCCCGGGGGAGCTTGATTAGATTGGCACTTGATGTACCATTTTTTACATGTGATAAATCGTCTCGATTTATCACATGTAAAAAACCCAGGGAGCAGGGAGGGAAGGGGGGGGGGGGGCTACAGAGCAGGGCTGCTGGTGGGAGCAGGGGGGGCTGGGGACGCTGCGGGGGACACAGGCGGCATAGAGCCGGGCAGAGGGAGCCGGGAGCTGTCAGTGCTAGAAAAAAAAGCCTATACAATGGGCAGCCTGTGATTGGCTGAGCGCTCTCTCAGCCAATTGCTGACTGGCTGAGAGAGCGCTCAGCCAATCACAAGCCGCCCATTCATTGTATGGGCTTTTTTTTTTTATTCAGTACTGACAGCTCCCGGCTCCCCCCGCCCGGCTCTATGCCGCCTGTGTCCCCCGCAGCGTCCCCAGCCCCCTCTGCTCCCTCCACCGCCGTGCCGCCCCACTAGGTCACAAGTCGGGTGGTCGGACGTGCAGCAGACCCGACCACCCGACGCAGATCCGATGCGCACGGGACCGCGCATCGGATCTGAGGGGACATCAAAACTAGACGATTTTGGTCCGATTTCGGCCAGATCTGAATGATCTGGCCAAAATCTGACCAAAATCGGCTAGTGTATGGGGGCCTTAACAGCAGGAAAGTAGGGACACCGCAGGACTGACAGACAGGATACCCTCAGAGCAGGGACACAGGAATGAAGGGGTGAAACCTCTGGGTCATCAGCACCAAACAGGCAAGGATAAACCAGCGGGAACCGGGAACACTCAGGACACGCTTGGTCAGAACCGGCTTCCCGGGGTGTTTAAATACTGCAGCTGGCCAATGGACTCCTGCCTGCCTAATTGCTCTGCTGCTGCAGCTGATCGCTGCACCCCTTCCTCCCCGCGGCCGCCTGGTGTCCCCGTCGGGAGGGGAGGAAGAGGCGGTGTGCTGCTAGCTGAGCGGTCAGCCCCGTGTATATACACACACACACACACACACACACACACACACTAGCTGAGTCCGATTGAGAGCTAGTCTGTTACCTTGTGATTGTCTCTGTGTTTCTGTTTGGAAAGAGATGTAGTTTCACTCGCTGCCAGCAGATGGCAGTGCTTCCGTTACACACGGACACTTGACATATATATAATGGTGACAATCCTTTTAGATGTGTTAGAGATGCGTACCAATATTCAACACGGAAGCTCTCATGTCTCATGTAACATGGGGCGGGATGCTGTATCACCCGCGCCCCCTTACCGCCGCACATCGCCGGCTACCGCACACCTAATTATCGCATATGCTGTAACATATGGGATAATTATGGCTAAGGACAGCTCTTGCGTTAAGAGCTGTCCTTTGCGATCTTGCCGGCGATGTGCTGCGGGTCCCGGCGGCTCCCCCCTCCCTCCCTTACCCGGGGCTGCTGCTGCCGGGTGGCCTCTCCTCCTCCCTGCACCCGGAAGAGGATACAGTTCAGGAAGGATACAGTCACAGGTCCAGGCAGCACACGCTGTGCTGCCTGGACACAGCAGGTGAGGGGGGGGGTGTCGGCGCAAGGCGGCGGGGGTCCGTTAGGGGCGGCGTGGGTCGCGTTAAGAAGCCCATAGGCTTCTATGGGGTATCGCCAGCTTTTGCTGGAGATACCCCTCACAGCGAAAACCCGCCGTGCGGGTTTTGCTGCTTATTAAAATACCCGATAACGGGGTTTTTACCGCATTATTGCTTTACAGAATCTCCCCCCATGGTCTTTTGCTTGTTCGTACTTAAACGATAAAAAGGTTTTAAAAACTGTAAATAAACTCACACTAGGAGTTATCAAATCCTGGTGAGTTTTTCATCAGATGTTGTCCAGGACACCTCAAAACTAAAAAAAGCAGTTTTTTGTAAAAAATTACATTTATTTAAAACAGTGGTTCCCAACCTTTTGTTTGTCTCCCGTACCCCTTGATTAGGCTTTTCATTTATGAGTAAACCCTCGTGAAATTTCTAGGGGGCGTGGCCTAAAAAGGGGTGTGGTTTAACAGGGGCAAGTCATACTGGCAATGACGAGAAAAAAAAAAGTGCAACCACTTGACCACAATATAAGCACAGCCCATTCTGGACAGCATATAAAATAACAGAACCTTGACAAATCTCTATTACTGAAGCAACAGACATTCCCATGGATCACGTTAGCCTTCCAATAGTGCCAGATACACATATGCCCCCAAAAGTGCCAGATACACATATGCTCCAATGATGCCAGGTATGCCCCCACAGTGCCAGAAACGGGAATGCCACCACGGTGCCAGGTATGACCCCATGGTACTGGGTATGCGCCCACAGTGCCAACAATGCCCCTACAGTGCCAGCAACAAGTATGTCCACATAGTGCCAGCAACAAGTATGCCCCACAGTGCCAGCAATGCCCCACAGTGCCAGCAATGCCCCACAGTGCCAGTAACAAGTATGCCCCACAGTGCCAGCAATGCCCCACAGTGCCAGTAACAAGTATGCCCCACAGTGCCAGCAATGCCCCACAGTGCCAGTAACAAGTATGCCCTACAGTGCCAGCAATGCCCCACAGTGCCAGCAACAAGTATGCCCCACAGTGTCAGCAACAAGTATGCCCCACAGTGCCAGCAACAAGTATGCCCCACAGTGCCAGGAACAATTATGCCCCACAGTGCCAGCAACAATTATGCCCCACAGTGCCAGCAATGCCCCACAGTGCCAGCAATGCACCACAGTGCCAGTAACAAGTATGCCCCACAGTGCCAGCAATGCCCCACAGTGCCAGCAACAAGTATGCCCCACAGTGCCAGCAATGCCCAACAATGCCAGTAACAAGTATGCCCCACAGTGCCAGCAATGCCCCCATAGTATTTCCCAGCAGCAGCACACTCACCATTGACGCTGCTGCTGGGGAGAGGACAGTCCAGTGTCCCCCTGCCATGTAGCTGCCGCCGCTGCTTCTCTCAGGGAAGGAGAGTACAGCACACTGCGTATCTCTCCTTCCCTTCACTGTGACTGGGCTGCCCGCCAATCAAAGTTTGCGGGCCGGCTCCTGATTGGCTGCTGGCCCGCAAGCTCTGATTGATTGGCGGACGGGCGGCCAGTCACAGGGAAGCACACTGAGGGGTAGGAGAGATGTGCAATGCACTCTCCTCCCCTCAAGCAACCTGTCTGACTGCCGCGTCCGCCATTACAGGCCGGGCCGCCGCGTACCCCCTAGCAGGTGGACGCGTACCCCCAGGGGTACGCGTACCACAGGTTGGGAACCACTGATTTAAAACAATACACATAAACAATAACAGTATAAGATGGACCCATACAATGGCATAGAAAGATATTTGCTTATCTGATATGATGCCAGTGGGGATGGAGAGGTAAATATGACCCAACCGGTTTCGTCCCTTTCTTTCTGTTGTGGGACTTCCTCAGGGGTTTAGAGGTGTGAATATTAGATATAGTAACTAAGTAGCCCCGGCAGATGAACTCTCATGTAAAGGTTCCCCATCATGATGCTCTGTATCATACAGCACTGGGTCACCAACAGCGCTCTGGCCTCTGAGCCTCACCAGCTCCAGCTGGTACACACGCTCGGCCTGACACTCTGCAGCCTCAGCATCTCGTACAGCTCTGCAGCCTCAGCATCTCGTACAGCTCTGCAGCCTCTCGTTTGGCTAACTGCTCTGCAGCCTCAGCATCTCCTACAGCTCTGCAGCCTCAGCATCTCGTACAGCTCTGCAGCCTCTCGTTTGGCTAACTGCTCTGCAGCCTCAGCATCTCGTACAGCTCTGCAGCCTCAGCATCTCGTACAACTCTGCAGCCTCAGCATCTCGTACGGCTCTGCAGCCTCAGCATCTCGTACGACTCTGCGCTCTGCAGCCTCAGCATCTCGTACGGCTCTGCAGCCTCTCGTTTGGCTAACTGCTCTGCAGCCTCAGCATCTCCTACAGCTCTGCAGCCTCAGCATCTCGTACAGCTCTGCAGCCTCTCGTTTGGCTAACTGCTCTGCAGCCTCAGCATCTCGTACAGCTCTGCAGCCTCAGCATCTCGTACAACTCTGCAGCCTCAGCATCTCGTACGGCTCTGCAGCCTCAGCATCTCGTACGGCTCTGCAGCCTCAGCATCTCGTACGGCTCTGCAGCCTCTCGTTTGGCTAACCGCTCTGCAGCCTCAGCATCTCGTACGGCTCTGCAGCCTCTCGTTTGGCTAACCGCTCTGCAGCCTCAGCATCTCGTACGGCTCTGCGCTCTGTAGCCTCTCGTTTGGATAACTGCTCTGCAGCCTCAGCATCACGTACGGCTCTGCGCTCTGCAGCCTCTCGTTTGGCTAACCGCTCTGCAGCCTCAGCATCTCGTACGGCTTCACGCTGTGCAGCTTCTCTATCAACAATCCCTTGGTAATGCTGCATCAGCGGGTGGTAAAGGCAAATACAGTAGTACAATTTAAACCTGCTTGAGATAGGCATACTGATATCCTCACAAAAAAATAAGGATCAAATATGGTTTGAGGCATAGCTGCCTACCCTCCTGCATTCTGCAGGAGACTCCCTGAAATAGCAGCAATCTCCCTCTCTCCCTCATTAGTCTAGCAATCTCCCTCATGTCACCTAGCCCACATTACACTGTTACATCATAGTTACCTCCGCTCCTGCATTCTGCAGGAGACTCCCTGAAATAGCAGCAATCTCCCTCTCTCACTCATTAATCTAGCAATCTCCCTCATGTCACCTAGCCCACATTACATGGTTACATTGTTTGGGGAAAAAAAGGAATGAGAGACAGATACAGTTACATTGAATCATCAGCACCATGTCCCAGCACTTTACCAAGTATTGTAGCTCTTACGAACTGCTTTGGGGATCATCTACACTTGTATATAAGTCGTTTTACAAGGTTCCTCTCAGATGTAGCAGTGCACACCCACGCTTCTAGGTGCCACGTTCACAATCTCTTTTCACAATCTCTCCATATTTGTAAATAGACACGCCCTGTGGGTGGGGCATGACACGCCCCCTCAATGGGGCGCTGTTCAAACTTCTATGACCAACTATAATCTCCCTGAAACTAGTTTTCAAAAGTAGGCAAGTATGGTTTGAGGTAACATGTTTAAAAAAGGGGCAGACTAGATGGGCCAAGTGGTTCTTATCTGCCATGAAATTCTATGTTTCTATGTTTAATCATGTAAATATCTCTCTGACTCATGATATCCTAGCAATGGAAATAAACCATAACAATAGAGATGTGTGTTGCTGCGTATGGGGTCAGTATATTAGATCAAATATAAAAGAATACCACGAGCTGCCGGCTGAGGAGCAGAGATCACTACATGAAGGTAGAATTCAACATCCAGCAAAGTTCAAATGAGTGGAAAATAAATGACAATACGACCACATATATAAACCAGGACTGGATGGTATCGGAACGCATGGGTATTGTCAGTACAGAGAGTATGTGCAGCACATCGATGGGGAGGACACGGCATGCTGGGCGGCCTTGTCCTGGCCACACCCCCCCACAGCCTAACGCAGAGAGTCTCCATGTAAGAGATGTATGCTATATCAGGCATGTCCAAGCTGTGGCCCTCCAGCTGCTGTGACACTACACATCCCAGCATGCCTTGCCATAGTTTTAGCATTCCCTAATAGCAAAACTGTGGCATGGCATGATGGGACTTGTAGTTTCACAACAGCTGGAGGGCCATAGCTTGGACATGCCTGCCCTATATGACCTAAGGGCCTAATTCATTATCACTGGGAATGTGGTGAATTTGGCGCGGCGGCGTCTCAGGTGCTCGGTAAGATGTGATGTTCGCAGCTTACGCAGCCATCCAGAATCAGGGCCTAAGTTAACCCTTTGTAGTCCTTTTTTTATTTAAAAAAAATGATCTACATTGAATGTTGGACGATGTTAATGTTCTTATTTTATAGTGGCTCACCACCGGATCTGCTGCTAGCGCTAGGGCTGTTGAACCTGACTAGAAGCCGGACCTGAAAGGGTTAAAGAGTCTATTTTGTACCTTTGACACCCTAAAAAAACGTAATTTTTCCAAATGTCTGATGACATGCACTAGCCACCAGCCAATAGGAACTTCCTGATTGGCAACCAATCAGAAGCCAGGGCTTGCGTAGGGCAGCCAATCAGGAGCCACAATTGTAATGCTGGAGATCGTGGTAAGTATATACATATATATACATATATATATACACATATATCTATATCTATATATATATATATATATATATAGATAGAGAGAGAGAGACTATGGGGGTTATGCAATCACGGATCACGACTGTCAGTCCATCCCAACAGCCGTGATCATGGCCCGTTTGCGGTTTGCCCGTCAGGAAATCGGCAGGCAGGATTCAACGCTTGCCGTTCTGTGAAAAGGGGGCGCAGCCGTGTAAATGGCCGTGCATTGTCGAAACCGTGACAATCCGCAGCTGTTATCTGCAGAACGGGCCCAGCAGCTTTTACAGTCGGCTCGTTCTGCCGTGATGCCTCTTCAATGTCGGTAATGACAACATTGAATAGGCATCCGCCGCTATTTCACCCGTCCGAAATAGCAGTGGGGGATTGCATAACCCCAGAGAGAGGGAGAGAAGCGGAGGTGCGGCACACAGGTAGGAAGCAAGACAGAAGTCAGGGATCGTATAACAACGTTTCAGTTTAAGTTTACCATCAAGCAAGAAACAATGACCTACCTTTATATGTGTACACACCGCGCTAAAGGATGACATCATCTCGCTAGAGCGGGACCTCCAACAGAAAGGGCAAACCCATCACCATAGCAACACAACGCTACCTATAATGATATGGGATAGTAAAACAAGACATTGGTTCCCACAGCTCACTGAATAGTATTAGTAGCCAATCTTGAACACTACATGATAATAGAATTCAGAGATATTGGTTACATATACCTGCGCAGGTGTATGATATGCCCCCAAGCCACGTCAAGGCTTCTCTGTATATTGGGGGTCCATATCTAGGTGGGTTGGGATCATTTGGTCTATTGCATTATGGTCGAAAGTCATTAGGTCGAATCCATTAGGTCGACATGCTAAAAGGTCGACATGACTCTAGGTCGACATGGGAAAAGGTCGACATGATTCTAGGTCGAAAGGTCATTAGTTCGACAGGTCATTAGTTCGACAAGGTCATTAGTTCGACATTGTCTATGTCGACATTCACAAGGTCGACATGGGGTTTTTCACTGTTTTTTTACCTGAATGTCAACACAGTCGACATGGACACAGTTTAAAGTGCACTGCATCCCCTCGCATCGCTTGCTGCGCTCGCAATGCGTCGGGCACGGTGCCTCGCTACGCTCGGCACACTATTTTATTCTCCCACCACGCCCTAGTGGATGGTAGGGCATGAAATACCGCCTGTCGGCACATGTTGGCTCAAAAAACAGTGAAAAACTCCATGTCGACCTTGTGAATGTCGACATAGACAATGTCGAACTAATGACCTTGTCGAACTAATGACCTGTCGAACTAATGACATTTCGAACTAGAATCATGTCGACCTTTTCCCATGTCGACCTAGAGTCATGTCGACCTTTTAGCATGTCGACCTAATGGATTCGACCTAATGACTGTCGACCATAATGCAGTAGACCAAATGACCGCATCCCATCTAGGTGACGGGTGCGGCACCCCAAAAACTCTCATAAGCTAGGAAGCCCAGTGCGGCACGCCAGTGAGATACTATAGTGTTAATAATTAGTGATAGGAAGCCAAAGCTATATATAAAGAGAGAGATCAAATAAAAAATTAAATGGAATTAAAAGAAGAGAGAGATACAGTAGTGTTAGTGAGGGAAAAGTGTTAATAGAATGTAAGGGCGTGCCGCATGAGATATGATATGGGATACATGAGAACAGCTGACTGATAACATGCGCATATATCCAGGTATATTCTGCGGCTACCTAGAACACTAGGGGCATTATTGTAGCCTATAAATAAACAGAAACGGACTGATGTGCAGCACACATGGGAAGAATTAACACGCAACCGCGCACATACTTAATATAGAACATACTCTCACATGTGCTTCCACCAGATGCAATATTTGGGCCAGAAAAGAAACCGGGCACAATATATAGCACTACCAAAACAGAGCAATAATGTAAAATAGTGTGCATGCTAGCACCCGCCATCTTTGAAAACACATGCAGTTCCTCTTCCCTGCCTGGGGTGTCACTGTCTGCTGTGGTATTTCTAGCACAGGTCTGGTTTGCATATCAATGCAGATATACAGACCACACTGTGCTAGAAGCACTACAGCAGACAGCGACACCCCAGGCAGGGAAGAGGAACTGCATGGATTTTCAAAGATGGCGAGTGTTGGAATGAACACTATAAAATGTGGAAAATGACAGGTTTTCATTAAGCCCACATGGAGGAAAGAAATCCAATGTCATGATCCATTTGGTCTGACATTGTAGTGTTCACACTACTAGGTTGTTATAGCCCCGCCCCTCTAGCAGCTCTCGGCTAGAATAGCCTGCTGCCTGTCCCCGCCAATGCACAAGGAAAAGCCCAGCGCCGCCGGAGATGCTAGCCCTTCCCCGGCAGTGAATTCCCCATCAGTGCCCCCTTTGGTGATGTTGGCGGATCTGACCCACCTCCTTTGGTGATGGCGGCAGCCAGGACCATCCCCTTTGGTGACTTCGGTGGCAGGGCCCGCCCCCTTTGGTGACATCGTCGGCTCTTTGGTGCTGTCGGCAACCTGGGCCAGTCCACAATGGTGATGTCAGCAGACCCGGTCCACCCCCTTTATGCTGCCCCGTGCAGACCCGCCCTGCCCTGCCCAGTTCCTAGAAGGAACACTAACATTGTATTAGTTTGGCAGTCCTGTTACCTCCACAACTGAGGGGTTGGACCCTATCTATCATGTGATACCTCAATGTCCTCAATGGGTGTTTTAAGTCTGTAAAATGCCTAGAGACCGGTTGGTCACTACAGCTTATGGCAAGGGCACTTTATATGGATGACCGATGGGCCGTCATCCTTTCCCATTTGCGTTCCGTCTTGCCGATGTATACCAGGCCATAAGGGCATATGATTTGGTATTCAACGAACATACGGTCACAATTAAAATGGTGGCCAATGACTCGTAAGGAGGAACTGGCAGGCATAGGTGCCGATTTATGTTTTTGCTAGTGGGTGCTCAAGCCAAAAACATAGGGGAGTGGCTTCATGGGAAAGGGGCGTGGCCACAAAATAATACTGATTTAAATTACGCAGCACAGTTGTCTCCAATATTCAAATTATGGCAACAGTGCCAAATACATAAATGCCCCCACAGTGCCAAATACATAAATGCCCACACAGTGCCAAATACATAAATGCCCCCACAATGCCAAATAGATAAATGCCCCCACAGTGCCAAATACATGAATGCCCCCACAGTGCCAAATACATAAATGCCCACACAGTACCTGTGCCAGCGGCGAGGGAGGGGGAGTGCAGTGGGACACGGGCGAGTGGGATGCTGCTGAGCGGGTGGGTGCTCATCAATTTCCGTGGGTGCTCGGGCCCTCAAGCACCCACATAATTGGCACCTATGCTGGCAGGTACCGGAACCACATCTACTGCATCCATGTTTGATATGACGCAGAAATGAGTCACTTTGAGGGGAGGACCCGGATTTTTTCATATCTGTTTTAACAAGCCAGTCCTTCAGGTTTGCGACCTCGGGTATAACATGGCATAAGGTTAGTGGGCTGGACTGTCAGTCCGTGTATGTGATCCCCCCTCCCCAATACCCACCCTCTGTGTATGCGTATACCAGTATTAGTTACTAGTAGAGGAGACTCATAGAATCACTTGATATTACAAGCTCAATACTGATTTTGTATTTTAGCACCTTTTTTTTTTTTTTATTCTTTTTAGTATACAAATTGCATTTTATATTGTATGGGTTAGTAAACCTTTGTATGTAAATACAAATAAACGGTACTTATTTCCTAGCAGGGCGCCCAGATGTCTTACGTACGCAAACGTAGTGAAATCGCATCGCATGGTACGTTTTCACCGCGCGATGCGATTTCAGGCCCCCTTTCCGTGAATTCCATGACTCCCATAGATGGAGAGTAGAATCTGTTCCTAAAACCCCACCAGTATCAACACCACACCGAAGCATGACGAGCACAGGGAGCCCCGCGAGGGGTGGCGGAACCCCACGATCCACGTCGGCATGGAGTTGATTGTGTATAGTGTGGCGAGCACAGCGAGCCCCGTGAGGGGATGTGGACTACTTTACATGTAATCCGCATCCGCTCGCCACGCTTCGGGCACAGTGGCGCGCTGCGCTCCCCACACTATATAAAGTCAACTCCACGCCGACGTGGATAGTGGGGGTATGAAAAGGTCGGAGGATGCGTTCCGCCGCTGCTCGTCACGCTTCGGGGTGGCGTTGATACTGGGGGTGATGCAAAACTATGGCATAGGGGATTACAATTGTAAACACCCATCACATGGCTGCTTGTACAATAAAATATCGCAACGCATTGGGTGCACTGAGATCGGATTCAATATTTCATTGTATAAGCACTCCTGTGCACTTTATATGGACATCACATGTATCGCATGCTACTATAACGCGTCATGCAATTTCACTACGGAGAATAGCCCAGTAAGCATTCAGCGCACGGGCGCCCTGCTTGGAAACAAGTAACAAATAAACACTTACTTTTTAAACAAAACATCCTTACTCTCATTTGTATTCATTTGAAATATTGCATATAGCCATTTATATATATATTTCATCTAGAGAAGTAAGGAAGTCCAAAACGCGAGGTGAACCCCCCCCCCATATTATTCCTGCTCTACATTACCTCACAGACCAGTCTCCATCTTTTCACTTTTGTTTTTGCATTAATACCAGCGCTATCCTGCACTGTATTATTTATCTATTATTTATTTATCCCTTCCAGCTATATTACAATTTAGACTATCTGCATACAATGTAGACTACATAGTGCAGATCTGCACTATATAGTCTATGCAGCCAAGGCTTTCTGGCTGCGATACGGGAGCGCGCATCGGGATCACAAGGGTTAAAACCTGTGCGATCTACATGAGATCCAGATGAGATTTTGACTATATAGTATATGCACATTGTACAAGTGTGTACACACCATTAAGTTGCATAGCAAGGGGATCTCACCGTGTGTACACACCATTAATCACTCAAATGTCCTAAACACATCAATCACCCAGCGTTCCATCCTCCAATCATACATTAGCAATAATAAAATGCATAAACGTTTTCCATAATTAGAAGAAGAGATGAACGGTGTCTGTCATCCAAGTATATCACAACACGCTAAGCGGGCGAGATGTACTGAGCCTTAAATAGTGATAAAATGGAGAGTGATAAACCTCCAACCAATCAGCTCCTACCTGTCATTTTTCAAACACAGCCTGCGACATGGCTATTACAAGCTGATTGGCTGGTTGTTTATCACTCTCAATTTGATCACTTTTCAAGCTTAGTACATCTCGCCCGCTGTGATGTCAGGGCATCCTCATATACCTATTGTAGCATTAATGCGACACACAGCACAAGTCACCCGGCACAACTGAGACACTCTGAGATGCGCAGCATCAAATCATCAGAAAACCTGTATTTCTCTTTACATTTTTATTTCATCAGCAAATCACCTCCCACAGGGCCACATGTACTAAGCCTGGTGACATGATACAGTGGGAAGTGATAACGCACCAACCAATCAGCTCCTAACAGGATAGGTTTAACATTGACAGTTAGGGGCTGATTGGCTGGTGCAGCTTCATCAGGCTTAATAAACCTGTCTCACGGTGTATTACAGATGCTGGGTTGCTACAATAATGCACAGAAGCTAGTGTTACACATGTACATATGTCTGGGTGTCTGTTTTTGGTCATTTCCCCTGTCCTGGAAGAGGATGATGTGGAATATAATGTAGATGTGATGTGCCGCACGGCCATCACCAACTGCCGCCCGCATGCCACATTTGAATGATGCAGCCTCAGCACTGGCATTTCCTGGGCAGAAGTGGACGAGGACGCAGGGAAAAAACCAGCTGTCAGGTAAGAGATATTTTCAGGCAAAAAAATCGCAGCCAGTGACTGTAGTGAGTGACCAGTGAGTGGAGCTCAGCGCACAATTACATCTGTGCTTTTTCTTTCTCTTTTCCCCCTTTTTTTCTTCTTTTTCTCCCTTCGATCACCTTCTGCCTCCGGCTTCAATGAGCCGTCGAGAGTTGTCCCAGCTAATTGGAAACCAAGGTCAGTAAAAAGTTTGTTCAGTAAATTAAATATTTTAGTGGCCATACACACGCAGATTTATCTTCAGATCTGGCTGGTTGGAACAAAAACATGGTTATGGATGAGAGCAAATGACAGCTGACAGCTTGGAAATGCTGGAAAACCGACAAACTGTCACTCATCCATCACCATGTTTTTGTCCCAACCAGCCAGATCTGATGATAAATCTTACTAGTGTATGGGCACCTGTCCTTTGTAGTGGGAGGGATTATAGCAGTGGTGGTTGGCCAGTGTCCCTGTGTTACTGGCTGGCACCTCCCATGCTGTTAGGTACAGATCAGGAAGCGCTAAACATTGGGGCCTGCAACCATACACGCATACTGCTGCAGCTCTGTATTTCAGTTGTATGGTAATTTAATATATATAATGATGTTATTGCTGGATCTCTTATTGTACACAGCAATATCCGATCCTCACATGTCACATATGGCTATTTGTTATATCTACAATATATGAAATATCATTTTAGATGGACCCAGCCGGAACATCAGAGAGGCTTGGCTGAGGTCAGGACGCCGCAGACCATCCGATGGGAGTCGATCAGGAAGAAGATCTGGACCATCGTCGGGAAGAGGAAGATCTGGACGGAGAGGAAGAGGAGGACATGAGCCCAGTGGCAGTGACCATCAGGCGGAGGCTGTGAGACCAAATCGCCTCCTGCTGGAAATATTCCTGCAGTTCTTCAAGCCCCGTCTCCCCACCTTCTGCAGACACACCATTGCGGAAGGAGAGAAACCAGAGCACTGCGCCATCTGCATCTCGGACATTGAGGTAGGAACGGAAATGGCTTTGTCACACTGCCACCACACCTTCCATGCTCCCTGTCTTACAGAATGGCTGAAGGTCAACAACACCTGCCCTCTGTGCCGCGAGGGACTCTTCAGCCTGGACCTTCTCTCCCACCTCACCTGATGGCTCCCCAGCGAATCAGAACACCCAAAATGTAAGATCAAAGGTCTAAAGCGGTAAGTTCCTATTTAATATTATTAATAAATTTTTACATCTTTTCTTTTACTCCTTTTCTTTTAATCCTATTCTTTTTTTTGCAAACAATCAAATGATTGTTAAAGACTTGTTCCTGATCCCTCCAGTTTTTGCAATCATTTTTCTGGAGGGAATTGACGGTAACAAGCTGGGGATTAGGGCTAATGGCGACACCCCACAAAAAAAACGACATTGAGCAGCCACCTCATGGGTGTGTTGGAAGAGCTGCTAAGCTGCTAATTATTATTATGGTGACAGTTACACCGAACTTAATGATAACTTAATAACTTGATCATTTGGGTATCGCCGGGTACTTCAGCTAGTAATTAGTAACCCTGACGATTTTCCTCACCAATAGGTCTCTGTCATTATTTTAGATTTGTTTATTATTGTTTTACGTGTGTATAAATAAATGTGGGCTAACATTAGCTGATGCAGTGTAAAATATTAATTTTATCATGATTTATAGAGTTCCAAAATATTACATTACATTGTGTCACAGGTCTTGCGATTACATCATGGAATTAACACCACACGAGATACAGAAAAACAGTGTTATAGGCTAAGGCAGAATTTCCCAAACTCCATAATTACTGGCCAGGTTTTAAGGATGTCCACGTGCGAGCACAGATGACTTAACTACATTACTCATTTTGATTTAAACGCCTGGACTCAAGCATGGCTATCCTTAACCCCTTCACGACATTTGACGTACATGTACGTCATGGTCGGGAAGTACTTCCCGACATTTGACGTACATGTACGTCATGGATTCTAACTGTCACTGCGTCTATAGACGCGGTGACAGTTAGGAGATGTCTGCTGTCCCTGACAGCAGACATCCCCCCTCGTCGCCCAGGGGGGGCAGGGGTGCCCCCCCCGGTCGGCGATCGCTGTGATTGGCTGTTCAAATCTGAACAGTCAATCACAGCGTTTCCTGTGTTACCGGCGGCTAAGCCGCTCGGTAACACAGAAAACGGTGGTGATCGGTGCAGCACCGATCACCACCGAGCGGCAGCACCCCCCTCCCACCCGCCGGGCACTCACCCGGCAGCAGCAGCAGCTCCAGCGGCTCCACCGCTACGTCCGGAGCGCACGCTGCGCTCCCCTCCTCCCCCCTCCCCCCCGCAGCAGCAGTAGCAGCAGCAGCAGCAGCAGCATCATGCTGCTGCTGGAAAAGTTAAAAATAAATTAAAATTAAAAAATGTGCAAATGTGTGTATATATATATATATATATATATACACACACATATATATATATATATATATATATGTGTGTGTATATATATGTATATATATGTATATATATATATATATATATATACACACATATATATATATATATATATATATATATATGTGTGTGTGTGTGTGTGTGTGTGTGCGTATACCGCACCGATCACCAACGATCGCCAGCCCCCCCCCCCCCTCCCACCCGGCAGCCCCCCTCCCTCCCACCCACCCGGCTGCCGCAGCGCCAGCACCCCTCCCACCCCCCCGCCAGCCGCAGCGCCAGCCCCCCTCCCAAAGCTGGTGACCAAAATGGGGTCACTTGTGGGGGGGTTCCACTGTATTGGTGCTTCGGGGGTCTTGCTAATGCGACATAGCACCCGCCATTCATTCCACCACCAAAAATCACTCCTTCCCTTCTGAGTCCTGCCATGCACCCAACTGGTATTTTTTGGTCACATGTGAGGCATTGCCGTACCCGGGAGAAATTGGGGCACAGATTTTGGGGTGCTTTGTCTCCTTCATTCCTTGTGAAAATTAAAAATTTTGAGCCAGAACTGCATTTTTGTGTAAAAAATTAAATTTTTTTACACAAAAATGCAGATCTGGCTCAAAATTTTTCATTTTCACAAGGAATGAAGGAGACAAAGCACCCCAAAATCTGTGCCCCAATTTCTCCCGGGTACGGCAATGCCTCACATGTGACCAAAAAATACCAGTTGGGTGCATGGCAGGACTCAGAAGGGAAGGAGTGATTTTTGGATTTTGCAGCACAGATTCTGGTTGAATGACCCCCGAAACACCCATACAGTGGAACCCCCCCACAAGTGACCCCATTTTGCAAACTACACCCCTCAGGGAATTCATCTAGGGGTATAGAGTACATTTCAAACCCCCCGGGGTTTCACCAATTTTGATACAACTGAGCTGTGAAAATGAAAAATTATTTTTTTTCATTTTCACTGCCCAGTTGTACCACAATTGGTGAAACCCCTGGGGGTTTGAAATGTACACTATACCCCTAGATGAATTCCCTGAGGGGTGTAGTTTGCAAAATGGGGTCACTTGTGGGGGGGTTCCTAACTTTTAGCATCTTATGGTGCCTAGAAACCTACATGGTGCCTAAAAAATAATCTCATAAAAAGGAGTCTCCAAAATCAAGTAGGTGCTCCTTCTATTATGAAGCCTGTGGTTTGGTCACCGTGCACACTAGGGCCACATATAGGATATTTATGAAAACCAAAGAATTGGGGGAATCAATTTTTAGTCACATTTCTCTAGTAAAATGTACTGTGTTCCTTAGAAAAATGTATTAAAATTGAAAATCCGAAAAAAAAATGAAATTTTGAAATTTCACCTACACTTTGTTTTAATTCCTGTGAAACACCTAAAGGGTTAACAAACTTCCAAAATGCTGTTTTGAATACTGTGAGGGGTGCAGTTTTTGAAATGGCATCATTTATGGGGGTGTCTCACATACAAGTCCCTCAAAGTCACATCAGAACTGAACTGGTCCCTAAAAAAATCAGTGTTTGAAATTTTCTTGAAAATTTGAGAATTTGCTAGTCATATTTGAAGCCTCCTAGTGTCCAAAAAAATTAAAAGGAAGTTGAAATAATGATTGCAACATAAAGTAGACATATGGTCTTTGTTAGTTATTAACTATTTTGAGTGGTATGATTATTTGTCTCACAAGCAGAAAATGTGACATTTTGCATATTGCTAAATTTTCCATTTTTTCACGATATTTTGGTATTTTTCACAAAAAAACACAGACTGTATCGACCCAAATTTACCACTAACTTGAAGTACAATGTGTCACGAGAAAACAATCTCAAAATCACTGGGATAAGTAAAAGCAAAAAAAAGTTATCCCCACTTAAGTGATACATGTCAGATTTGAAAAAAAGGGCTCTGTCATGAAGGGGTTAAAACTTGGACTGTAATACCCCTTTCACACCAGAAATGCAGAGACAAACCCGGGAATTACATTCCCGGGACAAGCAGGGACATTCCCGGGTTGGGACCCATTCACACATGCTTTTGAAGCAGGGACAACCCGGGTCGGCACCTTTCACACTGAACCCGGGATGACCCTGCATTTCTATGAGAATAGCATTGAAAATGGCCTTTTTTAGGCTCACATTAGATTATTAATAATTAAGACACAAAACATTTGTAGTGTTTCAGCCTTTGTTTACTTGTATAAAACAAATTAAAAGGCATATGAAAGCATCTTCCCCTCTAATGATTAATAGCTCCCTCACCTCCTCATTTGTCCAAGACATGGCACACATTGCAGGCTTTCAGGGGTTAAAATGCACTTCTGGGGTCTGTGGAGCCACAGAACATGCACAGTGTCTCCCTGCACTCTGGGCGTGTCTGTGAGTGTCCACCACAACAGGAAGTTGCCCTGCTAGCAAATCAGCACTAGCAGAGGCAACACGGGAAGCAGGGACATGTCCCTGCATCTTTCACACCAGCCAGTAACCCTGGAAGGACCCGGGAGCAACCCTGCTACCTACCAGGGTTGAATTGCTGGCAAATTAACCCGGGAATTTGTCCCTGGAACCTTTCACACCAGAGCTAGTCCGGGGTTGTTCCCGGACCCAACCCGGGAATTTAGGCTGATGTGAAAGGGGTATTAGGCATATTTTGGGAAACTCTAGGATAAAGTGTGATGTTGGCAACAGTATCGGCAAGTAAACCAATCAGATAGAGCTGGATTAAGGATTGGGGGGTCTAATGCACCTAAGAAAAGCCCTAAGGTCTAAAATTAAAATCAGAGCATCGCAATCACTAAATTCATTTATTTTTTAAATGATTGGGTAACTGGCCTTATTTGCATGAAGCAATTCATATACCACCGGTGCTCATATATGTAAGATTAGCAGGGCCAGAATCTTAGCATTTATTTAGTGGAGATGGAGCTGAAACTTCACGTTTTCATCTGGAACGCTAAATGCAGCAGCAGTATTAGGAAATACTACTAGAATATCTGTCAGTGGTAACAGACTAGGAAACAGCGAGTAATTATACAGGTTATATTGGAAAAAGAAACATCTGCAATGTAGCCACAATGAGGAAAATGAAGTAAGGCACAATAGGCATTTACTAAATGTGAGCTGGAAAACAAAGAACAGACGATCGCTTCTGTATACATGAGCAAATACACTGTGGCCCTTATTCTAGTTGACTCGGTCGGATGCGTATTTCTGACGGCTACCCAGTGTTCTTAGCCCCGCCTACCATACGGATCGCCCACACCGTCCGAATGCTAGGTCAGCTGTCCGCCCCCCACACGTGCGTCACGGCCGGATTACCATACGCATGCCCAGCTATTGCCAGAGGGGAAATAATGCCGACATTGCAGTCAAAGGTCACGAGGGAACAGCTAATAACCGCATAACCATGGACCAAAGTTCCCCACTGATTACTGAAGATCTGATGTACAAAACAGCAGACAGCAAGTAAAATGGCTGCCACCAGTATGCATAGGCGACATATTGTCCTGTGGCATACATCCCTACCAGCTACCACCATGGGAAAATATTTCATTTATTTACCGTTTCTTATATAGCGCAGCATATACCGTTGCGCTTTAAGATTTTGGCAGATCTCGTACCAGCGCCGCCAGTGGCCGACTTGAACTCTAAAATGGCGCCAATATCAGACATAAAATCCTACCAATGCCACCCGCAGGAAACAAATCTAAATGACATAGATAGCAACCTCTATCTACTGTATATTATAAAATAATATACCATAAGTCCTGAATAAAACACAAAGGAATGGTAACAAGAGAAATACTCCCTCTAATAATGGGGGCCAATAGCTCCGCAGATTTCCCTACCAAACATGCTGGAAAGGCTAAAAATCATTCCTGTTACTTAAAGCCAAAGCCGTGCAAATGCTTGTACAAGATTAACTGAAATACCGCCCCCGGCCTGGGGTAACCCGGCCCCGCATAGTGTGTCTATAAACCCTAACTGACGGGGCTAAGCAGGATACAGCATAGCAGCCCCAGCACCTAACCGGACCCCGCCAGTATGAACGGCGCCAGAGAGATACTCCGCTGCACAGCCGAAACCTGCAGATGTCCCAGCCCGGACTCGGCCAGAAGGACCCGCGATTAATGGCGCCCGCAGCTTTAGAGGCTCCATCACAGGCCGCGTCGCTGCTGCGATAAACTACCGGCATCACTGTGACCAGGAGGCCCAGCGCCGCAAACCTAAGCGACCCGCGGAAGTTAAACTGCTAATTACACTGTGACGTGACCCGGTGCCTATACAGCGCAAGGGGACACGGCAAATGCTCAGGCCCAGCAAATGCAATATGGATAGATGAAGGAGAGAATATAACAAATAGGAAGAAATACAGATTAGAATATAGATGAGAGATTTAGCAGAGAAAGAAAAAGAAAAGTGAAAACAGAAAGATGATACAATATGAGCAGTATTTAACCACTTCAACAATATACTTATCAGCACAACGAATCTGACTGAAAAGAGATGGAACCTTCTAGATCATAGGCATATATCAGATGTAGAGCCACTCCCCTGATATTCCATCAACCAATCAAATCAGTACTCCCTTCACACAATGTTCCTCCCCTTAAAACCTCACCCCCCACATGCCAGTGTATATGATTCCGTTACATGCCCATGCTGGTAAGCTTATGTTGCTTCGGATAAACTAGCTATCCTCTGCAATCTTTCTCACATAGGGCGAGATTCACCAAACTAAAAATGCCGTAAAAACCCTGTTTTCTGGGTTTTTACCGCATTTTCATAGCCAGCAAAGCCCCACCGCCCACCCATAGGCTTCCATGGGTTACGCTATCTAGAACTGGCGTAATCCCATGGAAGCCTATGGGCAGCGGCGTAACTATAGCACCGCAGCCCCCCCGCCAAGCACCGGTCGCCCATGCAAACCCCCCCCAATCCCCCGCAGCCTTACCTATCTCGCTGGTCCCGGCAGCTCCGTTCTTCTGCTGAGGACCACCACAAAATGGCTGCCCCCATATAGCACACAGTTCTCTGAAACTGTCTGCTGTATGGGGGTGGCCATTTTGTGGTGGTCCTCAGCAGAAGAACGGAGCCGCCGGGCTCAGCGCGATAGGTAAGGCTGCGGGGGATTGGGCGGGTTTGCATGGGCGATGGGTGCTTGGCGGGGTGGTGGCGGGGCACCCAAAACTTAGCTACGCCGCTGCCTATGGGCTTCTCTTAGCATCCCCTGCCGTCCCCAGTCGATCCGCGCTGCCCTCCCCTCCCCTGTGTCCGGGCAGCCTCCTGCTGTGCTGCCCAGACAGTGACCTCCTCCTCCCTGCACAGCTTCCGGGTGCAGGGAGGAGGAAACGGAGCCCTTACAGCCAGGTAAGGGTGCAGGGAGGGAGGGGAGTCCCGCTACACATCGCCGGTCATCAGCTTAGTGCATCTGGCCCTGTGTGTGTTACTGTTTTGTATCTGTGTTTTAAGTTGTCAATGAATATAAAACAAGGTGTGACAGCACCACATAGTGACACACAAAAGAAAAATAAACATTGGAAAATTGAGAAAAACATCGATAAATCTAGTGACGTTGAGGAAACATTGGATTGGGTTAAACATCGAACATTGGAACCATAAATCCGATGTTGTCGATGAAACATCATATGATTACCCATCCCTACCTACCAGTGTCCCTCTTCACTAAAAGCTACAAGTTGGGAGGTATGGGGGAGGGTACAGAAGAGCCTCTGCCTCTCACATCTCCTCCATCCCATGCAGAGCTCTTGTTAGGACTTACCACAGGCGCCTCTCTCAGCATCTGCCGCATACTCCCTCCTGCCGCCTGTCTGGTGTCCATGCCGGCGGTACCAGGGCTAGGGCCACTTGTCACTATATATATCATGGTGGGGAATCAGGGTGTCAGTCTCCCCTGGGCTGCGGCTGGGCTGAGCACGGCTCCGATCATCCACCCTGCTGCTGCTGGGCTCCCTGCAATCTGGTGGTCTGGTGAAGCGGGGCTGCGGACAGGCTGTACACAGGGAGATGCTGGACTCCTCCCGCCGGATACACTGACTGCTACTGCCGGCTGCTTCTCTCGCTGCGAATGCGCCCCCGCCCGGCCCAGCAGCAGCAGCATGACAGGGAGCCGCACACATGACGGAGGCAGCTGCAGTTCCGCCCAGCAGCCACTAGGGGCAGAGTTCCCCGGGGGCGGCGCTGTGTGTGTGATGCTGCGTCACTGTAGGGCAGGTTCCCGCCCGGGCTGCTGCGGTGACAGAGGAGGAGAAGACTCCCGGTACCGGGCATGGGAATGGCCCTGGAGGCACCTGTCAGCACCCGGGCCCAGCCGCTGTGTGGAGGAGAGGTAGCGCGGTGGCGGCAGAGCAGGCGGCCCTCAGGGAGAGCAGGTCAGTGTGTGTGATGTGGGCGGGGCTGGCTCCCTGCGGCCGGTGTCCCCTCAGCTCTCACATTTCTCTCTCATTTATGCTCATTTGTTGTTTTTATGTCTATTATTAGTTTTATACACAATAATTATTGGGGTTATTATATTGTCCGTATTATTACTGATATTATGTCACATGTCACTGCTGCTGTATAGGGGGGGGGGGGAATGGGAGTGGGTGCTGTGGTGAAACAATACACTGATCACATAAGCAGCTGTATGCAGTGATCTGTGTGTAATAAGAGGGGGCTGCACTGATGCCACCACTGTTATATACACACGCACATTACACTCACACTTCTGATACATACAGGTGACTGGCGTCTGGGATGCCGGCATACAGAATACCGACACCGGCATCCCGAAGGAGGGAATCCTGACAGGGGTTAGGTAATCTTACTTACTACTCATTTGGTTCCCCCCCCCCCCTTTCATCACCCCCCAAAAATAAAAAAAACTTCCACAGCCTATCCCTCCACCCCCTGTAACCTGTCCTTAACCCTCCCATCTGCAGCCTGTACCTATCAGCAGGGTCTGTCCTACCATTACGCTGAGTGCGCTGCTGTGTGAGGCGCCAGGCTGGGGAGGGCGCCGCAGCCTGGCATGCCTCAGCGCCACTCTTGTGGTCTACGCCTGCCTCGGACACTGACCCCTCTGACAGGTGACAGGACAAGAGCAGCGTTGCCCAGACTGCTGTGTGACACAGGGCAGTTATAGCGACCACATCCTGTGCACTGGAAGACAGGACACTATCAGCCTGGCCAGGGGCTTACATCCTCCCTCATCAGTCCCTCTGAGCTGCAGGAAGTGCTGTGACTGGTGCCTGTGTTCCCCACACATCCTCCCACCCAGCTCTGTAACTATATACACCCCGCAGACCCCAGAATATGTACCCCCAGAGTGTGGCTCCTCTCACATGCAGTCTTGGTCTTATACCCAGGTACTTGTGTTGGCTTGCTGAGGGAGGAGGAAGAAGATGGGGTCGGTGATTCCAGGGGTGGAAGAAGGATGGCAGCAGAAGAAAATGGGAGCCCCACTGGCCCATGATGGATGGCGGCTCGGTTACCAGTGTTCTCGGAGAGCACAGACACTGTCAACTTGGGAAGAGTTACAAGAAGGTGAGTGTGGTCTGGGACCGGAGGCCGATATCTGTATGTGTATGGGGGAGGTGATGGATAGTCACTTTGGGGGATGCATAGTCACTAGGTGGGATGGATAGTCACTATGGGGGATGGATAGTCACTAGTGGGGATTGATAGTCACTAGGGGGGATGGATAGTCACTATGGGGGATGAATAGTCACTAGGGGGAGGGCTAGTCACTAGTGGGGATGGAAAGGAACTAGTGGGGATGGATAGGAACTAGTGGGGATGGATAGTCACTATGAGGAATAATTAGTCACTAGTGGGGATGAATAGTCACTAGTGGCGATGGATAGTCACTATGGGGGATGGATAGTCACTAGGGGGAGGGATAGTCACTATGGGGGATGGATAGTCACTAGTGGGGATGGATAGTCACTAGGGGAGATGGATAGTCACTATGGGGGATGGATAGTCACTAGGGGGTAGGGATAGTCACTAGTGGGGATGGATGGGAACTAGTGGGGATGGATAGGAACTAGTGGGGATGGATAGTCACTATGGGGGATAATTAGTCACTAGTGGGGATGGATAGTCACTAGTGGCGATGGATAGTCACTATGGGGGATGGATAGTCACTAGGGGGAGGGATAGTCACTATGGGGGATGGATAGTCACTAGTGGGGATGGATAGTCACTAGGGGAGATGGATAGTCACTATGGGGGATGGATAGTCACTAGGGGGGAGGGATAGTCACTAGTGGGGATGGATGGGAACTAGTGGGGATGGATAGGAACTATGGGGGATAATTAGTCACTAGTGGGGATGGATAGTCACTAGTGGCGATGGATAGTCACTATGGGGGATGGATAGTCACTAGGGGGAGGGATAGTCACTAGGGGGAGGGACAGGCACTATTGGGGAGGGATAGTCACTAGTGGGGATGGATAGTCACTATGGGGGATGGATAGTCACTAGGGGGGATGGATAGTCATGGGGGATGGATAGTCACTAGGGGGGATGGATAGTCACTAGGGGGGATGGATAGTCACTAGAGTGGAGGGATAGTCACTAGGGTGGAGGGATAGTCACTATGGGGGATGGATAGTCACTATGGGGGATGGATGGTCACTAGGGGGGATGGATAGTCACTAGGGGGAGGGATAGGCACTAGGGGGGATGGATAGTCACTATGGGGGATGGATAGTCAGTAGAGGGGATGGATAGTCACAATGGAGGATGGATAGTCACTATGGGGGAGGGATAGTCACTAGGGAGGAGGGATAGTCACTATGGGGGATGGATGGTCACTAGTGGGGATGGATAGTCACTAGGGGGAGGGATAGTCACTAGGGGGGATGGATAGTCACTAGGGGGGATGGATAGTCACTATGGGGGATGGATAGGCACTAGGGGGGATGGATAGTCACTATTGGGGATGGGTAGTCACTATGGGGGATGGATAGGCACTAGGGGGGATGGATAGTCACTATGGGGGATGGATAGTCACTATGGGGGAGGGATAGTCACTATGGGGAATGAATGGTCACTAGTGGGGATGGATAGTCACTAGGGGGAGGGATAGTCACTAGGGGGATGGATAGGCACTAGGGGGGATGGATAGTCACTATGGGGGATGGATAGGCACTATGGGGGATGGATAGTCACTATGGGGGATGGATAGTCACTATGGGGGATGGATAGGCACTAGGGGGGATGGATAGTCACTATGGGGGATGGATAGGCACTAGGGGGGATGGATAGTCAATATGGGGGATGGATAGTCACTATGGGGGATGGATAAGCACAAGGGGGGATGGATAGTCACTATGGGGGATGGATAGTCACTATGGGGGATGGATAGGCACTAGGGGGGATGGATAGTCACTATGGGGGATGGATAGGCACTAGGGGGGATGGATAGTCACTATGGGGGATGGATAGTCACTAGGGGGATGGATAGTCACTAGGGTGGAGGGATAGTCACTATGGGGGATGGATAGTCACTATGGGGGATAGATGGTCACTAGGGGGGATGGATAGTCACTAGGGGGAGGGATAGGCACTAGGGGGGATGGATAGTCACTATGGGGGAGGCATAGTCACTAGGGGGAGGGATAGTCACTAGGGGGGAGGGATAGTCACTATGGAGGATGGGTAGTCACTATGGGGATGGATAGACACTAGGGTGGATGTATAGTCAGTAGAGGGGATGTATAGTCACTAGGGGGGATGGATAGTCACTATGGGGGATGGATAGTCACTATGGGGGATGGATAGGCACTAGGGGGGATGGATAGTCACTAGTGGGGATGGATAGTCACTATGGGGGATGGATAGTCACTAGGGGGGATGGATAGTCACTAGGGTGGAGGGATAGTCACTATGGGGGATGGATAGTCACTATGGGGGAAAGATGGTCACTAGGGGGGATGGATAGTCACTAGGGGGAGGGATAGGCACTAGGGGCGATGGATAGTCACTATGGGGGATGGGTAGTCACTATGGGGATGGATAGTCACTAGGGTGGATGTATAGTCAGTAGAGGGGATGTATAGTCACTATGGGGGATGGGTAGTCACTATGGGGGATGGGTAGTCACTATGGGGGATGGATAGTCACTATGGGGGATGGATAGTCACTATGGGGGATGGGTAGTCACTATGGGGGATGGATAGTCACTATGGGGGATGGGTAGTCACTATGGGGGATGTATAGTCACTATGGGGGATGGATAGTCACTAGGGGGGATGGATAGTCACTATTGGGGATGGATAGTCACTATGGGGGATGGATAGTCACTATGGGGGATGGATGGTCACTATGGGGGATGGATGGTCACTATGGGGGATGGATGGTCACTATGGGGGATGGATAGTCACTATGGGGGATGGATAGTCACAATGGGGGATGGATAGTCACTAGGGGGAGGGATAGTCACTATGGGGGATGGATAGTCACATTTCTACGGTGTTCCAGAAATCTCACTCTCAAAGGTCTGGTCGTTCTCCCCACAACTGAAGGCCAATAAATCAATGACATAATTGCTATTACAATGTATATAGCCCCTAATGTCATGGGGATTCTTATCACCTTTGATTAGAATCGATTTTGTTCTATTTTGAATATGCCCACAGGTAATGCAGAAATTTCTGCCACATTTGTAGCACCCCTGAGTATTCTGTGTCAACCACATACTTGGGGTGTCAGGTGTCCGGTCCCCTATTACTGTTGCATTTAGCTTCTTTCAGTTCGCTAGAAGCCAATAAAATTTTTAGTGATCTGTTTTTTTTTGTTTAATAAAAGAGGGTTTGACCGGTAGTATTTCTTTCAATGTATGATCTTGTTTCAAAATATTGTAGTTTTTCTGAATTATGTTCCTAACCTCCCTGTATTGGGAATTAAAGGTGGATATAAAAGACATCCTGTTCTCCTTTGGGATGGAAATCGATTTCTTTTTAGGGACCAGTAATGTCTCTCTGTCGTATTTTTTAACCTCCTATATTGCTCCTTTCACCAAATGTTCAGGGTAACCTCTTTATACGAAAGACTTGGCTAAGTCTTCCACTTGATCTGATTGTACATCTGAACAATTCCGCCTAAAATGAAGCATTTGTCCCTTTGGGATGTTCATCTTCCAAGAGGGATGATGTGCACGATGATAGTGCAAATATGAATTTGTATTGACAGTTTTCTTAAAATTAGAGACATGAACTCGGCCTTCTCTGATTTCTAAACTGGCATCCAAAAAGTCAATCTTAGTGAAATGTGTATGTGAATTTAAGATGAAATAAATTAGAATTAAGGTGAGCGATGAAAGAAAGTGCTGAAGACAGATCCCCATCCCAAATAATAAAAAGATCATCTATGTAACGACCATAGAGGACCAGGCCCGCCCCCCAGCCGCCCCCCCCCCCCCCCCCCCCCGCACAAGGAGGTCCTCAACCTCCCCCATGTAGAGGTTGGCATAGCTGGGTGCAAACCTGGTCCCCATGGCCGTCCCCATAGTTTGAAGGTAGTGGGTGCCTAAAAAAGAAAAATAATTGTGATTTAATATGAAAGTGATGGAGTCTAGAATAAACTGAATATGTTCCACACTGAGGTCACCATCTTAATAGAGTCTTTTTTCCACCGCCCTAACTCCCGATTCATGGGGAATATTAGAATAGAGGCTCTGTACGTCCAAGGTCATAAATGCGTATGAGTCTTTCCACTCTATTTGATTAATCAAATTCAAGAAGTGGGTCGTGTCTTTAATGTGAGACCTCAGTGTGGACACCTGTGGTAGCAAATATGTATCGACATAGTGAGATAAATTAGAGGTTAAAGACCCAGCACCCGAAATAATAGGACGACCCGGGGGTGCTGTGAGGGACTTGTGGATTTTGAGGAGGTGATAGTATACTGGGGTAATGGGATGTTCAGCTAAGAGAAAGCGGAGTTCATCCTGTGAAATAATAGTAGCCTCAAATGCTTTATCCAATAAGAATTTCAAAGATTTAATGACGTTGGGGGTGGGGCTTATGGATAGTTTTTTATGTACTTCCTCATCCTCCAGCTGTCTTAAAGCTTCTCTGTTTTGGATAATTACCCCCCCCCCCCCCTTATTGGCCTGCTTTATTACGATAGAGGTGTCTTTTATTAATTTATTAAGTGTGTTCTTTTTGTATCTTGTGAGGTTATCTTTCAATTCTGTTTTGTTTTGTGAAGAGCACAAGTTTTTAAAGTCCTTGAGGGTCAATTTATAGAGGCTCTCTATATAGGTCCCTTTAGATTTTATAGGGAAAAACTGCCACTGCCGGTCTCCACCGTGGAACTGCCGGGGAAACCCCACCGCCACTGCGGTTTGCGCTGGGGTTTCCACAGCGAGAGTTTCAGGTGCAGCTCAGCCAGACCGCACCCAGCAGCGCTTGGTGGCAGGGGTGAGTTACCTGCTGGACACCTGACTAGCGGGTGCCCCGGCAGTATTATAGTGCGGCAGTGCGGGAAGGCGTCATAATGGTGGGGACGGAGCTTCCTATCCCAGCAGCCCTGCTCAGAGAGGCCGGCGGCCATCTTCCCGCACGAGGCTGTATACTGCTGCACCCACATGTAGCTGCCACTGCCGCTGCAGGAGATCAGGGGGCGTGAGTAGTGGGGTAGATTTGTACTGCACAGCGGTGCATCCTCTACCCAGCACTGTTTGCTATTGCCTTTCAGGCTGGTGGTAAAAGCCTAGGCTGCTTCTCCCCTCGATCAGCCACCAGGGCCAGCATGGGCTCAGGCAGAGGCATCCTAGGTGGCTAGCCTATCTCCCCTCTAAATCTTCACCTCATTTAACTAAAAAGAGGCTTTTGACAGCTGTTTTACAGACTGATTCCTCTGATGCTGCCGGGAGAAGAGGCGGGGGAAGTCGCTGGTGGGAGGAGCAAGCTTCTCCGACTAGCGACCATTAGGGGGCTAAAAACAGGAGCACGCACCCAGCGATTTATCACTGGTGCACCATCCAATAGCTGGCAATATGGTCGCTCGGCCGCCCCTAGGCACACGCCTCCACATCAGGTTTACTGGGGGCATCCTAAACACACATGTATCCCGCATCTATGATGTGCAGCATGGAGGAGATGGTGACACTCCGCTAGGGGGAACAACTATGTGCAGAGACACACCTGGGGTCATGGATAAGGCACCTAGGGAGGGGCACACATGGGGGTCGTGGGTTAGGCACATTGGGGTAGCACAAAAGGAGGCAGATGCGTAAATGGAAGCGGGTTCTGTGGAAAAAGGCACATGACGGGGCACAGGCAAATATGGGAATAGATGCACATATATGGCAAACCTTACATGCCACTGCCGTACATGGGCATTTATTCCCACAAGTAGCACAAGTGGGGGGTCAGGGACATATATGGGGGGCACATGTTGGAGGTCATAGACATATATGGGGGAGAAATACACAGAAAATGTATAAACAGTGCACTAGATGGCTGTCAGCTGCCAACACCATAATGAGGAGGTCTGACTAACATCTCTGGGTGAGGCCCATAGTATACACAGATATCACCCATCGGGCTGGCGGGTGTACATCTCTGGGTGAGGCCCATAGTATACACAGATATCACCCATCGGGCAGGCGGGTGTACATCTCTGGATGAGGCCCATAGTATACACAGATATCACCCATCGGGCTGGCCATCGAGCTGGCGGGTGTACATCTCTGGATGAGGCCCATAGTATACACAGATATCACCCATCGGGCTGGCGGGTGTACATCTCTGGGTGAGGCCCATAGTATACACAGATATCACCCATCGGGCTGGGGAGTGTACATCTCTGGGTGAGGCCCATAGTATACACAGATATCACCCATCGGGCTGGCAGGTGTACATCTCTGGGTGAGGCCCATAGTATACACAGATATCACCCATCGAGCTGGCGGGTGTATATCTCTGGGTGAGGCCCATAGTATGCACAGATATCACCCATCGAGCTGGCGGGTGTACATCTCTGGATGAGGCCCATAGTATACACAGATATCACCCATCGGGCTGGCGGGTGTACATCTCTGGGTGAGGCCCATAGTATACACAGATATCACCCATCGGGCTGGGGAGTGTACATCTCTGGGTGAGGCCCATAGTATACACAGATATCACCCATCGAGCTGGCGGGTGTACATCTCTGGATGAGGCCCATAGTATACACAGATATCACCCATCGGGCTGGGGGGTGTACATCTCTGGATGAGGCCCATAGTATACACAGATATCACCCATCGGGCTGGGGAGTGTACATCTCTGGGTGAGGCCCATAGTATGCACAGATATCACCCATCGGGCTGGCGGGTGTACATCTCTGGATGAGGCCCATAGTATACACAGATATCACCCATCGGGCTGGCGGGTGTACATCTCTGGGTGAGGCCCATAGTATACACAGATATCACCCATCGGGCTGGGGAGTGTACATCTCTGGGTGAGGCCCATAGTATACACAGATATTACCCATCGGGCTGGCGGGTGTACATCTCTGGGTGAGGCCCATAGTATACACAGATATCACCCATCGAGCTGGCAGGTGTACATCTCTGGGTGAGGCCCATAGTATGCACAGATATCACCCATCGAGCTGGCGGGTGTACATCTCTGGGTGAGGCCCATAGTATGCACAGATATCACCCATCGAGCTGGCGGGTGTACATCTCTGGGTGAGGCCCATAGTATACATAGATATCACCCATCGGGCTGGCGGGTGTACATCTCTGGATGAGGCCCATAGTATACACAGATATCACCCATCGGGCTGGCAGGTGTACATCTCTGGGTGAGGCCCATAGTATACACAGATATCACCCATCGAGCTGGCGGGTGTATATCTCTGGGTGAGGCCCATAGTATACATAGATATCACCCATCGGGCTGGCGGGTGTACATCTCTGGATGAGGCCCATAGTATACACTGATATCACCCATCGGGCGGGCGGGTGTACATCTCTAGGTGAGGCCTATAGTATACACAGATATCACCCATCGGGTGGGCAGGTGTACATCTCTGGGTGAGGCCCATAGTATACACAGATATTACCCATCGGGCTGGGGAGTGTACATCTCTGGGTGAGGCCCATAGTATACACAGATATCACCCATCGAGCTGGCGGGTGTATATCTCTGGGTGAGGCCCATAGTATACATAGATATCACCCATCGGGCTGGGGAGTGTACATCTCTGGGTGAGGCCTATAGTATACACAGATATCACTCATCGGGTGAGCGGGTGTACATCTCTGGATGAGGCCCATAGTATACACTGATATCACCCATCGGGCGGGCGGGTGTACATCTCTAGGTGAGGCCTATAGTATACACAGATATCACCCATCGGGTGGGCGGGTGTACATCTCTGGGTGAGGCCCATAGTATACACAGATATTACCCATCGGGCTGGGGAGTGTACATCTCTGGGTGAGGCCCATAGTATACACAGATATCACCCATCGTGCTGGCGGGTGTACATCTCTGGATGAGGCCCATAGTATACACAGATATCACCCATCGGGTGAGTGGGTGTACATCTCTGGATGAGGCCCATAGTATATACAGATATCACCCATCGGGCTGGCGGGTGTACATCTCTGGATGAGGCCCATAGTATACACAGATATCACCCATCGGGCTGGCGGATGTACATCTCTGGATGAGGCCCATAGTATACACAGATATCACCCATCGGGCTGGCTGGTGTACATCTCTGGGTGAGGCCCATAGTATACACAGATATCACCCATCGGGCTGGCAGGTGTACATCTCTGGATGAGGCCCATAGTATACACAGATATCTCCCATCGGGCTGGCAGGTGTACATCTCTGGATGAGGCCCATAGTATACACAGATATCACCCATCGGGCTGGCGGGTGTACATCTCTGGATGAGGCCCATAGTATACACAGATACAGTATAAAGACAATTACATAACCTTTGGCCCCTTTGGGGCTGGTTCTATGTCTCAGACAATGTGGTTGTACAGCGGGCCTGGTCCCTTATCCTAATGTTAGAGTCCATAGGGTTACTGTGGGGTGGGGGGTCCTGCACACAGAATCTGTTACCAACCTGTGCACCCCTCTGAGTGAGATCTTAGTTCATACTCTGATGTTGGTGCGGTCACTGTATGACTTTGGGCCTAATTCCACACAGATCTCTAATCAGAGAAATTGCAGTGGACTGTGAGGAGAAAGACGTTATCTTCCTTCCACTGAAGCTTCGTCCCTCATGATCCATCTTCTGTTCATTGACGCGTTCATCTGCACCATGCACTTGGATGTATACGCTGTCTGATGGCTGATGTCCTCCCCTCCCGGCCAGATTACACCACCCCATGAACTACAACTCAAATAAAGACAAGGAGACGGATATAGGGGGAAAGGAATCAAAGCTTTTATTGATAACTTGTTAGTTTTTTTTTTGTTTTTTTTTTAAGGTTGTCCTCTAGAGGACCTATATGGTGGCAGCCTCGTGACTCACGAAGAGTCGTCCTTCAGCACTCAGAAGAGGAAACCCCCCTGTGGGGGAAACCTCTGGGGAACCATGGCTGGAAGGACCGCCCTTCCCTCTGGGCATTAAGAGGCTCTGTAGCTGTAGCCAGTGGGCTGGTGAGATGTATGTGGTGCTATTTGTCTAGAAAAATAGGTGCAGTGGAATGGGCAGAGCTGTGGGTAATGTGGGAGGAGCTACAGCTTGTGGTTTGGGCTTGGAGACATATGCTGGTGGATGGGCTGGTAGACCTATACACTGGTGACTGGGGGGAGTGGGTCAAGGAGATCTGTACAGTACGGGTGGGTCAAGGAGACCTGTACAGTATGCTTGAGACTGGGGTTTGGTCAGAATAACTTACACAGGGCTGCAGTAATTATGCCCCAGCCCTTACACAACCACCAGGGCCGGATTAAGCCCTCGGGGCAACCGCTGGAGTGATGCCTGGTGATCCCTGGGTCAGTGGGGTAGTGCAATGTGTGAATCAGTGTACTGGGGGGCCCTCAATGGTGCAGCACTATGTGTGTATCATTGTGCTGAGGTGTTCAGTAGTGCTGTGTGTGTGTGTGTATCATTGTACTGGGGGGCTCAGTGGTGCAGTGCTATGTGTGTATCAGTCTGCTGGGAGGTCAGTGGTGCAGTGCTGTGTGTATTGGTGTGCTGGGGTGGGCTCAGTGGTGCAGTGTTAAGTGCATATCAGTGTGTTGGGGTGGGCTCAGTGGTGCAGTGCTATGTGTGTATCAGTGTGCCGGGGGGCTAAATGGTGCAGCACTGTGTGTGTATCAGTCAGATGGGGGGGTTGGCTCAGTGGTGCAGTGCTATGTGTCAGTGGTGTGTGTGTGTGTCATTGTACTGGGGGTGGGCTCAGTGGTGCAGTGCTCTGTAATACTTTGCTGGGGGGTTCAGTGGTGCATTGCTATGTGTGTTTCAGTGTGCTCGGGGGTCAATGGTGCAGCACTATGTGTGTATCATTGTGTTGAGGTTCTCAGTGGTGCAGTGCTGTGTGTGTATCAGTGTGCTGGGGGGGCTCAGTGGTGCAGTGCTATGTGTGTATCAGTGTGCTGGGGGACTCAATGGTGCAGTGCTATGTGTGTATTAGTGTGCTGGGGGGCTCAATGGGGCAGTGCTATGTGTGTATCAGTGTGCTGGGGGCCTTAGTGGTGCAGTGCTATTTGTGTATCAGTGTGCTGGGGGGGTTCAGTGCTATTTGTGTGTCAATGTGCTGGGGGGGGGGCTCAGTGGGGCAGTGCAATGTATGGATCAGTGTGCTCAGGTGCTCAGTGGTGCAGTGCTGTGTGTGTGTATCATTGTGCTGGGGGGGCTCAGTGGTGCATTGCTATGTGTGTATCAGTGTGCTGGGAGGTTCAATGGTGCAGTGTTATGTGTGTATCATTGTGCTGGGGGGCTCAGTGGTGCAGTGCTATGTGTGTATCAGTGTGCTTGGGGGGGGCTCAGTGGTGCAGTGCTGTGTGTATCAGTGTGCTGGGGTGGGCTCAGTGGTGCAGTGTTAAGTGTATATCAGTGTGCTGGAGAGGCTCAGTGGTGCAGTGCTGTGTGTGTGTGTGTATCAGTGTGCTGTGTAATAAACCAGTGCTGCCCTACACAGTGTGGTATACTACCTGGCTGTTGGTGTGAGCGCTGCTGAGCTCAGAATGGCATCTCGCTCTGATCTTCCTACTGGCCGGATGTCCCTGGCAGGGATCTCCAGGTGGTGCTGATGTACGAGATCCCGCTGAATGCTGCCTGGTCTTGGGCTGGTATTGGTGGTCTCTGGGCCTCTGCTGCTTCCATCCTTTCCAAGCTGAGCTTTTTGGAGACAGCGTGTGTAATGGTTGGCTACAGAGAGAGGAGATAAAGGGGTGTCAGTGATCACTGCATCTGGCACTGGAATTAGTGAGCTGGAGACATTATGGAGAGGTTAGATGTCAGGCTCTTACAGCGTGGTCTATATAACGTATAAATGTCACACAAATGTCGGAACCTGTCACTCAGGCCGTACATTACAGCAATGTTACTGCAGACGCTGAGTTACTGCGACGTAACAACATAGGAAGCTCTGGGGAAACGCGTCTGTGACTGACACCAGAAGGAATGCGGATGGGGTTGCAGCTGACTTTGGAATATTGGCTACGAGAGTATGTTAGTAATAGTCTCCTATGTCTTATGCTAGGTACACGCTGTCCATACTGTTAGCTATGTCATCGGTGACGTGGGAGCCATGATATATCGCATACACACTGACATCACCCGCTCCGTACCTGCAGGCGTGGACTAGACCGTCAGTACTGAGCTGCATGTACAGGCCACAGGGAGAGGTCAATAACGATATGCGGGATGAAGCATCACTAACGGCATTGAGCGCACACACTGGATGATTTGCGCTATATAGCGATATTGTCCATGCTTACGGTATATCGCCCAGTGTGTACCCAGCATTACACTTGTGCAGCATTTAGTCCCACCCTGCCCAGGAGCCCATAGGCGTTCTGTGTGGTACTTACTGGCGCAGGTATGTAGGGGGGTACAAGCTTCAGTTCCTCCAAAGAGACCCAGTCCATGTCCTCAAAGAACACGTGGCGGCGGATGTTTCCATGGGCTCCGAGGCGTCTGGATGGATCCCGCTGGAGGAGCTTCTTCACCATGTTCCTGGCAGCAGCGCCTGGTGCGGCAAACAGTCTTCGATGGTAGTCAGGCGTTCCGGTGAGCATTTGTGTCAGGATAACTCCGAATGAGAACCAATCCACAGCGGCGCCGTACTCCTCGCAGGCCTCTATCTGCAGTACCAGAGCGATGCCAGTTACCAGCTTATTCACCAGCACTTTTACCATTATTTGTTATGTCATTGTCCCTATATATCAGTCCTCATAGGGGTAATGCTGTGATTCAGGGCACACATGTGTGACTGTATGTAACATGTAATAATGGGCCTGATTCAGGGCACACATGTGTGACCGTATGTAACATGTAATAATGGGCCTGATTCAGGGCACACATGTGTGACTGTATGTAACATGTAATAATGGGCCTGATTCAGGGCACTGATGTGTGACTGTATGTAACATGTAATAATGGGCCTGATTCGGGGCACTGATGTGTGACTGTATGTAACATGTAATAATGGGCCTGATTCAGGGCACATATGTGTGACTGTATGTAACATGTAATAATGGGCCTGATTCAGGACGCCGATGTGTGACTGTATGTAACATGTAATAATGGGCCTGATTCAGGGCACACATGTGTGACTGTATGTAACATGTAATAATGGGGCTGATTCAGGGCACTGATGTGTGACTGTATCTAACATGTAATAATGGGCCTGATTCAGGGCACTGATGTGTGACTGTATGTAACATGTAATAATGGGCCTGATTCAGGGCACTGATGTGTAACTGTATGTAACATGTAATAATGGGCCTGATTCAGGGCACACATGTGTGACTGTATGTAACATGTAATAATGGGGCTGATTCAGGGCACTGATGTGTGACTGTATGTAACATGTAATAATGGGCCTGATTCAGGGCACACATGTGTGACTGTATGTAACATGTAATAATGGGGATGATTCAGGGCACTGATGTGTGACTGTATGTAACATGTAATAATGGGCCTGATTCAGGGCACTGATGTGTGACTGTATGTAACGTGTAATAATGGGCCTGATTCAGGGCACACATGTGTGACTGTATGTAACGTGTAATAATGGGCCTGATTCAGGGCACTGATGTGTGACTGTATGTAACATGTAATAATGGGCCTAAATTCAGGGCACACATGTGTGACTGTATGTAACATGTAATAATGGGCCTGATTCAGGGCACTGATGTGTGATTGTATGTAACATGTAATAATGGGGCTGATTCAGGGCACTGATGTGTGACTGTATGTAACATGTAATAATGGGCCTGATTCAGGGCACTGATGTGTGACTGTATGTAACATGTAATAATGGGCCTGATTCAGGGCACTGATGTGTAACTGTATGTAACATGTAATAATGGGCCTGATTCAGGGCACACATGTGTGACTGTATGTAACATGTAATAATGGGGCTGATTCAGGGCACTGATGTGTGACTGTATGTAACATGTAATAATGGGCCTGATTCAGGGCACACATGTGTGACTGTATGTAACATGTAATAATGGGGCTGATTCAGGGCACTGATGTGTGACTGTATGTAACATGTAATAATGGGCCTGATTCAGGGCACTGATGTGTGACTGTATGTAACGTGTAATAATGGGCCTGATTCAGGGCACACATGTGTGACTGTATGTAACGTGTAATAATGGGCCTGATTCAGGGCACTGATGTGTGACTGTATGTAACATGTAATAATGGGCCTAAATTCAGGGCACACATGTGTGACTGTATGTAACATGTAATAATGGGCCTGATTCAGGGCACTGATGTGTGATTGTATGTAACATGTAATAATGGGCCTGATTCAGGGCACTGATGTGTGACTGTATGTAACATGTAATTATGGGCCTGATTCAGGGCACACATGTGTGACTTTTTATCATGTAATAATGGGCCTGATTCAGGGCACTGATGTGTGACTGTATGTAACATGTAATAATGGGCCTGATTCAGGGCAATGATGTGTGACTATGTAACGTGTAATAATGGGCCTGATTCAGGGCACTGATGTTTGACTGTATGTAACATGTAATAATGGGCCTGATTCAGGGCACTGATGTGTTACTGTATGTAACGTGTAATGGGCCTGATTCAGGGCAAACATGTGTGACTGTGTGTAACGTGTAATAATGGGCCTGATTCCGGGCACTGATATGTGACTGTATGTAACATGTAATAATGGGCCGGATTCAGGACACTGATGTGTGACTGTATGTAATATATAATAATGGGCCTGATTCAGAACACTGATGTGTGACTATATGTAACATGTAATAATGGGCCTGATTCAGGGCACTGATGTGTTACTTTATGTAACGTGTAATAATGGGCCTGATTCAGGGCAATGATATGTGACTGTATGTAACGTGTAATAATTGGCCTGATTAAGGGCACTGATGTGTGACTGTATGTAACATGTAATAATGGGCCTGATTCAGGGCACTGATGTGTGACTATGTAACATGTAACAATGGGCCTGATTCAGGGCACTGATGTGTGACTGTATCTAACATCTAATATTGGGCCTGATTCAGGGCACACATGTGTTACTGTATGTAACATGTAATAATGGGCCTGATTCAGGGCACTGATCTGTGACTGTATGTAACATGTAATAATGGGTCTGATTCAGGGCACTGATCTGTGACTGTATGTAACATGTAATAATGGGCCTGATTCAGTGCACTGATGTGTGACTGTATGTAACATGTAATAATGGGCCTGATTCAGGGCACTGATCTGTGACTGTATGTAACATGTAATAATGGGCCTGATTCAGGGCACTGGTGTGTGACTGTATGTAACGTGTAATAATGGGCCTGATTCAGGGCACTGATGTGTGACTATGTAACATGGAATAATGGGCCTGATTCAGGGCACACATGTGTTACTGTATGTAACATGTAATAATGGGCCTTATTCAGGGCACAGATGTGTGACTATGTAATATGTAATAATGGGCCTGATTCAGGGCAATGATGTGTGACTGTATGTAACAAGTAATAATAGGCCTGATTCAGGGCACTGACGTGTTACTGTATGTAACATTTAAAAATGGGCCTGATTCAGGGCACACATGTGTGACTGTATGTAACATGTAATAATGGGCCTGATTCAGGGCACTGATGTGTGACTGTATGTAACGTGTAATAATGGTCCTGATTCAGGGCACTGACGTGTGACTGTATGTAACGTGTAATAATGGGGCTGATTCAGGGCACTGATGTGTGACTGTATGTAACGTGTAATAATGGGCCTGATTCAGGGCACTGATGTGTGACTGTATGTAACGTGTAATAATGGGCCTGATTCAGGGCACTGATGTGTGACTGTATGTAACATGTAATAATGGGCCTGATTCAGGGCACTGATGTGTTACTTTATGTAACGTGTAATAATGGGCCTGATTCAGGGCAATGATATGTGACTGTATGTAACGTGTAATAATGGGCCTGATTCAGGGCACTGATGTGTGACTGTATGTAACATGTAATAATGGGCCTGATTCAGGGCACTGATGTGTGACTATGTAACATGTAACAATGGGCCTGATTCAGGGCACTGATGTGTGACTGTATCTAACATCTAATATTGGGCCTGATTCAGGGCACACATGTGTTACTGTATGTAACATGTAATAATGGGCCTGATTCAGGGCACTGATCTGTGACTGTATGTAACATGTAATAATGGTCCTGATTCAGGGCACTGATCTGTGACTGTATGTAACATGTAATAATGGGCCTGATTCAGTGCACTGATGTGTGACTGTATGTAACATGTAATAATGGGCCTGATTCAGGGCACTGATCTGTGACTGTATGTAACATGTAATAATGGGCCTAATTCAGGGCACTGATGTGTGACTGTATGTAACGTGTAATAATGGGCCTGATTCAGGGCACTGATGTGTGACTATGTAACATGTAATAATGGGCCTGATTCAGGGCACACATGTGTTACTGTATGTAACATGTAATAATGGGCCTGATTCAGGGCACAGATGTGTGACTATGTAATATGTAATAATGGGCCTGATTCAGGGCAATGATGTGTGACTGTATGTAACAAGTAATAATAGGCCTGATTCAGGGCACTGACGTGTTACTGTATGTAACATTTAATAATGGGCCTGATTCAGGGCACACATGTGTGACTGTATGTAACATGTAATAATGGGCATGATTCAGGGCACTGATGTGTGACTGTATGTAACGTGTAATAATGGTCCTGATTCAGGGCACTGACGTGTGACTGTATGTAACGTGTAATAATGGGGATGATTCAGGGCACTGATGTGTGACTGTATGTAACGTGTAATAATGGGCCTGATTCAGGGCACTGATGTGTGACTGTATGTAACGTGTAATAATGGGCCTGATTCAGGGCACTGATGTGTGACTGTATGTAACATGTAATAATGGGCCCGATTCAGGGCACACATGTGTTACTCTATGTAACATGTAATAATGGGCCTGATTCAGGATCAGCTGCAGTTATGCAGTCTGTCCTATGTTGGGGGTCGCCCAGCCCAGGATAAGGCCGCCAAGAATGTAAGTTAGCGTCCTGCAATGTGATGGCAATCTAATAGCGATTACATGTGAGAACCATAAGGCTAGCCCCCCCGCCGTCACAGTGCCGCCATATTTGTCACACAGCTGACGTGATAATGGTCCGGACCACACACCTGCTGCCATCACAATGTGACACTTAGCGCACTGGCCTGATAGCGGTATCGCTGCTAGCTGAATTACCCCTAATATGTATTAGAGACTGGTGTTATTATACCTCAGGACCATATCATGTGATTTCCCCGTGCCGCCCCCACACCGGCCACCTCCCTCCCCCCTCTGGGAACTCTCCTGGAGGGGGGAGATAGCATGTAGCCCAGTGTGATGTACAGGTGTCTTACAGTGTGTCCTGTGCAGCCATATTGCCCTTCCCCAGCCTTCCCTACAGTGTGTGTGCAGTCAGTAAGCAGCAGGGATATCCTGTGCCACTCACCTCAGGAGCAATGTAGTCGGGTGTACCAGCGTAGTCACTGGCTGTCCGGCCTCCATGCATGTTCACCAAGGCAATGCCGAAGTCGGCGATCTTCAGATGTCCAGTTCCAGCCACTAAGATGTTGTCCGGGTTCAGGTCTCTGTGATGACAATAAAACCTTTATGGTCACTTTGCTGTTGTGTACATAATGTATTACAGTAACATGAAATGACTTGTGTATAATCCTAGTATGTGGACTTTCCTTACAGGCTCCCGCTATACGATATACTAAGCATGGAGCCGGGGACTACAGATCTCACATACAGCCTGCTATCAGTGTGCCGTGACAGTGCCGCCAGTGCTGACAGCTCCTGGGAGGATCCTCTGACACATGTGAGTACAGATTACTCTCTGCTCACCCACAGATGCCAGGATAAATCACTTGTGCAGGAGATCCTTTATGTGCTGTGAGTCAGTGGTGGATTTCCTACTAGGCATGTCCCGAGGGGTGCCACCTGCAGGGGGCGGTACAGCGGGTGACTCTGCATGAGAGCCCGGCTAGGTGACTGGATAGTGTAAAACGTGTAGAGTAGGGAGCAGGCCTATTACACCTGCAGGGGGCGGTACAGCGGGTGACTGCATGAGAGCCCGGCTAGGTGACTGGATAGTGTAACACGTGTAGAGTAGGGAGCAGGCCTATTACACCTGCAGGGGGCGGCACAGCAGGTGACTCTGCATGAGAGCCCGGCTAGGTGACTGGATAGTGTAACACGTGTAGAGTAGGGAGCAGGCCTATTACACCTGCAGGGGGCGGTACAGCAGGTGACTCTGCATGAGAGCCCGGCTAGGTGACTGGATAGTGTAACACGTGTAGAGTAGGGAGCAGGCCTATTACACCTGCAGGGGGCGGTACAGCGGGTGACTCTGCATGAGAGCCGGCTAGGTGACTGGATAGTGTAACACGTGTAGAGTAGGGAGCAGGCCTATTACACCTGCAGGGCGCGGTACAGCGGGTGACTCTGCATGAGAGCCCGGCTAGTTGACTGGATAGTGTAACACGTGTAGAGTAGGGAGCAGGCCTATTACACCTGCAGGGGGCGGCACAGCGGGTGACTCTGCATGAGAGCCGGCTAGGTGACTGGATAGTGTAACACGTGTAGAGTAGGGAGCAGGCCTATTACACCTGCAGGGGGCTGTACAGCGGGTGACTCTGCATGAGAGCCCGGCTAGGTGACTGGATAGTGTAACACGTGTAGAGTAGGGAGCAGGCCTATTACACCTGCAGGGGGCGGCACAGCGGGTGACTCTGCATGAGAGCCCGGCTAGGTGACTGGATAGTGTAACACGTGTAGAGTAGGGAGCAGGCCTATTACACCTGCAGGGGGCGGTACAGCGGGTGACTCTGCATGAGAGCCCGGCTAGGTGACTGGATAGTGTAACACGTGTAGAGTAGGGAGCAGGCCTATTACACCTGCAGGGGGCGGTACAGCGGTGACTCTGCATGAGAGCCGGCTAGGTGACTGGATAGTGTAACACGTGTAGAGTAGGGAGCAGGCCTATTGCACCTGCAGGGGGCGGTACAGAGGGTGACTCTGCATGAGAGCCCGGCTAGGTGACTGGATAGTGTAACACGTGTAGAGTAGGGAGCAGGCCTATTACACCTGCAGGGGGCGGTACAGCGGGTGACTCTGCATGAGAGCCCGGCTAGGTGACTGGATAGTGTAACACGTGTAGAGTACGGAGCAGGCCTATTACACCTGCAGGGGGCGGTACAGCGGGTGACTCTGCATGAGAGCCCGGCTAGGTGACTGGATAGTGTAACACGTGTAGAGTAGGGAGCAGGCCTATTACACCTGCAGGGGGCGGTACAGCGGGTGACTCTGCATGAGAGCCCGGCTAGGTGACTGGATAGTGTAACACGTGTAGGGTAGGGAGCAGACCTATTACACCTGCAGGGGGCGGTACAGCGGGTGACTCTGCATGAGAGCCGGCTAGGTGACTGGATAGTGTAACACATGTAGAGTAGGGAGCAGGCCTATTACACCTGCAGGGGGCGGCACAGCGGGTGACTCTGCATGAGAGCCTGGCTAGGTGACTGGATAGTGTAACACGTGTAGAGTAGGGAGCAGGCCTATTACACCTGCAGGGGGCGGTACAGCGGGTGACTCTGCATGAGAGCCCGGCTAGGTGACTGGATAGTGTAACCCGTGTAGAGTAGGGAGCAGGCCTATTACACCTGCAGGGGGCGGTACAGCGGGTGACTCTGTATAAGAGCCCGGCTAGGTGACTGGATAGTGTAACACGTGTAGAGTAGGGAGCAGGCCTATTACACCTGCAGGGGGCGGTACAGCGGGTGACTCTGCATGAGAGCCGGCTAGGTGACTGGATAGTGTAACACGTGTAGAGTAGGGAGCAGGCCTATTACACCTGCAGGGGGCGGTACAGCGGGTGACTCTGCATGAGAGCCCGGCTAGGTGACTGGATAGTGTAACACGTGTAGAGTAGGGAGCAGGCCTATTACACCTGCAGGGGGCGGTACAGAGGGTGACTCTGCATGAGAGCCCGGCTAGGTGACTGGATAGTGTAACACGTGTAGAGTAGGGAGCAGGCCTATTACACCTGCAGGGGGCGGTACAGCGGGTGACTCTGCATGAGAGCCCGGCTAGGTGACTGGATAGTGTAACACGTGTAGAGTAGGGAGCAGGCCTATTACACCTGCAGGGGGCGGCACAGCGGGTGACTCTGTATGAGAGCCCGGCTAGGTGACTGGATAGTGTAACACGTGTAGAGTAGGGAGCAGGCTATTACACCTGCAGGGGGCGGTACAGCGGGTGACTCTGTATGAGAGCCCGGCTAGGTGACTGGATAGTGTAACACGTGTAGAGTAGGGAGCAGGCCTATTACACCTGCAGGGGGCGGTACAGAGGGTGACTCTGCATGAGAGCCCGGCTAGGTGACTGGATAGTGTAACACGTGTAGAGTAGGGAGCAGGCTATTACACCTGCAGGTCAGTGTCCATTCTGGTGTCCCTGTAGTACACTAGCGTTATATTGTAGCTGTATAATTACCGATGGATGATTCCCTGAGAGTGGAGGAATTGTATCCCGCAGATGATCTCAGCAGCGTAGAACTTGTAAATGGGAAATAGGTTCTATTACAGCACAGCATGGCTGAGAGATTTCCAGCCAACACTCCCCACATTCCCTAACAACGTCCCTGTCTTCTATTCCCATCTGCCCCATGTAACGTGTCTGTTCCTGTAAGGCTGTAGTTACATCACCGAGGCTAATGACTGAGTATGCAGTCACATGATCATGGCCATTGGGGAATAGAAGCCGCAGTCACATGATCATGGCCATTGGGGAATAGAAGCCACAGTCACATGATCATGGCCATTGGGGAAGAGAAGCCGCAGTCACATGATCATGGCCATTGGGGAAGAGAAGCCGCAGTCACATGATCATGGCCATTGGGGAAGAGAAGCCACGGTCACATGATCATGGCCATTGGGGAAGAGAAGCCACAGTCACATGATCATGGCCATTGGGGAAGAGAAGCCACAGTCACATGATCATGGCCATTGGGGAAGAGAAGCCGCACACATACATGTGACACAGATGTCCAGCAGTCCTGCGTAACGTTCCAATCACAGAGAGCCCAGGACTGCAATGTACTTATTACACCTTCCCCAGTCTGACAGAGGCCTCAGTTATACAGTCACCCCGAGTTTCCTCTGCAGATACAGGGGGTCAGATAGGAGATAGCAGCACAGATACAGCAGAGACCTCCCATATACTACAGACAGCATCAGTGACCTCCCATATACTACATACACCACCAGTGACCTCCCATATACTACAGACAGCATCAGTGACCTCCCATATACTACAGACAGCATCGGTGACCTCCCATATACTACAGACAGCATCGGTGACCTCCCATATACTACAGACACCACCAGTGACCTCCCGTATACTACAGACATCACCAGTGACCTCCCGTATACTACAGACATCACCAGTGACCTCCCATATACTACAGACATCACCAGTGACCTCCCGTATACTACAGACATCACCAGTGACCTCCCATATACTACAGACAGCATCACTGACCTCCCGTATACTACAGACACCACCAGTGACCTCCCATATACTACAGACAGCATCAGTGACCTCCCGTATACTACAGACACCACCAGTGACCTCCCATATACTACAGACACCACCAGTGACCTCCCATATACTACAGACAGCATCACTGACCTCCCATATACCACAGACAGCATCAGTGACCTCCCGTAAACTACAGACAGCATCAGTGACCTCCCGTATACTACAGACAGCATCAGTGACCTCCCATATACTACAGACACCACCAGTGACCTCCCATATACTACAGACAGCATCACTGACCTCCCATATACTACAGACACCACCAGTGACCTCCCATATACTACAGACAGCATCACTGACCTCCCATATACTACAGACAGCATCAGTGACCTCCCGTATACTACAGACACCACCAGTGACCTCCCATATACTACAGACAGCATCACTGACCTCCCATATACCACAGACAGCATCACTGACCTCCCATATACTACAGACAGCATCAGTGACCTCCCGTATACTACAGACAGCATCAGTGACCTCCCGTATACTACAGACAGCATCAGTGACCTCCCGTATACTACAGACAGCATCAGTGACCTCCAGTATACTACAGACAGCATCAGTGACCTCCCATATACTACAGACAGCATCAGTGACCTCCCTTATACTACAGACAGCATTAGTGACCTCCCATATACTACAGACACCACCAGTGACCTCCCGTATACTACAGACACCACCAGTGACCTCCCATATACTACAGACAGCATCAGTGACCTCCCTTATACTACAGACAGCATCAGTGACCTCCCATATACTACAGACAGCATCAGTGACCTCCCGAATACTACAGACAGCATCACTGACCTCCCATATACCACAGACAGCATCACTGACCTCCCATGTACTACAGACAGCATCAGTGACCTCCCATATACTACAGACAGCATCAGTGACCTCCCATATACTACAGACACCACCAGTGACCTCCCGTATACTACAGACAGCATCAGTGACCTCCCGTATACTACAGACACCACCAGTGACCTCCCGTATACTACAGACAGCATCACTGACCTCCCATATACCACAGACAGCATCACTGACCTCCCATGTACTACAGACAGCATCAGTGACCTCCCATATACTACAGACAGCATCAGTGACCTCCCGTATACTACAGACACCACCAGTGACCTCCCATATACTACAGACAGCATCAGTGACCTCCCTTATACTACATACAGCATCGGTGACCTCCCGTATACTACAGACAGCATCAGTGACCTCCTGTCACAAACCGCGGTGTGCAGCCCCGTTTGCGACCACGTCCCTTACCTTCACGATGGTCCGCCCTGCCCTGCTGGTCCAATGCCTGTGCCGCCTCCATTGGTGGATCATGGTGTGATGTCCCCTGTGCCCCCGTGGGCAGTTGGCGATGCCCTCTGCCAGTTTCACGCCAGGCCCACGCACCTGTGACCTATGACACATGTGACCAGCAATGTGCAAACCAATCACACTGACCGCTGGTCTGAACTCTGACCTGTACACCTGTAACAGAACCAAGGTGTACACTGACACTTCGTGGTTCTGATTGATGCTGCGGCTTGCAGCCAATCACTAACAGGCAAGGGGGATATAGATCAGGCCTTGGGTTTAACTTCCTGACCTTGAACAATTGCTTCCATCTGTTCCCTGAGTGTACTCCTGTGTCAGAGAAGTTCCCAAGGCTCCTGGCTATCCAGTCTCCAGCAATACCATCTCCAAGTGTCCTGTTGCTGCTGCTGCTGCTGCTGCTACTTACCTGGTTCCGTTCATCTCCAGAGACTCCTGCTAATTCCATTACTGAGGTAGAGTGAGCAAGCTATCCCCAGCAGAGGATACCGCTGGCACTGGCTAGCAATCCCCACTAGCTCCCAGGCTAGACCCATTGGCTCCCAGGCCAAACTGCTTTTAAAACCATCAGTGACTTTCTCCATCACAGTCCTGATCTGTCGACAGGCACTGTCAACATCCAAGTCGACTCTCATCTACTGTCGTCTCCTAGTGACTAACAACATCTGTGTCATCTCCGACGTTCACCAGTTGCTGTATTACAGTATTGTCGCATATTCACCTGCTGCCGACATCCTGTGTCGACTGTGCACTGAAGTGCCCCCAGAGACTTTGCAACACCTTTCCTGGTTATCGACATCAAGTACTAATGACTCCCAGGTCGTCACCTCCGGCTCCCAGGCCGTCCTGCAGCTCCCAGGCTGCCAACTATAACCTCCGGCTCCCAGGCCGTCCTGCAGCTCCCAGGCTGCCAACTATCACCTCCGGCTCCCAGGCCGTCACAAAGCTCCCAGGCTGCAAACTATCACCTCCAGCTCCCAGGCCGTCCCGCAGCTTCCAGGCTGTCTACTATCATCCCCGGCTCTCAGGCCGTCCTGCAGCTCCCAGGCTGCCAACTATCACCTCCGGCTCCCAGGACGTCCCACAGCTCCCAGGCTGCCAACTATCACCTCCGGCTCCGAGGCCGTCCCGCAGCTTCCAGGCTCTCTACTATCATCCCCGGCTCTCAGGCCGTCTCAAAGACATTCTCTCAAATCTCCTGTGTCCTCAGTCCCAGCCTGCGTCCAGAGGACCAGGGCAGGGGGCCGCGACCTGCTTGTCAGACGCAGCCAAGTCCATAGTTCCTTGCGGGACTCCCTGGTGAATACCACTGGCAAGTTAGACTCCGCGCCCCTGCTTCTGGTCTCCGCCAACCCTCTGGTTCGCTGTGCCCAGGTCCCCAGTGCATGTCATACATAAAGCCTCCTGCTTTCCAGCGCCCTCCACTGGTCCACCACGGTCACAGCCGGGAACACAAGAAACCCCGGTGCTGACACCCCCCATATACTACAGACAGCATCGGTGACATCCCATATACTACAGACACCACCGGTGTCCTCCTATATACTACAGACAGCATCAGTGACCTCCCATATACTACATACAGCATCGGTGACCTCCCATATACTACAGACCGCATCAGTGACCTCCCATATACTACAGACAGCATCAGTGACCTCCCATATTCTACAGACACCACCGGTGACCTCCCATATACTACAGACACCACCAGTGACCTCCCATATACTACAGACAGCATCAGTGACCTCCCATATACTACATACAGCATCGGTGACCTCCCATATACTACAGACAGCATCAGTGACCTCCCATATACTACAGACAGCACCAGTGACCTCCCATATTCTACAGACACCACCAGTGACCTCCCATATACTACAGACAGCATCAGTGACCTCCCATATACTACAGACAGCATCAGTGACCTCCCATATACTACAGACACCACCAGTGACCTCCCGTGTACTACAGACACCACCAGTGACCTCCCATATACTACAGACAGCATCAGTGACCTCCCATATACTACAGACAGCATCAGAGGCCTCCCATATACTACAGACACCACCAGTGACCTCCCATATACTACAGACAGCATCGGTGTCCTCCTATATACTACAGACAGCATCGGTGACCTCCCATATACTACAGACAGCATCAGTGACCTCCCATATACTACAGACAGCATCAGTGACCTCCCATATACTACAGACAGCATCGGTGACCTCCCATATACTACAGACAGCATCAGTGACCTCCCATGTACTACAGACAGCATCAGTGACCTCCCATATACTACAGACAGCATCAGTGACCTCCCATATACTACAGACAGCATCGGTGTCCTCCCATATACTACAGACACCACCAGTGACCTCCCGTATACTACAGACACCACCAGTGACCTCCTGTATACTACAGACACCACCAGTGACCTCCCGTATACTACAGACAGCATCAGTGACATCCCGTATACTACAGACACCACCAGTGTCCTCCCGTATACTACAGACAGCATCAGTGACCTCCCTTATACTACAGACAGCATCGGTGACCTCCCTTATACTACAGACAGCATCGGTGACCTCCCATATACTACAGACAGTACGGGTGACCTCCCATATACTACATACAGCATCAGTGACCTCCCGTATACTACAGACAGCACCAGTGACCTCCCGTATACTACAGACAGCATCAGTGACCTCCCATATACTACATACAGCATCAGTGACCTCCCATATACTACAGACAGCATCAGTGACCTCCCGCATACTACATACAGCATCAGTGACCTCCCGTATACTACAGACAGCATCAGTGACCTCCCGTATACTACAGACAGCATCAGTGACCTCCCGTATACTACAGACAGCATCGGTGACCTCCCGTATACTAGACAGCATCGGTGACCTCCCATATACTACAGACACCACCGGTGACCTCCCGTATACTACAGACACCACCAGTGACCTCCCGTATACTACAGACAGCATCAGTGACCTCCCTTATACTACAGACAGCATCAGTGACCTCCCATATACTAGACAGCATCAGTGACCTCCCTTATACTACAGACAGCATCAGTGACCTCCCATATACTACAGACACCACCAGTGATCTCCCATATACTACAGACACCACCAGTGACCTCCCATATACTACAGACAGCATCGGTGACCTCCCATATACTACAGACAGCATCGGTGACCTCCCATATACTACAGACACCACCAGTGACCTCCCTTATACTACAGACACCACCAGTGATCTCCCATATACTACAGACAGCATCAGTGACCTCCCACATACTACAGACTGCATCAGTGACCTCCCATATACTAGACATCACCAGTGACCTCCCATATACTACAGACAGCATCAGTGACCTCCCTTATACTACAGACAGCATCAGTGACATCCCGTATACTACAGACACCACCAGTGACCTCCCGTATACTACAGACACCACCAGTGACCTCCCATATACTACATACAGCATCACTGACCTCCCATATACTACAGACAGCATCGGTGACCTCCCATATACTACAGACACCACCAGTGACCTCCTATATACTACAGACAGCATCAGTGACCTCCCATATACTACAGACAGCATCAGTGACCTCCCATGTACTACAGACAGCATCAGTGACCTCCCATATACTACAGACACCACCAGTGACCTCCCATATACTACAGACAGCATCACTGACCTCCCATATACTTCAGACAGCATCAGTGACCTCCCGTATACTACAGACACCACCACTGACCTCCCATATACTACAGACAGCATCAGTGACCTCCCATATACTACAGACAGCATCAGTGACCTCCCTTATACTACAGACAGCATCAGTGACCTCCCATATACAGCATCAGTGACCTCCCGTATACTACAGACAGCATCAGTGACCTCCCGTATACTACAGACAGCATCAGTGACCTCCTGTCACAAACCGCAGTGTGCAGCCCCGTTTGCGACCACGTCCCTTACCTTCACGATGGTCCGCCCTGCCCTGCTGGTCCAATGCCTGTGCCGCCTCCATTGGTGGATCATGGTGTGATGTCCCCTGTGCCCCCGTGGGCAGTTGGCGATGCCCTCTGCCAGTTTCACGCCAGGCCCACGCACCTGTGACCTATGACACCTGTGACCAGCAATGTGCAAACCAATCACACTGACCGCTGGTCTGAACTCTGACCTGTACACCTGTAACAGAACCAAGGTGTACACTGACACTTCGTGGTTCTGATTGATGCTGCGGCTTGCAGCCAATCACTAACAGGCAAGGGGGATATAGATCAGGCCTTGGGTTTAACTTCCTGACCTTGAACAATTGCTTCCATCTGTTCCCTGAGTGTACTCCTGTGTCAGAGAAGTTCCCAAGGCTCCTGGCTATCCAGTCTCCAGCAATACCATCTCCAAGTGTCCTGTTGCTGCTGCTGCTGCTGCTGCTGCTACTTACCTGGTTCCGTTCATCTCCAGAGACTCCTGCTACTTCCATTACTGAGGTAGAGTGAGCAAGCTATCCCCAGCAGAGGATCCCGCTGGCACTGGCTAGCAATCCCCACTAGCTCCCAGGCTAGACCCATTGGCTCCCAGGCCAAACTGCTTTTAAAACTATCAGTGACTTTCTCCATCACAGTCCTGATCTGTCGACAGGCACTGTCAACATCCAAGTCGACTCTCAGCTACTGTCGTCTCCTAGTGACTAACAACATCTGTGTCATCTCCGACGTTCACCAGTTGCTGTATTACAGTATTGTCGCATATTCACCTGCTGCCGACATCCTGTGTCGACTGTGCACTGAAGTGCCCCCAGAGACTTTGCAACACCTTTCCTGGTTATCGACATCAAGTACTAACGACTCCCAGGTCGTCACCTCCGGCTCCCAGGCCGTCCTGCAGCTCCCAGGCTGCCAACTATCACCTCCGGCTCCCAGGCCGTCCTGCAGCTCCCAGGCTGCCAACTATCACCTCCGGCTCCCAGAACGTCCCACAGCTCCCAGGCTGCCAACTATCACCTCCGGCTCCGAGGCCGTCCCACAGCTTCCAGGCTCTCTACTATCATCCCCGGCTCTCAGGCCGTCTCAAAGACATTCTCTCAAATCTCCTGTGTCCTCAGTCCCAGCCTGCGTCCAGAGGACCAGGGCAGGGGGCCGCGACCTGCTTGTCAGACGCAGCCAAGTCCATAGTTCCTTGCGGGACTCCCTGATGAATACCACTGGCAAGTTAGACTCCGCGCCCCTGCTTCTGGTCTCCGCCAACCCTCTGGTTCGCTGTGCCCAGGTCCCCAGTGCATGTCATACATAAAGCCTCCTGCTTTCCAGCGCCCTCCACTGGTCCACCACGGTCACAGCCGGGAACACAAGAAACCCCGATGCTGACACCTCCCATATACTACAGACAGCATCGGTGACATCCCATATACTACAGACACCACCGGTGACCTCCTGTGTACTACAGACAGCATCAGTGACCTCCCATATACTACATACAGCATCGGTGACCTCCCATATACTACAGACAGCATCAGTGACCTCCCATATACTACATACAGCATCGGTGACCTCCCATATACTACAGACAGCATCAGTGACCTCCCATATACTACAGACAGCACCAGTGACCTCCCATATTCTACAGACACCACCAGTGACCTCCCATATTCTACAGACACCACCAGTGACCTCCCATATACTACAGACAGCATCAGTGACCTCCCATATACTACAGACACCACCAGTGACCTCCCGTGTACTACAGACACCACCAGTGACCTCCCATATACTACAGACAGCATCAGTGACCTCCCATATACTACAGACAGCATCAGAGGCCTCCCATATACTACAGACACCACCAGTGACCTCCCATATACTACAGACAGCATCGGTGTCCTCCTATATACTACAGACAGCATCGGTGACCTCCCATATACTACAGACAGCATCAGTGACCTCCCGTATACTACAGACAGCATCAGTGACCTCCCATGTACTACAGACAGCATCAGTGACCTCCCATATACCACAGACAGCATCAGTGACCTCCCATATACTACAGACAGCATCAGTGACCTCCCATATACTACAGACAGCATCAGTGACCTCCCATATACTACAGACACCACCAGTGACCTCCCATATACTACAGACAGCATCGGTGTCCTCCCATATACTACAGACACCACCAGTGACCTCCCGTATACTATAGACACCACCAGTGACCTCCTGTATACTACAGACACCACCAGTGACCTCCCGTATACTACAGACAGCATCAGTGACATCCCATATACTACAGACACCACCAGTGACCTCCCGTATACTACAGACAGCATCAGTGACCTCCCTTATACTACAGACAGCATCAGTGACCTCCCATATACTACAGACAGTACGGGTGACCTCCCGTATACTACAGACAGCATCAGTGACCTCCCATATACTACATACAGCATCAGTGACCTCCCGTATACTACAGACAGCACCAGTGACCTCCCATATACTACAGACAGCATCAGTGACCTCCCATATACTACATACAGCATCAGTGACCTCCCATATACTACAGACAGCATCAGTGACCTCCCGCATACTACATACAGCATCAGTGACCTCCCGTATACTACAGACAGCATCAGTGATCTCCCGTATACTACAGACAGCATCAGTGACCTCCCGTATACTACAGACAGCATCGGTGACCTCCCATATACTAGACAGCATCGGTGACCTCCCATATACTACAGACACCACCGGTGACCTCCCGTATACTACAGACACCACCAGTGACCTCCCGTATACTACAGACACCACCAGTGACCTCCCGTATACTACAGACAGCATCAGTGACCTCCCTTATACTACAGACAGCATCAGTGACCTCCCATATACTAGACAGCATCAGTGACCTCCCTTATACTACAGACAGCATCAGTGACCTCCCATATACTACAGACACCACCAGTGATCTCCCATATACTACAGACAACACCAGTGACCTCCCATATACTACAGACAGCACCAGTGACCTCCCATATACTACAGACACCACCAGTGACCTCCCTTATACTACAGACACCACCAGTGATCTCCCATATACTACAGACAGCATCAGTGACCTCCCACATACTACAGACTGCATCAGTGACCTCCCATATACTAGACATCACCAGTGACCTCCCATATACTACAGACAGCATCAGTGACCTCCCTTATATTACAGACAGCATCAGTGACCTCCCGTATACTACAGACACCACCAGTGACCTCCCATATACTACAGACAGCATCGGTGTCCTCCCGTATACTACAGACACCATCGGTGACCTCCCGTATACTACAGACACCACCAGTGACCTCCTATATACTACAGACAGCATCAGTGACCTCCCATATACTACAGACAGCATCAGTGACCTCCCATATACTACAGACACCACCAGTGACCTCCCATATACTACAGACAGCATCACTGACCTCCCATATACTTCAGACAGCATCAGTGACCTCCCGTATACTACAGACAGCATCAGTGACCTCCCATGTACTACAGACAGCATCTGTGACCTCCCATATACCACAGACAGCATCAGTGACCTCCCATATACTACAGACAGCATCAGTGACCTCCCATATACTACAGACAGCATCAGTGACCTCCCTTATACTACAGACAGCATTAGTGACCTCCCATATACTACAGACACCACCAGTGACCTCCCGTATACTACAGACACCACCAGTGACCTCCCATATACTACAGACAGCATCAGTGACCTCCCTTATACTACAGACAGCATCAGTGACCTCCCATATACTACAGACAGCATCAGTGACCTCCCGAATACTACAGACAGCATCACTGACCTCCCATATACCACAGACAGCATCACTGACCTCCCATGTACTACAGACAGCATCAGTGACCTCCCATATACTACAGACAGCATCAGTGACCTCCCTTATACTACAGACAGCATCAGTGACCTCCCATATACTACAGACAGCATCAGTGACCTCCCATATACTACAGACAGCATCAGTGACCTCCCATATACTACAGACAGCATCAGTGACCTCCCGTATACTACAGACAGCATCAGTGACCTCCTGTCACAAACCGCGGTGTGCAGCCCCGTTTGCGACCACGTCCCTAACCTTCACGATGGTCCGCCCTGCCCTGCTGGTCCAATGCCTGTGCCGCCTCCATTGGTGGATCATGGTGTGATGTCCCCTGTGCCCCCGTGGGCAGTTGGCGATGCCCTCTGCCAGTTTCACGCCAGGCCCACGCACCTGTGACCTATGACACCTGTGACCAGCAATGTGCAAACCAATCACACTGACCGCTGGTCTGAACTCTGACCTGTACACCTGTAACAGAACCAAGGTGTACACTGACACTTCGTGGTTCTGATTGATGCTGCGGCTTGCAGCCAATCACTAACAGGCAAGGGGGATATAGATCAGGCCTTGGGTTTAACTTCCTGACCTTGAACAATTGCTTCCATCTGTTCCCTGAGTGTACTCCTGTGTCAGAGAAGTTCCCAAGGCTCCTGGCTATCCAGTCTCCAGCAATACCATCTCCAAGTGTCCTGTTGCTGCTGCTGCTGCTACTTACCTGGTTCCGTTCATCTCCAGAGACTCCTGCTAATTCCATTACTGAGGTAGAGTGAGCAAGCTATCCCCAGCAGAGGATCCCGCTGGCACTGGCTAGCAATCCCCACTAGCTCCCAGGCTAGACCCATTGGCTCCCAGGCCAAACTGCTTTTAAAACTATCAGTGACTTTCTCCATCACAGTCCTGATCTGTCGACAGGCACTGTCAACATCCAAGTCGACTCTCAGCTACTGTCGTCTCCTTGTGACTAACAACATCTGTGTCATCTCCGACGTTCACCAGTTGCTGTATTACAGTATTGTCGCATATTCACCTGCTGCCGACATCCTGTGTCGACTGTGCACTGAAGTGCCCCCAGAGACTTTGCAACACCTTTCCTGGTTATCGACATCAAGTACTAACGACTCCCAGGTCGTCACCTCCAGCTCCCAGGCCGTCCTGCAGCTCCCAGGCTGCCAACTATCACCTCCGGCTCCCAGGCCGTCCTGCAGCTCCCAGGCTGCAAACTATCACCTCCAGCTCCCAGGCCGTCACAAAGCTCCCAGGCTGCAAACTATCACCTCCAGCTCCCAGGCCGTCCCGCAGCTTCCAGGCTGTCTACTATCATCTCCGGCTCCCAGGCCGTCCTGCAGCTCCCAGGCTGCCAACCATCACCTCCGGCTCCCAGGCCGTCACACAGCTCCCAGGCTGCAAACTATCACCTCCAGCTCCCAGGCCGTCCCGCAGCTTCCAGGCTGTCTACTATCATCCCCGGCTCTCAGGCCGTCCTGCAGCTCCCAGGCTGCCAACTATCACCTCCGGCTCCCAGAACGTCCCACAGCTCCCAGGCTGCCAACTATCACCTCCGGCTCCGAGGCCGTCCCGCAGCTTCCAGGCTCTCTACTATCATCCCCGGCTCTCAGGCCGTCTCAAAGACATTCTCTCAAATCTCCTGTGTCCTCAGTCCCAGCCTGCGTCCAGAGGACCAGGGCAGGGAGCCGCGACCTGCTTGTCAGACGCAGCCAAGTCCATAGTTTCTTGCGGGACTCCCTGGTGAATACCACTGGCAAGTTAGACTCCGCGCCCCTGCTTCTGGTCTCCGCCAACCCTCTGGTTCGCTGTGCCCAGGTCCCCAGTGCATGTCATACATAAAGCCTCCTGCTTTCCAGCGCCCTCCACTGGTCCACCACGGTCACAGCCGGGAACACAAGAAACCCCGGTGCTGACACCTCCCATATACTACAGACAGCATCAGTGACATCCCATATACTACAGACACCACCGGTGACCTCCCATATACTACAGACAGCATCGGTGTCCTCCCATATACTACAGACAGCATCAGTGACCTCCCATATACTACAGACCGCATCGGTGACCTTCCATATACTACAGACAGTACGGGTGACCTCCCGTATACTACAGACAGCATCAGTGACCTCCCATATACTACATACAGCATCAGTGACCTCCCGTATACTACATACAGCATCAGTGACCTCCCGTATACTACAGACAGCATCGGTGACCTCCCGTATACTACAGACAGCATCGGTGACCTCCCATATACTACAGACACCACCGGTGACCTCCCATATACTACAGACACCACCAGTGACCTCCCATATACTACAGACAGCATCAGTGACCTCCCGTCGCCCTGGGACAGGTGAGTATGGTTTCCTTCCACAGCTTCCACATGGATTTCCTCGGACTCCGGACCGCCGACAGCGAGGACGACATGGACAGCGACGTCGACATGGATCCAGAAGACGACACAGGACATCAGGACCAGGGCTACCTACGGGAAGAAGATAGGTAAGTATTAGTATGTGTGGGCTTTGTATGTATTAAAGTTTTATTTTAAGTATGTGTCAGTGTGTTTTATTGTACTATTTTTAATACTGTGGCACTACAAGGGACTTGTGGTTCTCCATGTCCCAGCTTGCGGGGGAGGCTTGCTGGGACTCATAGTTCCCCAGTATTAGACAATAGTTTAATCTTTTTTTTTTACACCAAGATCAGCTCGATGCCCACCGCCCAGGGGCATCAAGGACAGCACCAGGCTTCAGCCTGGTCAGGTAAGTCCTGGAGGGGGGGGACCCCAGGGCCCCTGGCCAGGCTGACTGGTCGGTAGGGCTGAAAGCTTTGGCCGGGGGGACTTGTATAAAAAGTCCCCCCCCCCGGCTGTGGCATTACCCTGCTGGCTGGGTTGGCCTGGGGCTGGTTCTTGAAATACGGGGGACCCCTACTCATTTTGTCCCCCGTATTTTGGGAACCAGCCCCGGACCTGGAGCCTGGGGCTGGTTGTTAAAAATCGGGGAACCCCTATTTGTCGGGTTCCCTGATTTTTAATTACCGGCCCCGGCTCTGTCAGCCTGGTGCTGGTTACAGCTGGGGGGGGGACCCCACGCCGTTTTTTTTTTAATATTTTATTTTTACACTAAAGCCTGCACGGATCTGACTGATCCGTGCAGGCTTAAAGCAAATACGACAGGGAAAGCAAGGTGTATTTTCCTGTCGTAATTGCGTGGGTGTTTTACACCACTTAGCAGCCGTATTATCAGTACGGCTGCTTAGTAAATCAGGAACCACCATTCTTTTGAATGGTGATTTCTGTCGTATCCTATCGATGGTGTAGACATTCGTATTTGTAAATACAAATACGAATGTTCCATCTTTAGGAATACGAATTGTTGTAAATCCAGAAAATACAAATTCGTAAAAAAATGGTGTATTTCTGCCTACGAATAGACCTTTTTTCTACGAATCCATTTTGGTAAATGTCCCCCAAAATCGCATGGCATACACCCAATGCACAGCGATGCGATTTTAAATTGTATAAGCCCCTATATGATGTTTAATTGTATAAGCACCCTAATGGGGGCTTACAATACTGCGCTCGCCACACTATAGTAAAAATCAACTCCATGCTGACGTGGATAGTGGGGGTATGAAAAGGTCGTAGGACGCGTACCGCCACCCCTCGCACCCCATGTTATAGAGGCCACTTTTTACATTGAAAAACCCATTAGGGTGCTTATACAATTTTAAATCGCATACCATTATATATGCGATACAATGGCATACAGTGCCATACAATGCGATGGTATACAATTTAAAATTGTATAACATCGCCTGCCATCGCGTAACATCGCATCGCATACCATCGCATGCCTTATGGTCTGCGATGCGATGGGCTCCGTGCTAGTACACAAGTACCTATTCCTGCCCTACATTACCTCACAAACCATCTTGTCACTTTTGTTTTTGCATTAATACCAGCGCTATCCTGCACTGTATTATTTATCTATTATTTATTTATCCCTCCCAGCTCTGTATTAATCACTCAAATGTCCTAAACACATCAATCACCCAGCGTTCCATCCTCCAATCATACATTAGCAATAATAAAATGCATAAACGTTTTCCATAATTAGAAGAAGAGATGAACGGTGTCTGTCATCCAAGTATATCACAACACGCTAAGCGGGCAAGATGTACTGAGCTTTAAAAAGTGATAAAATGGTGAGTGATAAACCTCCAACCAATCAGCTCCTACCTGTCATTTTTCAAACACAGCCTGCGACATGGCTATTACCAGCTGATTGGCTGGTTGTTTATTACTCTCAATTTGATCACTTTTCAAGCTTAGTACATCTCGCCCGCTGTGATGTCAGGGCATCCTCATATACCTATTGTAGCATTAATGCGACACACAGCACAAGTCACCCGGCACAACTGAGACACTCTGAGATGCGCAGCATCAAATCATCAGGAAAACTGTATTTCTCTTTACATTTTTATTTCATCAGCAAATCACCTCCCACAGGGCCATATGTACTAAGCCTGGTGACATGATACAGTGGGAAGTGATAACGCACCAACCAATCAGCTCCTAACAGGATAGGTTTAACATTGTCAGTTAGGGGCTGATTGGCTGGTGCAGCTTCATCAGGCTTAATAAACCTGTCTCACGGTGTATTACAGATGCTGGGTTGCTACAATAATGCACAGAAGCTAGTGTTACACATGTACATATGTCTGGGTGTCTGTTTTTGGTCATTTCCCCTGTCCTGGAAGAGGATGATGTGGAATATAATGTAGATGTGATTTGCCGCACGGCCATCACCAACTGCCGCCCGCATGCCACATTTGAATGATGCAGCCTCAGCACTGGCATTTCCTGGGCAGAAGTGGACGAGGACGCAGGGAAAAAACCAGCTCTCAGGTAAGAGACATTTTCAGGCTAAAAAATCGCAGCCAGTGACTGTAGTGAGTGACCAGTGAGTGGAGCTCAGCGCACAATTACATCTGTGCTTTTTCTTTCTCTTTTCCCCCTTTTTTTCTTCTTTTTCTCCCTTCGATCACCTTCTGCCTCCGGCTACAATGAGCCGTCGAGAGTTGTCCCAGCTAATTGGAAACCAAGGTCAGTAAAAAGTTTGTTCAGTAAATTAAATATTTTAGTGGCCATACACACGCAGATTTATCTTCAGATCTGGCTGGTTGGAACAAAAACCTGGTTATGGATGAGAGCAAATGACAGCTGACAGCTTGGAAATGCTGGAAAACTGACAAACTGTCACTCATCCATCACCATGTTTTTGTCCCAACCAGCCAGATCTGATGATAAATCTTACTAGTGTATGGGCACCTGTCCTTTGTAGTGGGAGGGATTATAGCAGTGGTGGTTGGCCAGTGTCCCTGTGTTCCTGGCTGGCACCTCCCATGCTGTTAGTTACAGATCAGGAAGCGCTAAACATTGGGGCCTGCAACCATACACGCATACTGCTGCAGCACTGTATTTCAGTTGTATGGTAATGTAATATATACAATCATGTTATTGCTGGAACTCTTATTGTACACCAGCAATATCTGATCCTCACATGTCACATATGGCTATTTGTTATATCTACAATATATGAAATATCATTTTAGATGGACCCAGCCAGAACATCAGAGAGGCTTGGCTGAGGTCAGGACGCCGCCGACCATCCGATGGGAGTCGATCAGGAAGAAGATCTGGACCATCATTGGGAAGAGGAAAATCTGGACGGAGAGGAAGAGGAGGACATGAGCCCAGTGGCAGTGACCATCAGGCAGAGGCTGTGAGACCAGATCGCCTCCTGCTGGAAATATTCCTGCAGTTCTTCAAGCCCCGTCTCCCCACCTTCTGCAGGCACACCATTGCGGAAGGAGAGAAACCAGAGTACTGCACCATCTGCATCTCTAACATTGAGGTAGGTACTGAAATGGCTTTATCACACTGCCACCACACATTCCATGCTCCCTGTCTTACAGAATGGCTGAAGGTCAACAACACCTGCCCTCTGTGCCGCGAGGGACTCTTCATCCTGAACCTTCTCTCCCACCTCACCTGATGGCTCCCCAGCGAACAACCAAAATGTAAGAGCAAAGGTCTAAAGCGGTAAGTTCCTATTTAAAATTATTAATACATTTTTCCATCTTTTCTTTTACTCCTTTTCTTTTAATCCTATTCTTTTTTTTTGCAAACAATCAAATGATTGTAAAGACTTGTTCCTGATCCCTCCAGTTTCTGCAATCATTTTTCTGGAGGGAATTGACGGTAACAAGCTGGGGATTAGGGCTAATGGCGACACCCCACAAAAAAAAACGACATTGAGCAGCCACCTCATGGGTGTGTTGGAAGAGCTGCTAATTATTATTATGGTGACTGTTACACCGAACTTAATGATAACTTAATAACTTGATCATTTAACATTTAAACTTGGGTATGGCCGGGTACTTCAGCTAGTAATTAGTAACCCTGACGATTTTCCTCGCCAATAGGTCTCTGTCATTATTTTCGATTTGTTTATTAGTGTTTTACGTGTGTATAAATAAATGTGAGCTAATGGTGTGTACACACGGTCAGATGTGCCTTAAGATCCTATCCACGATCTGATCAGATAGGATCGTGGATAGGATCTTAAGGCACATCCGATTTGCTTCCTATCTTGACTATATAGTGCAGATCTGCACTATATAGACAAGGCAGCCAAGACTTTCTGGCTTCCGATACGTGAATGCGGATCGGATCGGGATCGCAAGGGTTAAAACCCTTGCGATCTGCATCCGATGCCGATCCGATGTTGACTATCGTCAACATCAGAAAGGAAATCGGACCGTGTGTACACAGCATTACATTAGCTGATGCAGTGTAACATATTCATTTTATCATGATTTATAGAGCTCCAAAATATTACATTACATTGTGTCACAGGTCTTGCCATACATCATGGAATTAACGCCACACGAGATACAGAAAAACAGTGTTATAGGCTAAGGGGGTTATTTAATGTGTAGGTCACGGCGGACGAGCTTGCTCCTGTCCTGTTCTCAGTCAGCTCGTCCGAGGACATGCAGGCGGGAGTCAATGTCCCCCCTGCCGGGGAGCGAGAAGGGGGCGTGGCCTCGAGTTGTGTCCGGGAAGAGGCGAGCTGCAGCCGGCAGCTTGTCACTTCCTGGCCGTTCTCGGCAGAAAGAGCCCGACAGCTAGTGAAGTCGGGCTCGTTTTGCAGAGAAACCTTGCTCAATGTTGTTGGGGAAGATGGCATTGACTAGGGCCCGACGACCATCTCCCCTGTAGGGAGATGGTCGCCCGCGATTGAATACCCCCCTAAGGCAGAATTTCCAAAGCTCCATAATTACTGGCCAGGTTTTAAGGATGTCCATGTGAGAGCACAGATGACTTAACTACGTTACTCATTTTGATTTAAACGCCTGGACTCAAGCATGGCTATCCTTAAAATTTGGACTGTAAGGAATATTTTGGGAAACTCTAGGATAAAGTGTGATTTTGGCAACAGTATCGGCAAGTAAACCAATCAGAAGGAGCTGGATTAAGGCTTGGGGGGGTCTAATGCACCTAAGAAAAGAAAATTAAAATCAGAGCATCGCAATCACTAAATTCATTTATTTTTTAAATGATTGGGTAACTGGCCTTATTTGCATGAAGCAATTCATATACCACCGATGCTCATATATGTAAAATTAGCAGGGCCAGAATCTTAGCATTTATTTAGTGGAGGTGGAGTTGAAAACTTCACGTTTTCATCTGGAACGCTAAATGCAGCAGCGGTATTAGGAAATACTACTAGAATATCTGTCAGTGGTAACAGACTAGGAAACAGCGAGTAATTATACAGGTTATATTGGAAAAAGAAACATCTGCAATGTAGCCACAATGAGGAAAATGAAATAAGGCACAATAGGCCTTACTGAATGTGAGCTGGAAAACAAAGAACAGACGATCGCTTCTGTATACATGAGCAAATACACTGTGGCCCTTATTCTAGTTGACTCGGTCGGATGCGTATTTCGGACGGCCACCCAGTGTTCTTAGCCCCGCCTACCATACAGATCGCCCACACCGTCCGAATGCTATGTCAGCTGTCCGCCCCACACACGTGCGTCACGGACAGATTACCATACGCATGTCCAGCTATTGCCAGAGGGGAAATAATGCCGACATTGCAGTCAAAGGTCACGAGGGACCAGTTAATAACCGCATAACCATGGACCAAAGTTCCCCACTGATTACTGAAGATCTGATGTACAAAATAGCAGACAGCAAGTAAAATGGCTGCCACCAGTATGCATAGGCGACATATTGTCCTGTGGCATACATCCCTACCAGCTACCACCATGGGAAAATATTTCATTTATTTACCGTTTCTTATATAGCGCAGCATATACCATTGCGCTTTAAGATTTTGGCCAGGATATAACCTTACCCCCATCAAAAACTACATCCAAGGCTGTGGCACCCTGCAGATCTCGTACCAGCGCCGCCAGTGGCCGACTTGAACTCTAAAATGGCGCCAATATCAGACATAAAATCCTACCAATGCCACCCACAGGAAACAAATCTAAATGACATAGATAGCAACCTCAATCTACTGTATATTATAAAATAATATACCATAAGTCCTGAATAAAACACAAAGGAATGGTAACAAGAGAAATACTCCCTCTAATAATGGGGGCCAATAGCTCCGCAGATTTGCCTACCAAACATGCTGGAAAGGCTAAAAATCATTCCTGTTACTTAAAGCCAAAGCCGTGCAAATGCTTGTACAAGATTAACTGAAATACCGCCCCCGGCCTGGGGTAACCCGGCCCCGCATAGTGTGTATATAAACCCTAACCCTAACTGAAGGGGCTAAGCAGGATACAGCATAGCAGCCCCGGAACCTAACCGGACCCCGCCAGTATGAACGGCGCCAGAGAGATACTCCGCACGCCAGAGAGATACTCCGCTGCACAGCCGAAACCTGCAGATGTCCCAGAAGGACCCGCGAGTAATGGCGGCCGCAGCTTTAGAGGCTCCATCACAGGCCGCGTCGCTGCTGCGATAAACTACCGGCAGCGCTGTGACCAGGAGGCCCAGCGCCGCAAACCTAAGCGACCCGCGGAAGTTAAACTGCTCATTACACTGTGACGTGACCCGATGCCTATACAGCGCAAGGGGACACGGCAAATGCTCAGGCCCAGCAAATGCAATATGGATAGATGAAGGAGAGAATATAACAAATAGGAAGAAATACAGATTAGAATATAGATGAGAGATTTAGCAGAGAAAGAAAAAGAAAAGTGAAAACAGAAAGATGATACAATATGAGCAGAATTTAACCACTTCAACAATATACTTATCAGCACAACGAATCTGACTGAAAAGAGATGGAACCTTCTAGACATAGGCATATATCAGATGTAGAGCCACTCCCCTGACATTCCATCAACCAATCAAATCAGTACTCCCTTCACACAATGTTCCTCCCCTTAAAACCTCACCCACCTGTGCATGTGGGGGCGCCGGGGCCTGCGGTGCTATAGTCACCCCCCCCAATCCCCCGCAGACTTACCTATCTCGCTGGTCCTAGCGGCTCCGTTCTTCTGCTGAGGACCACCACAAAATGGCTGCCCCCATATAGCACACAGTTCTCTGAAACTGTCTGCTGTATGGGGGTGCCATTTTGTGGTGGTCCTCAGCAGAAGAACGGAGCCGCCGGGACCAGCACGATAGGTAAGGCTGTGGGGGATTGGGGGGGTTTGCATGGGCGGTGGGTGCTTGGCGGGGTGGCGGCGCCAAAACTTAGCTACGCCACTGCCTATGGCCTTCTCTTCGCATCCCCCGCCGCCCTGCGCGTCCCCGTCGATCCGCGCTGCCCTCCCCTGTGTCCGGGCAGCCTCCTGCTGTGCTGCCCAGACAGTGACCTCCTCCTCCCTGCACAGCTTCCGGGTGCAGGGAGGAGGAAACGGAGCCCTTACAGCCAGGTAAGGGTGCAGGGAGGGAGGGGGGTCCCGCTACACATCGCCGGTCATCGCCTTTGAGTTAATAATCGCATATGTTACTGCATATGCGATTATTAACAATGAGAATGCCGGCGATGTGCGGCGGGGGTTATTGGAGAATCCCGCCCATACTCTTTAGTTAATCTTTTTCTCTCTCTTCTCCTCTCTCAACTGAAGTCTGTATCATCACCACACACAGGGCCAGATGCACTAAGCTTCAAAAGTGATAAAGTGGAGAGTGATTAAAACCAACCAATCAGCTCCTGTATGACATTTTGTAAACATAGTCTATGACATGGCAGGTAGGAGCTGATTGGCTGGTGGTTTATCACTCTCCATTGTCTCCCCAGTGTGTGTTACTGTTTTGTATCTGTGTTGGTTGTCAATGAATATAAAAGGGTATGGGTGAAAACCGGACCAACACAAAACCTCCGGACCGCCGGACCGGACATCAAACTCTGCATTTTGTAGCTTGTAGCCTCCGGTCCGGGGGGTGTCCTGTCCGGGGGTGTCCTGTCCTGGGGGGCTGCCTGTCACACCTGTCACCAGGTAGAGGAGGGCGGGGTAGAATAAAGTCTCCCTGTATGGTCCGGCCATGTAGCAAAAACCGGACGGTCAGGACCACCCGGGGAGGCTGTAATCTCCCCTTCCCCATGTCCCTGGTGATAGCAATCACAGGGACCCCCCCGGACAAGACACCCCTGGACAGGACACCCCCCGGACCGGACCCTACAAGCTCCGGACTGCAGATTTTGATGTCCTGTCCGGCAGTCCGGGGTTTAGTCCGGTCCGGTTTTTACATAGTCCCAATATAAAACAAGGTGTGACAGCACCACATAGTGACACACAACAGAAAAATAAACATTGGAAAATTGAGAAAATTGAGAAAAACATCGGCGGATAAATCTAGTGATGTTGAGGAAACATTGGATTGGGTTAAACATCGAACATTGGAACCATAAATCCGATGTTGTCGATGAAACATCATATGATTACCCATCCCTACCTACCAGTGTCCCTCTTCGCAAAAGCTACAAGTTGGGAGGTATGGGGGAGGGTACAGAAGAGCCTCTGCCTCTCACATCTCCTCCATCCCATGCAGAGCTCTTGTTAGGACTTACCACAGGCGCCTCTCTCAGCATCTGCCGCATACTCCCTCCTGCCGCCTGTCTGGTGTCCATGCCGGCGGTACCAGGGCTAGGGCCACTTGTCACTATATATATCATGGTGGGGAATCAGGGTGTCAGTCTCCCTGGGCTGCGGCTGGGCTGAGCAGGGCTCCGATCATCCACCCTGCTGCTGCTGGGCTCCCTGCAATCTGGTCTGCTGAAGCGGGGCTGCGGACAGGCACACAGGGAGATGCTGGACTCCTTCCGCCGGATACACTGACTGCTGCTGCCGGCTGCTTCTCTCGCTGCGAATGCGCCCCCGCCCGGCCCAGCAGCAGCATGACAGGGAGCCGCACACATGACGGAGGCAGCTGCACTTCCGCCCAGCAGCCACTAGGGGCAGAGTTCCCCGGGGGCGGCGCTGTGTGTGTGATGCTGCGTCACTGTAGGGCAGGTTCCCGCCCGGGCTGCTGCGGTGACAGAGGAGGAGAAGACTCCCGGTACCGGGCATGGGAATGGCCCTGGAGGCACCTGTCAGCACCCGGGCCCAGCCGCTGTGGAGGAGAGGTAGGCGGCCCTCAGGGAGAGCAGGTGATTGGTCAGTGTGTGTGATGTGGGCGGGGCTGGCTCCCTGCGGCCGGTGCCCCCTCAGCTCTCACATTTCTCTCTACACACGCACATTACACACTGATTCATACAGGTGACTGGCGTCTGGGATGCCGGCATACAGAATACCGACACCGGCGTCCCGAAGGAGGGAATCCTGACAGGGGTCAGGTAATCTTACTTACTCCTCATTTGGTCCCCTCCCCCATCATCCCCCAAAAATAAAAAAACAACTTCCACAGCCTGTCCCTATCCCTCCACCCCCTGTAACCTGTCCTTAACCCTCCCATCTGCAGCCTGTACCTATCAGCAGGGTCTGTCCTACCATTACGCTGAGTGCGCTGCTGTGTGAGGCGCCAGGCTGGGGAGGGCGCCGCAGCCTGACATGCCTCAGCGCCACTCTTGTGGTCTACGCCTGCCTCGGACACTGACCCCTCTGACAGGTGACAGGACAAGAGCAGCGTTGCCCAGACTGCTGTGTGACACAGGGCAGTTATAGCGACCACATCCTGTGCACTGGAAGACAGGACACTATCAGCCTGGCCAGGGGCTTACATCCTCCATCATCAGTCCCCCCGAGCTGCAGGAAGTGCTGTGACTGGTGCCTGTGTTCCCCACACGTCCTCCCACCCAGCTCTGTTACTATATACACCCCGCAGCCCCCAGAATATGTACCCCCAGAGTGTGGCTCCTCTCACATGCAGTCTTGGTCTTATACCCAGGTACTTGTGTTGGCTTGCTGAGGGAGGAGGAAGAAGATGGGGTCGGTGATGCCAGGGGTGGAAGAAGGATGGCAGCAGGAGGAAATGGGAGCCCTACTGGCCCATGATGGATGGCGGCTCGGTTACCAGTGTTCTCGGAGAGCACAGGCACTGTCAACTTGGGAAGAGTTACAAGAAGGTGAGTGTGGTCTGGGACCGGAGGCCGTTATCTGGATGTGTATGGTGGAGGTGGGCACTGAGATAGTGGTGGGTTCTGTGACTTACTAACAGGGAATATAGGACACAGCAGGGACACAGTAGCGTGGAGCAGAGGGCACAACAGTTAGACAGTCGCATGGAGCAGAGGGCACAGCACTGAGACAGTTACATGGAGATGAGGGCACAGCTCTGAGACAGACTTGTGCAGCAGGGGGCACAGCATTGTCACAGTAGCATCAAGCAAAGGGCACAGCAGGGACACAGTATTGTGGAGCAGAGGTCACAGCAGGGACACAGTAGTGTAGAGCACAAGGCACTGCAGGGACACAGTAGCGTGGAGCAGAGGGCACAACAGCGAGACAGTCACATGGAGAAGAGGGCACAGCATTGAGACAGTCACATGGAGCAGAGGGCACTGCACTGAGACAGTTACATGGAGATGAGGGCACAGCACTGAGACAGTTACATGGAGATGAGGGCACAGCACTAAGACAGTTACATGGAGCAGAGGGCACAGCTCTGAGACAGACTTGTGCAGCAGAGGGCACAGCATTGTCACAATAGCATCCAGCAAAGAGCACAGCAGGGACACAGTATTGTGGAGCAGAGGGCACAGCAGGGACATGGTAGTGTAGAGCACAGGGCACAGCAGGGACACAATAGTGTAGAGCAGAGGACACAGCAGTGAGACAGTAGCTTGGAGTAGAGGGCACAGCAGTGAGACAGTAGCATGTTGCAGAGGGCACAGCGGTGAGGCAGCGTGAAACAGAGCGCACAGCAGTAAAACGGCATGGAACAGAGTACACACTAGTGACACAGTAGCATGGAACAGAGGGCACAGCAGTTAGACAGTAGCATGGAGCAGAGGGCACAGCAGTGAGACAGCATGCAGCAGAGGGCACAGCAGTGAGACAGTAGCGTGCAGCACAGGGCACAGCAGTGAGACAATAGCGTGGAGCAGAGGGCACAGCAGTGAGAAGGCATGCAGCAAAGGACACAGCAGTGAGACAGTAGCATGGTACAGAGGGCACAGAAGTGAGACAGCATGGATCAGAGAGCACACTACTACTGAGACAGTGGCATGGAACAGAGGGCACACTAGTTAGAAAGCATGCAGCAGAGGGCACACTAGTGAGACAGTAGCATGGAACAGAGGGCACAATAGTGAGACAGTAGCGGAGAGCAGAGGGCACAGTAGTGAGACAGTAGCATGGAGCAGAAGACACAGGAGTGAGAAGGAATGCAGCAAAGGGCACAGCAGCGATACAGTTGCGTGGAACAGAGGGCATAGCAGTGAGACAGCATGAATCAGAGGGCACACTAGTGAGACAGTATGCAGTAGAGGGCACAGCTAGGGGGGATGGATAGTCTCTAGGGGGAATGGATTATCTCTAGGGGGGATGGATAGTCACTAGTGGGGATGGATTGTCACTGGGGGCAGGGATAGTCACTAGTGGGGATGGATAGTCACTATGGGGGATGGATAGTCACTATGGGGGATGGATAGTCACTAGGAGGGATGGATAGGCACTAGGGGGGATGGATAGTCAGAAGAGGGGATATATAGTCACTAGGAGGGATGGATAGTCACTAGGGGGGATGGATAGTCACTAGTGGGGATGGATAGTCACTATGGGGGATGGATATGCACTAGTGGGGATGGATAGTCACTATGGGGGATGGATAGGCACTAGTGGGGATGGAAAGGCACTAATGGGGAGGGATAGGCACTAAGGGGGAAGGATAGTCACTAGTGGGGATAGATAGTCACTATGGGGGATGGATAGGCACTAGTGGGGAGGCATAGTCACTAATGGGGAGGGATAGGCACTAAGGGTGAAGGATAGTCACTAGTGGGGATGGATAGTCACTATGGGGGATGGATAGTCACTATGGGGGATGGATAGTCACTAGGAGGGATGGATAGGCACTAGGGGGGATGGATAGTCAGAAGAGGGGATATATAGTCACTAGGAGGGATGGATAGTCACTAGGGGGGATGGATAGTCACTAGTGGGGATGGATAGTCACTATGGGGGATGGATATGCACTAGTGGGGATGGATAGTCACTATGGGGGATGGATAGGCACTAGTGGGGATGGAAAGGCACTAATGGGGAGGGATAGGCACTAAGGGGGAAGGATAGTCACTAGTGGGGATAGATAGTCACTATGGGGGATGGATAGGCACTAGTGGGGAGGCATAGTCACTAATGGGGAGGGATAGGCACTAAGGGTGAAGGATAGTCACTAGTGGGGATGGATAGGCACTAGGGGGGATGGATAGGCACTAGGGGGATTGATAGTCACTTTGGGGGATGGATAGGCACTAGTGGGGATTGATAGTCACTAGTGGAGATGGATAGGCCCTAGGGGGATGGATAGTCACTAGGGGGATGGATAGTCACTAGTGGGGATGGATAGTCACTATGGGGGATGGATAGGCACTAGTGGGGATGGATAGTCACTATGGGGGTTGGATAGGCACTAGTGGGGATGGATAGTCACTATGGGGGATGGATAGTCACTATGGGGGATGGATAGTCACTAGGGGGAGTGATAGGCACTAGGGGGGAGTGATAGTCACTAGGGGGATGGGGCCGCGAATCGCGGGAGTCACCGGGGGTGCCGCGAATTGCGTGGGCTGTGCTACAAATCGCGGGAGGGGGGTCGTGGGGGCTGCCACGAATCGCCACAAGAAAAAAATCAACACAGAAAGGTCAACACATGTAAATGCTGACATAAGTGTGGCACTTCATTGGTGTCCATGTCGACACATGAGAATGAATATGAAAACATTGAAAAAGTGAAAAATAATCTTGTCAACCTTCTTCATTGTCGACCATAGCCATGTCAGTGTTTTCCATGTGCCATTTAATCGTGGGGATGCCGTGAATGGGGGGGGGGGGGGGGGGGGGGGGAGGTGCATACCCAATATGACCCTCTCCAGGAGGGACACATTGCTCTGTTTCTGGACTTTCTTCTTAATTTATGGATTACCATCACCTGTGCTTAAACACCTTTCTTATCAATTACCCTGTTTAAAATGACAGGTGATGACAATCATAAATTAAGATGGAAGTCCACAAACAGAGCATTCTGTCCCTCCTGGAGAGGGTCATGTTGGGAGGTATGGAGGTGTGGGGCGCTCACCTGGTGTGTCTGGTGTGTAGCTGTGTCTTTGCTGTTATTACTGTATTATTGTGAATCTCCCCGTCATCTTTCCTATTAAGGATATTTCCACGGGTCGAATATCCCTTCGACTCAACAGGGGGTGGTCCCCTCGGTGTAAAACATTTTTGCCTAGTCCATGTGACTTTCAATTGTTATTATACACTTATAATGTGATGCACCATTGTAAACTGTATTTACTTGATATATTGCATTTGTTTATTATTGACGCCAATTTATTTTAAGTGAACTCTAATAAAAGTTATGTATTAATTTCAACCATCTTACTACCTTACACCTAATGATTCTAAGAAGAGTGCCCCAAAAACCTAGTTTTGTTCTTCCTTTGTCCTCCTCTGGATACCCCACTTCTAACTGTCTGTGGGCTCACTGGGCTGGTTCTCTGTCATGTGAGTCAGTCATGTGAGTCAGAGGCTCCACCCAGGGTTATATCTCCAGACACACTTTGAGTGACAGATGTAGCCAAATATATAAGATATATATATATATATATATACACGAATAGAATGATAAAAACAGTGGGGACAGTAAATACATATTAACTTAAAGGGGAGCTTGTGATAAGAATATACGGTACTTGTTTCCTAGCACGGCGCCCACTACGTTAATTGTATAGAGGCTATTCTGCGTAATAAAATCACATCGCATGCCATGTTAGCGGCATGAGATGCGATGCGATTTTTTAAAGTTCATTTATTCACTGCTTTTATGTCCCCAAGCAATTGCATCACACCTCCGGCAAAATCGCATACGATGTGATTTTTTAGTTAATTTATTCACTACTCTTATGTCCCCAGGGCCATCTCATCGCACGGCATCGCACCTCCCGCAAAATCTCATTTTCTGGGGTGTTATGCCATGACATTAGGTATACAATAATATGATTGTATGTCCCAAAAATAGGTTTAACGCACCCCCCCACTATCCACGCCACCCCGAAGCATGGCAAGCGCAGCGGAACGCGTCCTCAGACTTTTTCATTACCCCACTATCCACGTCTGTGTGGAGCTGATATTATATAGTGTGCAGCGAGCCCCGCGAGGGCCCGCGGAATACATGTAAAGTAATCCGTGGCCCCTCGTGGGGCTCATTGCGCTCGTCACGCTTCGGGCTCGGCACACTATGTAAAATCAACTCCACACCGACGTGGATAGTGGGGTAATGAAAAAGTTGGAGGACGCGCTCCGCTGCGCTCGCCACGCTTTAGGGTGGCGTGGATAGTGGGGGGGTGCGTTAAACCTATTATTGGGACATACAATCATATTATTGTATACCTAATGTCATGGCATAGCACCCCAGAAACTCGCTGCGCTCGCCACGCTTCGGGGGTGGCTTGGATAGTGGGGGGGTGCGTTAAACCTATTTTTGGGACATACAATCATATTATTGTATACCTAATGTCATGGCATCGCACACCCTATAAAATCGCATGCGATCACATGCGATGCGATATAGTGGGGAACAATGGCCATAGAAAAAAATTACATTTAAAAAAGATAAAAATCGCATGGCATGCCGCTATAATGGCCCATGCGATGCAATGCGATTTCCCTATGGTGCCGTACGTAGGAAATCTGGGCGCCGTGCTAGGAAACAAGTACCGAAATAATTATTAATATGATCTGCTCTTACATTGTCCCCCTGAAGAAGAGTTCCACTCTCTGTCTTTAGTCTTATTATTCCACTTTTTGATTTTCTCCTTTCACTTATTTACCCACTGACTGGGCCATTTTCTCTTCAGCCTGTTCTTTTGCACATCTGGTTACCTTCTTAGCCTCCTTCTGTCTAACAAGATACACCTCTCTGTCCTCATTATTCTGCGTCTGCTTAAATTTCTTAAAGGCCAACTTTTTTGCTTTCACAATACTTGCTACATCTTTCGAAACCACAATGGCTTCCATTTCCTTGTGTTTTTCCTAACTCTTTTGACACAAAGTTCTGTTGCTTTCAGTATTGCACTTTTAAATTTTGCCACTTCTCCTGCACTCCTTCCAAGTTCCTCCACTCTGCCAAAGAATCCCTTACAGAGTTTCCCATCTCTACAAAATCAGCCTTCCTAAAATCTAACACCTTTGTTTTCGTGTGCGATGAGACGGTCTCTGTCTTTATTTTGAACCATACTGCTTGATTGTCACTGGATCCCAGGTTTTCATCCACATTTACATCAGATATTCTGTCACCATTTGTAAGTTTTAAGTCTAATATTGTGTCCTTACGAGTGGGCTCCCTCACCAATTGCTGGAGGGATGCTCCTTGCAAGGAATTCAGCATGTCCCTACTTCTGGTGGAACTTGCAACAGGTAGCTCCTAGTTTACATCAGGTAGATAAAAGTCTTCCATGATTATCACCTCTCCTTTTAATGCCATTTTATTGATGTCCTGTAATAGGTTCTGGTCAAGTTCCTCTTCCTGACCTGGTGGTCTGTAGATCACCCCTATGTGAAGAATCGCCTTATCCCCTGTTTCTATTGTCACCCAAAGGGCCTCAGTTTTTTCTTCAATACTTTGTATTAAGGTAGTCTTTATGCTTTTTTTCACACATATTGCAACCCCCTCCTCCGATTCTGTCCTTCCTAAATAAAGTATATCTTGGTATAGCTATGTCCCAGTCATGTAATAGCCACAATATCCAGTTCATCCATTGTCATTATTGCAATAGAAGACGGGCATGTGTGGGAGAAGTTGGGAAGAAGACGGGCATGTGTGGGAGAAGCTTGGATGAAGACGGGCATGTGAAAAGAGAAGCTGGGAAGAAGACAGGCATGTTGTGAAGAAGCTGGGTAGAAGATGGGCATGTGTGGGAGAAGTTGGGAAGAAGACAGGCATATGAGGGAGAAGCTGGGAAGAACATGGGCATGACCGGGATAAGCTGGGAAGAAGACGGGCATGTGGTGGAGAAGCTGGGTAGAAGTCTATGGGAGAAGTTGTTAAGAAGACGGGCATGTGTGGGAGAAGCTAGGAAGAAGATGAGCATGAGAGGGATAAGCTGGGAAGACAGATATGTGGTGGAGAAGCTGGGTAGAAGACGGGCATGTGTGGGAGAAGTTGGGAAGAAGACGGGCATGAGAGGGATAAGCTGGGAAGAAGACAGGCATGTGGTGGAGAAGCTGGGTAGAAGATGGGCATGTGTGTGAGAAGCTGGGTAGAAGACGGGCATGTGAAGGAGAAGCTGGGAAGAAGATGGACATGTGAGGGAAAAGCTGGGAAGAAGACAGGCATGTGAGAGAGAAGCTGGGAAGACGACAGGCATGTGAGGGAGAAGCTGGGGAGAAGTTAAGAAAAAAACAGGCATGTGTGGGAGAAGCTGGGGAGAGGTTGGGAAGAAGACGGGCATGTGAGGGAGAAGCTGGGGTGAAGTTGGGAAGAAGGGCATGTGAGGAAGAAGCTGGGAAGACGCGCATGTAAAGGAGAAGCTGGGAAGAAGACGGCATGTGAGGGAGAAGCAAGTGAGGCGGATAGGCATGTGAGGGAGAAGATGGAGGGCAGATGGAGATGTCTAGCACCCCATCTATACACAACGCACCCCATATATACACAAAGCAATATCTGCATGTGTCTAGAACCTCATCTTTGTACCCCGCAATATCCATTTATCTCTATGCGCTGCTTTTTTAGTTACCCCCTGATAGCGTATGCCCCATGTCCTACACCCCTTCTAGGCATGGCACTACAAGAACCAGAATGCCTTTAAGCCCTGACCGGGCTCCTAGCATTATAAGCACCACTGCACCCCGAATGCTTGTAAACGTCACCCTGTCTGTGCTGTCCGCCTCGCTCTAGACATCCATTGGACGGATGATATATTCCCCCTTGTGTAGCGTTAGAGTCCAGACTGAGTCCAGACTGAGGTGGGAGATTACTTTGTACTGACGGTTCTTACTTTGTACCCCACATATCAAGTCCGGAGGAACCAGGCTGTGGCGATGCATCGGAGGCTGGCACAGAGGGTGGCGGAGGGCAGGTAAGTTGGGTCTGTCATGGTCCTATAGTTTCCCAATCCATGCTCCATTGACGTTTATGCAGCTGGACTGAAGCTTGTGTGGACTGTAATGGCTAATGGTTACATTATGCTGTTCTTTTCTATTTTACCCCACAAACCGCCATCATGGAGCCCGGAGGATGGAGGTCTGGAGGCACCAGCCTGCGTGGAGGCATCGGAGGCTGGCATACATCTGCTTGGGCAAACAGCAGCTGGTAAGTCATAGAGGTGGGTTTCCTCGCCTTTGTCTCTTTCTTTCCGATGTCGTGGTTCATCATCTCTATGTTTAGTGTATATATTGTCCACAACCGTGGCATTATAATACAGGTACAGTAAGGTGATATCCATGCTTGGGTACATTTATGTGTGTGTATACAGTACATCAGATGTACACAAGCATGGATAGCCTGGCTAATGGGGCACTATTAAGGAACCCATACATTAGTCTGACTTGTCCTGAGGACAGTTCGACCCGATTTCCCTTGAGCTCCCCCGGCTCACATGAGGGGAGCGGAAGGGGGCAGGAGAATTAAAAAATAAATGGGCGGCCACTGATTGGCTTAGAAAACTCTTAGACAATCCGGAGCGCCCATTTATTTGTAGAGGAGTTTTCAAATGTCCCGCCGCTGTAGCAGAGGATGCTGAGCGGTAAGAGCACCGCTCCTTCCTGGTGATTCCCCGCTCTTCAGATAGGTGTGTGCCAGTGGTGCTGCACTACCGTATCTGATGCGATACATTGCAGGTGCTAAAAAGCACCCGCCATGTGCCGCTGACAGCTGTACACACACAATTTATCTTATGTGCAGTGCGTCCGATCTCCGATATGATGCGCACAGGGCCGCGCATCCGATGTCATACACGTGTGATCTCACCTGATACTTTGGCCCGATCCGCGGGTGATATCGGCCCCAAATCGCAAAGTGTATCTGGGTCTTGTGTTTTAATACTTTCGTTTTAGAAAAGGTCAAATGTCTGTATTTATGTCAGGGTCGTGTGGATGAGTTACTGTACAGTTACATGTGTCTGTGTCTTCCCTCAGTCAGTTTCCCAGATATCAAGGTTCCAGCTGAAGAACTACTGTATCACCAAGAAGCGGAGGGTCACAGAGGTTCACCCCTCACAGATATGTAACATCGGGTCATTTTCCCCAATAAAATATGAGCACTTCCAATTGTTCTGTCTCATGTGTCTGAGTTGGTTCTTTATGTACATTTAGGGATTGTGTGAGAACCTGACGTAGTTCTAGGCCAAATGTCCAATAATGACAGCGCCCTCTCTTATTTCCCATTATGGGAATGCTGGGCGTTCTCATGCTAATGAGGCCATGATGGACATGCGGGTGCCAGGCAGCTGACATCACCGGATGCCAGCTCCCCGCCCACTTCTCCCCGAGGGTACACGCATATGTAAGGTTGCTCAGAGCGGCGACCATGAAAAGATGTGGGACGGTCCCAGTGGCTTGTGAATGGATGTTTCTGTAAAACATCCATTCACAGCCAATGGGAACGTACGCGCCCTGCGAATGGTGGTATGCGGGATCCGGCTCACTCGCAAGGATGCTAATTCACATCTGTTAGGGTCCCTGAGAGATGACACAGGGTCTGACAACTACCTTCAATGTACAGTCAGAGGTTCCATGATTGACAGCCGGCTGGAGACCAGAAATGAAGAGATAACGCACACAGAGTATCTCAGCGACCTTTCTGATCTGACGTTTATTCTTAAGGTGCTCATAGTTATACCCAAAATGTGGAATACAATCCACGTCGGTGCTCATTAAATATTTATTTTGATGTTTTAAGCTAAAGCAATAAATTGATACTTTTTAATGAGATATCAAAACAGAAGTTTGTTTATAATAGAAATAATTGGATCAATGTTAATAAGCAAGCGGTAACTTTGCCTCCTCCTCAAAACATTCCAAAACGCTATCTCCATGTCGCAGGTGCAATATCTTTGTTGGCTCATCTTCTGACCTTGGTAACGACTCTTACAATCACCTCAAACATTTCCATCTTTTTTTTTTTTTTTTTAACATTCAATTTTTATTGTGAATTTTTCCAGAGGGTAACTGGGGGGGATACAGAAGGAAGGGAGGGAGGGTAGGGGACAAAAGAAAACAGTGGGTGGTAAATCACAATTGTCTCACATCAGATCATAATAATGTACTAAAAGTACAATCTGCATCTGTATAGAACAATACATCTCATGGTATCGAATAGCATTTAAGAATTTAGTACAGATAAGTCAGGAGGACTGTTGTGTATACTCGAGCGTCCCATCTTTTCATTATAAAGCGACCAGCCTAGCCATTTCATTACTATTGAGTTTGGGGAAGAAGAGTACTTGGCGTCGACAGTCTCATAGATAAAGTGACTGTGTACCTTATTTCGGATAGCCTCTAGGGATGGTATGGTATCTGATTTCCACAGTTTAGCGATAATCGACTTGGTGGCTATAAGGACATGGCCTAAAATATACCTGTCAGCCGCCAAGAAATGTGATGGGAAGATATGGAGCAGGGCAAGAGCTGGGTCAGGAAGGATGGGTTGGTTAATTATTAAGCTCATTAGCTGAAATACTTCCCCCCAGAGAGGCCGCAGGCGTGGGCACTCCCAAAATATGTGGAAGATATCCCCAACGTTGCCACACCTCCTCCAACAAGAGTTAGGGGATGATGGCCATATTGTATGCAGCCTGGCTGGGGTGAAGTAGGCCCTATGGATAAGCTTGAAAAACATTTCAGAATGATTTATACAACGCAATATCTTGAAACAGGATCTAAAGATGTTCTCCCAATCTTCCTCACTGAGAGATCTGTTCAGATCTCTCTCCCATAGGGATTGTGATTTCAGCTTATGTCATAGAAACATAGAAACATAGAATTTGACCACTTGGCCCATCTAGTCTGCCCCTTTTTTAAACATGTTACCTCAAACCATATTTGATCCTTATTTTTTTGTAAGGATATCAATATGCCTATCCCAAGCATGTTTATTTTTTTTTTTTTTCAAAACTTTTTTATTAAGACATTCTGTGCATATTACAAAATATTTCTATTTTTACAATCAATTACATGTTCTCAGTGTTCACATATATTAATAAACATTTTTCATTTGCAATAATAAACATTTGTGTGGTTTCCATTTCCTTTTGTTGTTATTTCCATATTCTGACATGTTATTATATTTGGTTATCAATGGTCATTCAGCGAGACCGGGGGATCTTGTGCGGCTACTCGGCCTAGGTACCATGTAGTCGATTGTAAGCTGTCGTGTATCATCTTCCTGGTATTTAATGGGAGTGTCGGTATATATGAATCCCAAAGCATAAAAAACTTCCCCACCTTTTTGCCTCTATCTACTATGGCCTCCACCCAGTCCATTCTGAATATGAAGTGTAGTTTAGATCGGAATAGAGTAAATTGTGGGGGGCTGGGGTCAATCCAGCCTTGGAGGATAGTTTTCCTGCCAGCTGCACTCAAGGCCAGTAGTATTTTTTTGCATTCTTTGGTCATGCGAGTGTTTGGGTCAAATATTCCCAGAATTGCCCATTCTGGGGTAAAGGGAACGAAGTTGACTAGGTTTGCCTCTGCATATTGTTTTACCAATAACCAGAAGTAGCGGATGATGGGACATGCCCACAGACAATGGTAAGTATCTGCGTTGTCTGAATGACATTTAGGGCAGGTGTGGGTGTCTGAGGTTCCCATATGGAAACGTCTAACAGGGGATAGGTATGAGTTGTGATAGGTATTTAGAAATAGTTCGGTGTACATACTGGCCTTGAGTGTTTGTCTGGAATATAAGAGGCCCTTTTGTAATTGTGGGATTGAGAGTGTGGGGAAGTGATCCAACCAAGTAGCCATACCCCCTTTGATCTTGGTATAGTCCAGGATTTGTCTTAAAAATGTGTAGTGGATGGATATGGCTCTTGAAGTCGGAACCGTATAGGTGAGCATTGTATCTAGGGTGTTATTCCAGTCCTTATTGGAGAAATGTCTTATCACATGCAGTACATAGAAATTGGTTTGCAGAAAAGCCAATGGGTATGGACTAATCATAGGAAATTTATCGGATAATTCCGAGAAACGTATAGCTCGCTTCTCTTCTTTCACCACTAAGGAGTCAATTGTTTTTATCCCCGTTGCCGCCCATGCGGTGTATGGGTGAGCAGCCATGCCGTCCAGGAATGCTGGGTTTTTAAGAAGGGGTAGGAACAAGGAATGGTGTTGGTTTAGTCCTGCCTTATGTCTTAGTATATGCCAGATCCTTTTGGTTGACCATAGCAGAGGGTTGTTTTTGATTTGTTCAGGTAGCTCCTGATTGTGAAGGTGTAGAAAACTGATAAGGTTTATGTTGTTTAAGAAGCCCTGTTCTAAGGGTGTGTTTGTATATACTGTACTCGAGTGGAGCCAGTCTCTTAGGTGTCTAAATAGGGCTGCGTGGTTGTAGGTTATTATGTCCGGGAAGTTGATGCCTCCATTGAAGACTGGTTGTGTTAGTTTCTTCATGGCGATGCGTGGACGGCCTCCCGCCCATATGAATTTGCGGGTGATATGGGTAATCTGTTGGGTATCTTTCTGGGTTAATAGGATTGGGAGCATTTGTAAAGGGTAAAGTAGTTTTGGGATTGCAACCATTTTTAGTAGGTTAGCCCGGCCTAAGTAGGATAGTGAGAGGCGTTCCCATTTGGCTATATCATTTGAAAGGGTAGTGATGGCTTTAGTTATGTTTATGGCATATAAAGTGGATGGGTTCCGTGGGATTTGAATACCTAGATAAGGGATCTGTGTGGTTTGCCATTTTAGTTTGTATTGCTGTGCCCACGGAGGGGGTGTTCTTGGTCCATATAGGGGTAGGGCTGCTGATTTATCCATGTTTATGCTAAAGCCAGTCACCTGTCCTAGGGAGGATAATTTGTCTAAGATTATAGGTAGGGTGTGTTCGGGGTCGGCTATGTAAAGAAATATATCATCTGCGAAAGCTGATAATTTCAATTCCTGGGTGCCTATTTTTATTCCTCTAAATTCTGGACAATTTTCTAATGTTCTTAGGATGGGGTCTAGCGCTATATTAAATAGAAGTGGCGATAGGGGGCATCCTTGTCTAGTTCCTTTTTCTAGGTAAAAGCGTGGGCCTTTTGATCCGTTTATTAATAGTGAAGCTGAGGGGTTGTGGTATATTGTCCGAATGAGTTTAATGAAGTCTGGGTCAAATGCTCTTTTCTCTAGGACATTAAACAAGTGTGGCCAAAGGATCATATCGAATGCCTTGTTCGCATCCAAACCCAGAAGCATGTTTCGGGTGTTGGGTGAGTTATGTGATGCTATGACCGCTGCCAGGGCTGCACGCACCGCTCTGACAGAATGTCTATTTCTTACAAAGCCTGTTTGTGAAGAGGTGAGGATGTCCGGAAGGATATTTTGTAGGCGTAGTGCTATTATCTTTGTCAAGATTTTATAATCTACATTTAATAGACTTATGGGTCTATATGAGGACGTTAGGGTAGGGTCTCTATCTGGTTTAGGGAGGAGTGTGATGAAAGCTTCATTAAAAATAGGGGATGCGATCCCATCTTTATATATTTTTTTATATAGTTCTAGGAGGGATGGTGTGATGTGGGTTTGAAGTATGCGGTAATAGTCTCCCGTAAAGCCATCAGGCCCTGGGGACTTACCATGTGGGAGTTTGGAAATTACTGTGTTGATTTCTTCAGGAGTTATGTTTCCTGTTAGGGCTGATTGTTGCTCTGGGGTAAGTGGGGGTAGAGCTTCGTTTGAGAAAGGTGTTTCTTGTGCGGTTATACTTTCAGATGGTGAGGCAAAGAGGTTTTCAAAATATGTTTGAAATTGTGAGGCGATCTCAGTTGATTTTGTTATGTTTGCTTTGGTAATTGGATGCTTTAGCATGGTAATGATATTGCGTTTTTTGGGAGGTTTTGAGATCATTGCCAGTAGTTTTCCAGCCTTGCCTCCCCATCTGTAGTATTTGTGTCTGGTGTAGTCTAACGCGTGTTTTGCTTGGGTAGCTAGATATGTCTCGAATAGTTGCCTGGCTGTTTTATATGTTTGAAGGGTGGTTTCTGAGGGATTAGTGGTATAGGCTTGGAATGCCGCTTTCATAGTATTATTTAATTGATCATGTTTTAATCTGGCTTCTTTTTTCTTTTTAGAAACATATCCTATGATATGGCCGCGCATTACGGCCTCAGATGCATCCCAAAAGAGTTCTGGTTTGTCCCAGTAGTCAAGGTTTTCGTCTATGTAATTGGTCCAGTTATAGATCAGATATGATTTGAAATCCTCAGAGGCCGACAAGTAGGATGGGAATCGCCATATATAGTCGGTTTGGTTCATAAATGTGTGGTTAAGGGCTATCATGACTGGGGCGTGATCCGATATTAAAATGTCGTAAATGTCGGCTCTGGTGACCTCGGTCATTAGTTCATCTGCCACTAGGAGTCTATCTATACGTGATGATGATCTATGGACCATTGAGAGGTGTGTGTGCGTCCTGTCTGTGGGGTTTAGCAGTCTCCATGGGTCGGTGAGTCCTAAGGTAGCTCTCAGTGATATTAGGTATCTACTCTGGTAATCAGAGGTTCTAGGTGTGGTGGGAGATCTGTCTATTAGGGGGTCTTCTACCATATTAAATTCCCCTCCTATTATCAGTGGGTAATTTGTTCTAGCTTGTATTAAGTGTTCCAAGTCTTGGATGTATGTGTGTGTGTTAGTGTTCGGGGCATATATGTTCACTAGTGTGTATTTGGTGTTGTATAGTTCAATGTCCAGGATTATGTAGCGGCCTTCAGGATCTAGGGTCTCTGATAGAATGGAAACTGGGAGATTTTTTTGAAATAGTATCGCCACGCCTCTTGTTTTCCTGTGGAAGGAGGCTGAGTGGCATTGGCCTAGCCACGGGGCTTTTAAGGTATTTGTTTCATCTGAGGCCCAGTGTGTTTCCTGTAGGAATATCACATCTGGGTTGAGGCGTTTGAGCCGCGTTAAGACTCTTTTTCTTTTAACAGGGTTGTGTAGTTTGTTTACATTCCAGGAAATTATGGTCAGGGGTTTAGGTGGCAATTTCGGCTGGCAATCAGAGGACGGCATGGCTACTCACCCACTTTGAGGATATTCTGCTGAGCTTTTCCAAAATAATACATGTGGTAAAGGACAGATCTCGGGGTCTCTCGTTCGGATATGGAGGACCATACTCACTGAGAACACTACTACAAAAATAGGTAAAAAGATACAGTGTTAGTTTTTCTTTTTGCATTGGTACTAAGCCTATATAGTAACTGCAAACGAAATGAACATTAATGCACATTGAATGTCCTAATTCAACATTTTCAAACATTTTCCAAAACCAATAAAATTCAGGTGTGGGCGCCTCCTGTTTGTAGGGGCACGCACTTGAATTCTTCCAACAATAATCTAACAACTTAATAACAGTTAGAAGGAACAATGTATGTAATAACATTATACTATTATGTCACTCCCGCCCGGGAGCGTATCATTATAGTGTTTAAGTGCTTATGGTAAGCGGATGCGTCATCTATTGGGTAATCTCCTTGGTGAGGTATCAGACATGAAGTGTCTCTTTGCCTCCTCGGGGTCAGTGAAAAATAGTGGAGTGCCGTTCTCCATTACCTGCAATTTAGATGGATATAGGAGTGCGAATCTCACCCCCTGCTTGTGCAGGTGGGTACATATGCTGGAGAACTCTTTTCTCTTTTGTGAGACAGCTACCGAAAAATCCTGAAAAATTAAGATCTTGTTGTCTCCTACCTTTAGCTCCCTGACTCGTGCCAGTATGGCCTCCTTTGCTCTATAGTCTAAGTAGCGAGCTATGACCGGACGGGCCCGAGTAGGTTGGCCTTCCCTCGCTGCACCTAACCTGTGTGCTCTCTCTATCTGTGGCAATTCAATACTTTCTAAAATACCTAGCGCCCTAGGTAATTCCTCGCTTAGGTAGGTGAGGAGGGTTGCGCCTGTTACAGATTCAGGAATCCCTATAAAGCGGAGGTTATTCCTCCGTGATCTGTTTTCTAATTCTTCAAGTTTTTCCTGCAGTTGCTGGATGGCCCCCTCTTGTGTGGTTGCCTCATCACAACATTTTTGTAGTTCATCCTCTACATCACTGACCCTAGATTCCAGGGCAACTATACGGGAGGCATTAGCTTCAATTCGTGCCAGCCCTGCATCCACACTAGCCTGCAGGCTACTAAATCTCTGGTCAATGAGAGGCATCATAAAATCAGATATGTCTCTGGCCGTCAAACCAGATGGTCTATCCTCGAGTATTTCAAGGCTATCTCCTGTAACGCTACTAGGGGATGAGGGGTCTGACCTTTGAGGCATGATTTTGTTTTTCCCTGCTTTAGTGGTTGCGTTTGCGTGTTTAGGAGGCATGTTTTTCCCAATAAATTTATCCATGCCCTGTATGCATAGATTGTGTGGGAATGTGGCACCTGTATCACACTAAATGGTATTTGTTTTACTAAGCAATAAGGGTAGGAGATCAGATAAGCACGGTGTATGTTCGGGTTAGAGTGACATTAATAAGCCAGAATCATTCTTGCTTTTCCAGCATTTTAAATTCTGAGTAAGATGTGTGTGGAATCATTGATGCGGTCTATTATATTATCATGTCTGGCTAGCATGTGGTGCTGGCTCCTGTTATTCCTTGTCTAAGGAAAGCCAGTTCCTGTAATAGACCTCTTCTCCACTAGATGTCGCTCTGACCTTAAAATATTATCTAGAGCTATACACTTATGGCTTAGGAATGTATGGAGTGCTTGCTCTAAGCATATATCTGACAGACATTAGACTTGAAAATAGGGTAACAAAGATTATCACAGGTATAGCTTAACAGTACTGAGATATGTCACACAGTTGGCAATTATCATTCAACTATAATGCAGATAGCAATAGTGGTTCGCAGGGGGAGTTCATAAACCCAGGCAGTCCTTAATTAGCAGGCTTGATATCCTCCGGATCACACTTTGTGCCTGAGGGTCACAATTGTTTTAGGGGTGTAAAACCCAAGAGTGTCACCAGAGGGCGTTGGGGGCTATTGGGTCTGTGTTTCAGCTAGATATGAAGCTGTGCTGTCTCAAAAATAGGATCCTTGTGGAGAAATGTCCCACATCAACAAGATTCTGAGTTTCAGATGTGGCAAGGGGTTAACTCAGTTATTCAGGTGTGGTAGGCAAGCGTTAGTGGGGCAGGTGTGTTACACAGGGTTTCCCCTGATAGATTGGTATCCAAATATGAGAGATAGGCAGTTTATAGCGTTTATAGTAATTGGTGGTGTCAAAGAGTCCAGGAATATGCTCAGGGGGTATGTTGGGTTGGTGGTTACAGCTTTTCAGGCTGTGGGGGCTTGGGACTCAGTGGTATATGCCCCCGTTAACCCCCAAATGTATCCTTGCTCGGGGGGATTGAGATGGCAGCTGTTGGGGGAGATGGGGGATGTGGGTTGGCGATATTTCTGGTGGGGTAGGAGCAGGAGCCGGTTTCCACTGCCGTTTAACCCCAGAATGGGGCTAACGCCTCACCTCAGGGTGCAGTTGTTTTCAGTCAGCTCGTTTCCCAGGGGGATCCAACTCACCGCTGGTCCGAGGCCCGGCAGGTCACTCCACCGGATCCTCTCCACGCTGGGCACACACCGTTTCTCCCCTGCGTCGTCCCGAGTGCTTCCTCCTCGACGCCGTCAGCAGCCACGTGGGTCAGAGGTGTCTCCGATCTGCCGGCTTCCTCCGTGTCTCTCTCTGCACGGGGCGCGCCGCTCCTCCCGCCAGGTCCTCAGTGCGGCCGCGCGGTCGTCTCTCACCCTCCTCTGTCGCGGGCTCCGGACACCGTCACGCGTCGTCTCTCCCGTCAGTCTGGACCGCGGGGTCACTTCTCTGCGCCGCTCCGTCCTTCGTCTGCTCTCTCCCGTGGGTACCTCCGTCAGCGCAGGGCTCGCTTGGGTGCCTGCTCCCGCTAATCAGCGTCCCGCCGTCCTGTGCAGCCACGGGCCAGGTCCTCTGCGTCTGCCCAGGTAAGATTACCGGTAGTTCTGTAGGCAGAAGGGATGCTGGGCAGTTATTGATGTTCAGGCTCTGTTCACCCTCAGCGTTGGTGTGGCGTCTGCTTCACGCTGCTTTGGGCGCCATGCAGGCCATCCGTGTCGATGGCCGGACCCCGGTGTTATGAGTTGTTCTCCGGTCCAGAAATGTCTCCAATGAATCCCCTCGGTGTTCTGCAGGTGTTGGGTGCAGTATTATCACCGCTTGGGGTTTGTAAACCAGTGGATGGTTATGGATTTAGGGACCTCTGGCCGGAGCTCTGCTAAAAAGCGGCCATGCTGGATGCCCCGCCCACCGGAAGTCCCTCCCAAGCATGTTTAAATTGTACTACTGTATTTGCCTCTACCACCTCTGATGGGAGGCTATTCCACTTATCTACTACTCTTTCTGTGAAGTAATTCTTCCTCAAATTTCCACTGAATCTTCCTCCCTCTAGTTTCAGTGCATGTCCTCGTGTTCTGCTGCTCCTCTTCCTGTGAAGAATGTCTCCCACCTGTACCTTGTTAAAACCCTTGATATATTTGAAAGTTTCTATCATGTCCCCCCTTTCCCTTCTCTGCTCTAAAGTATACATATTAAGATCTTTTAGTATTTCCTGGTACGTTTTGTGATGTAGGCCATGCACCATTTTAGTTGCCCTTCTTTGTACAGTCTCTAATGTATTTATATCCTTCTGGAGATATGGCCTCCAGAACTGAACACAATACTCTAGATGAGGTCGTACCAATGACCTATACAGTGGCATTATTACTTCTTTCTTTCTACTGCTGATACCTCTCCCTATGCAACCAAGCATCTGACTTGCCTTCTTCATTGCTTTGTTACATTGCCTACCTGCCTTTAAGTCCCCTGAAATAGTGACACCTAGATCCCTCTCTTCCTCAGTAGTTTCCATTATAGTGCCATTTATACTATATTTAGTCTTTGGATTTTTGCAACCCAAGTGCATGATTTTGCATTTTTTGGCATTAAACTGTAGTTGCCATGCTCTTGACCATTCCTCTAATCTACCTAGATCATCAATCATTTGTTTTACCCCTCCTGGTGTGTCTACCCTGTTGCATACCTTTGTGTCATCTGCAAAAAGGCACATTTTACCCTCAATTCCATTTGCAATATCACCAATAAAGATATTAAAAAGATATTAAAAAGATATGTCTTACATTTATGGAGAGTAAGTGGGAGTACCACCACGATATGCCGCCTTTGTGAGAATAAGTGCTCATCCTAGTTTTAAGATAGGCGGGGAAAGCTGGTTTTGTGTTAGGAGTGTTCAGATGTGATTGTAACCAACTTCTTATCTGTAGATTGATGAAAAAGTCCTGTTTGGGGATGTTAAAGTTGTTTTGTATATAATTGAAGGGTGCAAAATTATCCCCGACATACAGGTCTTCCACTGAAGCTATTCCCTGATTAATCCATCTATCTAATGGCACATTGGGGATTAAAGATTTCAAAGCTTTTAATGACAAGAAGGGGGCTGGTAGGGCTGTCTTTTCTAGAGAAGCCGTCAATTTATACCAGACATCTAGGGTGGCTTTGATGGATTTACAGAGGGCTGAGAATTTCCTGGTTTCATTTTGTGGGAGCCATACCAGATCTGCCATAGGTGTAGGGTGGTAATAGGAACTCTCCAACCTTACCCACGGTTTTAGGTCTTTAAGATCAAGCCAATCCCTAGCCTGGTTCAGAATGCAAGAGGCGTAGTAAGTTTCAATATCGGGATAGGCATCGCCGCCCTCGGATTTAGATCTTATTAGAATCTTCTTTGCGATTCTAGGTTTGGCCCCTCTCCAGATATATTTAGTCAGAAGTTGGTTAAATTTGTTTATTAAGTTTTTTTGGGGGATCTGGGAATAGAGCGGAAAAGGTACATCAATTTCGGTAAGAGGACCATTTAAGCCGCAGCCACTCTCCCTAGCCATGACACATCGTGCAGCATCCAGTCTCCAGTCAGCTCCGCAAAGGCCCTCAACAAGGGGCCATAATTGCACTCAAATATATGGTTATCCAATGCCAAGTTAATTCCTAGGTATCTCAGTGAGCGGGTTTGCCATGAGTAATTGTACTTTTCTTTTAATCTAGTGATAGTATCTTGGGGGAGCCCCAGGGGAAGGGCCTCCATCTTACCAGTGTTTAATTTATAAAATGATAGTTCGGAGTAATCTTGTAGCACCCTGTGTAAAGCGGGAAGAGAAATTTCAGGATCTAAGAGACATAATAGGACATCGTCCGCAAAAAGGCTAATTTTATGGGATGAACTACCAATTACCGGACCCTTAATAGAGTTATTACATCTAATGTGTTCAGCCAGAGGCTCAACCGCCAAAGCAAAGATCAAGGGAGAAAGTGGGCACCCCTGACGGGTACCGTTGGAGATTTTGAAACCTGAGGAAGTGCAACCATTCGTGAAAACCCTTGCAGAGGGATAGGAGTATAGAGCCAGGATTGAATCTAGTATCCGGCCGCTAAGACCACATTTTTCTAGGGTCGCACGCATGAAGCCCCAGTGGAGCCTATCAAAGGCCTTCTCACCATCCAATGACAGGACTAAAAGGGGGATTGTCTTAGATGAACAGAATTCGATAACGCCTAGCACACTGCGCGTGTTGTCCGGGGCCTGCCTGTTCAAAACAAAACCAACCTGATAATTTTTAATGAGGGAGGGGAGTAGTGGGCTTATACGGTTAGCAACTAATTTAGCGTATCATTTCAGATCTGAGTTGAGAAGTGCAATGGGTCTATAGTTTTGGACTGCTGTTTGGGGTTTCCCTGGTTTGGGGATGGTGATGATGCGGGATTCAAGCATTTCAGAGGGGAAATGTTTTGCCAATGAGGCCTCATTAAATACCTTAAGTAATACAGGTGACAGTTGGGATTTAAAGGTTTTGTAAAAGTTAGAGGGGTACCCATCGGGCCCAGGGGCCTTGTCTGATGGGAGGGAGTCAATACCCATTTGGACCTCTTCTAGTGACCAGGGTGCGTTAAGAGAAACAGATGCCTCCGGGGACAACGCAGGGAGGTTGATCTTATTTAAAAAACTTTGGATCTTCTCATAGTGTGGTTGGTGAGTGGCAGGGTCATCCTTCAAATTATATAGTTTACATTAATACTCTGAAAAGACGTTGGCTATCTCATTTGTTGGCTATCTCATATATACTTTTGAGCCCCGGTCGGAATAGATCATATGGATTTTTTCCTTTGCTCTCTTACCTCTTAACTTTCTAGCTAATAGTCTACCTGAGCGGTTCCCAAGTTGATAAAATTTCTGATTTAGTCTACTAACATTACGTTGGACTTCTGCCAGGTAATAGCCATTGACTTTATCCCTTGCTTCATTTAATAGCTTAAAGAGCGACTTATCAACTGGGTTGGACTTATGGGCAGCTTCAAGAGTGGTGAGCTCTAGTTCAGCTTGTACTAAGGATTTCTTGTATTCCTTTTTCATTTTGGCGGCTATTTGAATTGCTGAGCCTCGGACTACCGCCTTAAGAGCGCACCAATGGTTAAAGGTAGAAGTAGCGTAAGGGGAGTTCTCCTGTAGATAGTAGTCTATTGCCGAGTGTATAGCCTGCTGAGCCTCCAGCTGAACAAGAGTCTGACGACCCATACGCCACGGGCCGGGGGCAATTGTCCTACTCATTATTTCCCATTCTATAAATATCGGAGAGTGATCTGACCATGATCTGGGGAGAATTTTGATCTTGTTGAAGGAGTCTAAGGACCATTTGTCTGATATGGCGAGGTCAATTCTCGAGTAGGTGCCATGAACGTGTGAATAGAAAGTATAATCCCTTACCGAGGGGTTTTTGACCCGCCATATGTCAAAGAGGTCATATTCTGCTAGCAACTGACGGAGACCCTTAGAGGGATTGCGGGGCCGACTGGAGGATCCGGGGCGAGTGCACGTACTATCTATAGCGGGGTCTGGGACCAAGTTAAAGTCTCCCAGGAGCAGCAAGGCTCCCTTAAATAGTTGTTGGACTTTGGTGCAGAGCTTTCTACAAAATGGGAGTTGCCTAGTGTTAGGGGCATAACAGGACACAATAGTCACGTCCCGGTTTTCGAGAGAGCCTGTTAAAATCAGGAATCTACCGTCCGGGTCGGAGTATTGGGATGAGAGGGAGAATTCACAGTGTTGCGAAATTAAGATAGCAACTCCTGCTCTCTTAGATGGACCATTAGCCATGTAGCAGTGCGGGTAAACATTTCCATCTTATACTGAAGATAAAATCTGTTCTGCTAGAATAATGTTAAGTAAAATACATTTAAAGGGACAGTAATAGAACTGAATAACATATATACAACTTAAACCTGATATGTATATAAAAGTTGAGAATCATATCTATACTCTTAATCATTTCCCTCCTGCTGATTCCACCTTTTACTGATAATCTACAGGGATAGACGAGGATACTAGCCTATACCTGCGTTGCGCTGATCCTTGACCATTGGCAATATGTGGGAGTGCATATTTCCTATACAGACTATTAGATGGTCAAGGGATACATGATATACTTAATATCACTATTGGTTATAATCCATTATAAAAACGAAAGTATATATGCAAAATGGTTGCTTAATATAATGCGGCTTCTCTCAGTCCCTCCTGTTTGTGACAATCTATCAGTACAGTTGGCCTGCCTAACGAGGAGCACACAGTCCACCAAAATGGTGCTAATGGCTATGTCCCCACGAGCAGATGCTGTCATCACTTCAGGTGGAGGGTAATGACCGTTTACACATATCCATCATAGTAGACTGTCTACCGCTCTTCCCTCTGTCAAGTGTTTGTGTAGTGTTATAAAACCTGGAGGATTCAAACTGAGGTTTATAGAATCACATCTCTAGTTTCCATTATCTTTTTACATGTCATTTTCTTTGTCAGATTTCTCATCAGGGAGTCTTGTGAGATTTACTTTCAGAATTAATTGTCCATTTTATTAAGTCCATTTGCAATGTCCTTTCATGTTTGATTTCCACCATAGGCCAAGATGTTTAGCTCTTCTAGTACATTGTTGCCAATAGTAAAGAACATCTTGTCTATCTTGTGGTGACTTTATCTTGGGACACATCAATAATTAAAATTCATGCGATTGACCAAATCTTGTACATCACAGGGTGTGATTATTTTTTTTTGTTTCTGGAACAAAAACCAAGTGTGAGTATTTTACCTATCAGCCATAATACAATTTTTACCAGAACATAGTTAAGTATAAATAAAACATTTAAGCCAGGTTACTGGATTTTTCCTTGAGTTTAGCCATTTATTTTCACTATAAACTTTGTCAATTTGGCTTTTTAACTCTTTAACTTGGAATAGGTGGTTCTCAATGGCTTCAACAACTTCATATGTCATTAAAGTAATTAAAACAAGCTTCTTTTACACCAATGCACATTCCCACTTATATGTACACTTCTGGCAATTGTCATACTGTACTACATTGGATTATTATTAATGACCAAACAAGGGTCACAATAATCACCGTTAATGCAGCAGAAGACATTATACATCCCAAAAGACCCTTATCAGATTTTGAACCTATTAAACTGTATTTATGCATGGTACAGTACAATGATTGGATAATACTTCCTTTGAGGCTTTCTTGTATCCCAGTGTCCTTATTTGCCACTTTTTGATACAATCGGTGCAGTCAGCAGACCTTGGCATAGACTTTCAATTCAGGGTTCAAGAACTTTTCTGAAGTATTTCCTTTATAGTCACTCAGTCTTCAAGTTGCAGCTTGTAACTTATATCTACATTAGTATCTTGGATAGACAAAAGACTTGACAATGGACATAGTTAAATCACCATATATACATTATAACTTCTAATATTCTACTGATGCCTTATACGATATTAACTAGTATTTCACCTATTTCTCTTCATTTTTCCCATTATCAAATAACCTTTGAATATGTTTTTAGACTGCAGCCTCAGTGTTTGCTGACTTGTAAAGCCATTTCTCCAGCCAGTGTCTGTACAGTATGTATTCACACAAGGGCAAATTCATATCTTAAGATCCTGGGCAACTGGGTGAAGATCACTTGTTTCCACTAAAAGGGTGGGTACATTGTGTGCTTTTACAACCTTTTCTCAGGTTCTATAATGCACACTTCAGCCTGTTGCAAAGGCCTGTGTGGACTCTAGGGGTTCTCTATTGTTTCCCACCTATAACTTTATACACATGCTGCCATGCATAATGTGGGCATTTGCCAGTGACTTGTTGGCAGACAGCGCTTCTTCCCAGACACCACCCAGACCCCTTTCTCAGCTCCTTGTTTCTTACCTCCTTGCTCAGAGGCTTATTGTAGGAGCAACAAGTGTGTCTTCTGGCTTAGCACTTTTGGGTTCTATGTCCATCTGATGGTCGGGTGTACTAAATAACTGTAACAGGGTTGGGATCATTTGGTCTATTGCATTATGGTCGAAAGTCATTAGGTCGAATCCATTAGGTCGACATGCTAAAAGGTCGACATGACTCTAGGTCGACATGGGAAAAGGTCGACATGATTCTAGGACGAAAGGTCATTAGTTCGACAGGTCATTAGTTCGACAAGGTCATTAGTTCGACATTGTCTATGTCGACATTCACAAGGTCGACATGGGGTTTTTCACTGTTTTTTTACCTGAATGTCAACACAGTCGACATGGACACAGTTTAAAGTGCACTGCATCCCCTCGCATCGCTCGCTGCGCTCGCAATGCGTCGGGCACGGTGCCTCGCTACGCTCGGCACACTATTTTATTCTCCCACCACGCCCTAGTGGATGGTAGGGCATGAAATACCGCCTGTCGGCACATGTTGGCTCAAAAAACAGTGATAAAACCTCCATGTCGACCTTGTGAATGTCGACATAGACAATGTCGAACTAATGACCTTGTTGAACTAATGACCTGTCGAACTAATGACCTTTCAAACTAGAATCATGTCGACCTTTTCCCATGTCGACCTAGAGTCATGTCGACCTTTTAGCATGTCGACCTAATGGATTCGACCTAATGACTGTCGACCATAATGCAGTAGACCAAATGAACGCATCCCCTGTAACACGGCTTACCTGCCTTGCAGGATATTAGCCATACTATTGCCCAAAGTCATAAGTGTCTGCTCCTCAGTGTGCTGTGACCTTACTCCACAACTGGCTTAGACAGCATCCTTGTACTAGAGCCTTCAGCTCTGCTGTGTATGTAGACATACAGTATATAAGGGTAGAAATTCCCATATTTATACATTATGTATAGGATATCATTATCACAATGCCTTGGAAATCTCGGAAAATTTAAAAGGTGCATTTTTTGTTCTTTTTTCCCTTATGCTGAGATACTGTTATCGCAGCATATGTTATACTTATTATGGAGCTCTGCAATTTCTCTGTAACTCCTCCCCCCTTTTGAGCACAGCGTACAATACCGCTGAGATCAATATGGTGAAACCTAAAACAAACACTATCTATCAGCAATATTATTTACAGTACACACTTGTTTTGTATCTCTTTGGCTGCTTCTAATGTAACAGTCTGTATGTGAGACCCGCTACACTCCCTTATTCTGACTCTAGTGTAACAGTCTGTATGTGAGACATCTGCAGTGTCCCCCGCTACACTCCTTTATTCTGACTCTAGTGTAACAGTCTGTATGTGAGACATCGGCAGCGTCCCCCGCTACACTCCCTGATTCTGACTCTAGTGTAACAGTCTGTATGTGAGACATCTGCAGCGTCCCCTGCTACACTCCTTTATTCTGACTCTAGTGTAACAGTCTGTATGTGAGACATCGGCAGCGTCCCCCGCTACACTCCTTTATTCTGACTCTAGTGTAACAGTCTGTATGTGAGACATCGGCAGCGTCCCCCGCTACACTCCCTGATTCTGACTCTAGTGTAACAGTCTGTATGTGAGACATCTGCAGCGTCCCCCGCTACACTCCTTTATTCTGACTCTAGTGTAACAGTCTGTATGTGAGACATCGGCAGCGTCCCCCGCTATACTCCCTGATTCTGACTCTAGTGTAACAGTCTGTATGTGAGACATCTGCAGCGTCCCCCGCTACACTCCTTTATTCTGACTCTAGTGTAATAGTCTGTATGTGAGACATCTGCAGCGTCCCCCGCTACACTCCTTTATTCTGACTCTAGTGTAACAGTCTGTATGTGAGACATCGGCAGCGTCCCCCGCTACACTCCCTGATTCTGACTCTAGTGTAACAGTCTGTATGTGAGACATATGCAGCGTCCCCTGCTACACTCCCTTATTCTGACTCTAGTGGAAATAGTGAAGCTGGTTTCAGACTTGTACAGTGCTTGAGGATTACATTGGAGGGCGTTAGGAGCGCTACTTCATATTTAGTTTGTTAAATGTTTATAACAGTAAATTATTATCATACTAAAGTAATGCAGTATACAGTATTGGCATTTTCTGATAACCAATATAAGAGTGTGTCATTACCTTTATGAATACAAGTAGCTGATTTCTCTTAATACATGAAACAAACAAAACTTTTGTTAAATCAATTAGGATAAAATACATTATATTTTCTGCTGTGAATCTTTCTGCAGACAAATATCTTATCTGTAGTAACAAATCATCTGTATTGAAAATAATACAATACACGGGGACTCATAGCCCCTCCCTACAAAGTGCAGACCTGCTGACACTTTTGTACACTGTAATATGACTGAACAGTTAAATTAATCAAAATAAAATAGATTTTAGTTGATCTGTTCAAATTTTAACCGAATGTTCTGTTTTGTGAAGTGTGTTAACAAATATTCTGGAAAGCATACAATCAGTATCCACTTTAGTGGTGTGATACAATTCTGTGACAACACAACTTATACACTCATCTTTTGAAGATGTTAACTGCTTCTTCTGATTATCTGCCCCCAAATCTGTGCACATGGGGGTTAAGGGTGCTAACTGTCGGTATGTTTCATACCTATATCTTTATGATGTAATTTTCCTTATAATTAATATATTTTGTTACTGTAACCTTGTGACACACCCTGTTTCTTCTAGCTGACAGTCAAATTAACCAATGTCTAGGGGAACTTTAAAATTCAAGACAGAGAAATACTCTTGCTAACTGTGTCAGTTTTATTTAGACAAACAAAAGAGTTATAATTATGGGCCTTTAACAAAAAAAGCAACCTAACAATTCCAGTACATCTCGCCCGCTGTCAGGGACGGATCCAGGATAAAATGACAGGGGGGGCACCATGATAAAAAAGGGTTTGGGTGGGGGAGGGGCGGTGTTAGTGGTGCCAGTGTACATGCTAAGAGAGCAGCAGGAGAGGGTGGGAATGGAATAAAAAATAGGCCCTGGCATGGCGACAAAAGTGAAGGATGTAGTTGTGCGCGTGCCGAAGGCGCGCTTCGGAAAAGGGTGTGTGGCCACTCAACAGGGGGCGTGTCAACACGTATACAATTTCTACACATTATGCAACAAAATACTAGACCCCATTATACTTGCCCCTTACACATGATGCCAAATGGAATGAGCCAAAATTCAAATAATGCCACATGGATTGTGTCAAAATTCACATAATAACACACACGGTTGAGCCAAAATTCACATAATGCCAAATGGATTGTGTCAAAATTCACATAATGCCACACGGATTGAGCCAAATGCATAAAATGCCATACGGATTGAGCCAAAATTCACATAATGCCACACGGATTGAGCCAAAATTCACATAATGCCACATGGATTGAGCCAAAATTCACATAATGCTACACGGATTGGGAAAAAATTCACATAATGCCACATGGATTGAGACAAAATTCACATAATGCCACATGGATTGAGCCAGAATTCACATAATGCCACACAGATTAAGCCAAACTTTACAATACACTTCATAAATAGGGACATATTCCACCAAAGGCTCGCATTAAACATTTACATCATAATGTCCATTACATGTTAAGTTACACGCCATTATGTCCATTATGTGTTATGCCAAACACCATAATGCCTATTAAAAATTCTGCTACATAAGTGCTGCTTCTCTACATGCTCATTGCCAAGGGTTCCATGCTCATTGCCAGAGGTTCCATGCTCGTTGCCATGTGGGATTACATGCTCATTGCCAAGGGGGAATACATGTTCGTGGTAAATGGGGGACAGCAGAAGTGATAGCCACTGACAGTGGCAGAGCCTGGCTGTATTCAGAGCACTGCAGGTCCCGGCTATTTGAAATAATACCCCTTTCACACCAGAAAATGTATTCCCAGGTTGGCCCCTTTTACACCAGCCTAGTCCCTGCATTTTCTGGTGTGAGGGGGAGAGAAAACCACCCCTCCCCCCTTTAACCAGTTATCTCATTTAACCGGCTACATCTTCGGAACCAACTGACCCATTTGCATGAGACAAGTATCATATTGAAGAACTTTTGAGTGGGCTTTGAATGATTTTGGTCCAGTGAAACTGGAACGTTTGGTTCCAGAGTAATCTGCCCTCAAAGAACATGAACAGCCATGAAATTATATTTCAAAAATAAAATCGGTTTACACGCAATATCTCTGGAACCGATTGACCGATTTGGACCAGCCTGGTATCATATTGAAGGCCCAGCGATTTGGTGATGCCAGGGCGGGAACTGGCAGCCGTCGGAAACGGGTGGGGGTTGGAATTGATGGGTCCCATATTATCCTATGGGGAAAAAAACGTTACAGGTTTGCCAGGCGATATCTCCGGTTCCCGGGGGGCTAGAGACATGAGGCTGGGCTCGTTGGAAAGCCCTGGTCCTCAGCTACAAAATAAATGACAAGGGGCACGTGCCCAGGTGCCCCCGCCCTGAATCCGCTACTGCCCGCTGTGATGTCAGGGCACCCCGATCTAAGGCACGGAGTAACGGCAGCTCTCCTCCAATTATTGCTCTCAGTGCTCCTACCATGTGTGACATGAGTCTTGTCAATCCATGACACATGTAATACCCGGATAGGGGTCTGAGCGCTCTAGTGCTACTCTGCACTACTCCCAGCAGAAAGGTGGGGGGCGGCCAGAGGAAGCTGCACACAGGCCTCCTCCTCTCTTACACCTGCCCTGGGAACAACCACCTGTGTACAATTACCACATTTGCCAAATAAAAGCAGGTCCTCCTTGTGAAGATGCTCACAGCAATGACATTGAGCTGGTGGTTACAGTCACACTGGGGGCATGGCAGGGCATTGTTGTCAGACCATGGCATTTTGCACCTATACGTCCCTGTTCTCTGTATAGTCATCCGCTGTGTTCATAGAAATATGACAATATAATACAGACATATCTACCTACATACATACAGGTGCGTCCTCATATAACGATTGTAGCTTTAATGCGACATACAGCACAAGTCACCTGGCACAACTGAGACACTCTGAGATGCGCAGCATCAAATAATCAGAAATACTGTATTTTTCTTTACATTTTTATTTCATCAGCAAATCACCTCCCACTGGGCCATATGTATTAAGCCTGGTGACATGATAAAGTTGAAAGTGATAATGCACCAACCAATCAGCTCCTAACAGGATAGATTTAACATTGACAGTTAGGGGCTGATTGGCTGGTGCAACTTCATCAGGCTAAATCTGGGAAATGCTACTGAACTAATTGAGCATCTACCACTATCTGTATCTAAATAAATCTGTCTCATGGTGTATTACAGATACTGGGTCGCTACTTTAATGCGCAGAATGTTAGGATCCGGAGGCAACCTCGCCTGCCCTAACTCCATTGCCTCAGACTAGGGTTGGCGGACGCGTGCAGAACTAGGCTTCGCCAATAATAGCCGCGTTCGAAGGAGCCAGTTAGTCTAGCTCCAACCCCGATGCCACCTGGTCTTAAGAGTGACAACGTGCCCACCAAGGCTAGGAGAGAACAAGGGGACAAACAACCTAAAGCCCACACGAGGCAAGGGGCCCCCGGACCCCCCAAGGGGGTGGCTACACCGAGAGATAAGGAAAGCCCCCACAGGTAATGCGACAAGCTAATCTATAGCAGTACGTAACAATGCGTGACGGTGGTAACTATACACAATGGCAACAATGCTCAGAAGATGATATGAAATAGTATCAATAGCAACAATGCTAAGAAGATGGTAACAATAATAATAAACCTCAACTGTACTCCCCTGCGCTGTAAGGGACAAGCTCCACAATGCAGGTACCCAGGTTGGTAATAGGGAAACTAGGAGACAGGAAGAATACTAGGCAAGAAGGTCCTGCAGCAGGGCAGGATGCAGGAACAAAGACTGCACGGCTCAGGAGGAACAAGGAACGCCAAGGGATTGCTGCGCAGGGTCCACCAAGCTATAACCGGCGTCTGTGCCTAGCAGACGCCGGCTATTTATTCAAAAGTTTGCGCCCCGGCGGCTGCTGACGTCAGCCGCACCAGGGGACGCTCGTTGGGAGGAAGTTCGGGAGCGTTGCCGAGCAACGCCCCGACGCCCAGCCACAGGGAGAGTGAGGGCGAAAGTTCGGGGAGTTGCTTGGCAACGTCCCCGGCGCCCGTTCTCCACAATACCTTCGCCGTCTGTCCCGGACCTGCTAACAGCAGGAGACTGCCCGGGACAGCGGCGGCTAACCCAGAAGCTAGTGTTACACATTTACATATGTTTGAGTGTCTGTTTTTGGTAATTTCCCCTGTCCTGGAAGAGGATGATGTGGAATATAATGTAGATGTGATGTGCCGCACGGCCATCACCAACTGCCGCCCACATGCCACATTTGAATGACGCAGCCTCAGCATTGGCATTTCCTGGGCAGAAGTGGATGAGGACGCAGGGAAAAAAAACACCTCTCAGGTAAGAGACATTTTCAGGCTAATAATCGCTGCCAGTGACTCTGTAGTGAGTGACCAGTGAGTGGAGCTCAGCGCACAATTACATCTGTGCTTTTTCTTTCTCTTTTCCCTTTTTTTTCTTTCTTCTCTTACTCCAGCTACAATGAGCCATCGAGAGTTGTCCCAGCTAATTGGAAACGAAGGTCAGTAAAAAGTTTGTTCAGTAAATTAAATGTTTCCTTTGTAGTGGGGGGGATTATAACAGTGGTGGTTGGCCAGTGTCCCTGTGTTCCTGGCTGGCACCTCCCATGCTGTTAGTTACAGATCAGGAAGCGCTAAACATTGGGGCCTGCATCCGTACACGCATACTGCTGCAGCTCTGTATTTCAGTTGTATGGTAATGTAATATATACAATCATGTTATTGCTGGATCTCTTATTGTACACCAGCAATATCCGATCTTCACATGTCACATATGGCTATTTGTTATATCTACAATATATGAAATATCATTTTAGATGGACCCAGCCAAAACATCCGAGAGCCTTGGCTGAGGTCAGGACGCCGCAGACCATCCGATGAGAGTCGATCAGGAAGAAGTCCTGGACACTCATCGGGAAGAGGAAGATCTGGACGGAGAGGAAGAGGAGGACATGAGCCCAGTGCCACTGACCATCAGGCAGAGGCAGTGAGATCAGATCGCCTCCTGCTGGAAATATTCATGCAGTTCTTCAAGCCCCATCTCCCCACCTTCTGCAGACACACCATTGCGTAAGGAGAGGAACCAGAGAACTGCACCATCTGCATCTCTGACATTGAGGTAGGTACGGAAATGGCTTTATCACACTGTCGCCACACCTTCCATGCTCCCTGTCTTACAGAATGGCTGAAGGTCAACAACACCTGCCCTCTGTGCCACGAGGGACTCTTCAGCCTGGACGTTCTCTCCCACCTCACCTGATGGCTCCCCAGTGAATCAGAACCACCAAAATGTAAGAGCAAAGGTCTGAAGCGGTAAGTTCCTTTTTACTATTATTAATACATTTTTACTCCTTTTCTTTTAATCCTTTTCTTTTTTTCTATATTTTTTTCTGCAAACAATCAAATGATTGTTAAAGACTTGTTCCTGATCCCTCCAGTTTCTGCAATCATTTTTCTACTCTAGAAACTAGAGGGAATTGACGGTAACAAGCTGGGGATTAGGGCTAATGGCAACACCCCACAAAAAAACGACATTAAGCAGCCACCTCATGGGTGTGTTGGAAGAGCTGCTAATTATTATTATGTTGACAGTTACACCGAACCTATTGATAACTTAATAACTTGATCATTTAACATTTAAACTTGGGTATGGCCGGGTACATCAGCTAGTAATTAGTAACCCTGACGATTTTCCTCGCCAATAGGTCTCTGTCATTATTTTAGATTTGTTTATTATTGTTTTACGTGTGTATAAATAAATGTGGGCTAACATTAGCTGATGCAGTGTAACATAATCATTTTATCATGATTTATAGAGCTCCAAAATATTACATTACATTGTGTCACAGGTCTTGCCATACATCATGGAATTAACACCACACGAGCTACAGAAAAACAGTGTTATAGGCTAAGGCAGAATTTCCCAAACTCCATAATTACTGGCCAGGTTTTAAGGATGTCCATGTGAGAGCACAGATGACTTAACTATGTTACTCATTTTGATTTAAACGCCTGGACTCAAGCATGGCTATCCTTAAATCTTGGACTGTAAGGAATATTTTGGGAAACTCTTGGCTAATTGGAAACGAAGGTCAGTAAAAAGTTTGTTCAGTAAATTAAATCTTTAAGAGGCCATACACATGCAGATTTATCTTCAGATCTGGCTGGTTGGAACAAAAACATGGTTATGGATGAGAGCAAATGACAACTGACAGCTTGGAAATGCTGGAAAACCGACAAACTGTCACTCATCCATAACCATGTTTTTGTCCCAACCAGATCTGAAGATAAATCTTACTAGTGTATGGGCACCTGTCCTTTGTAGTGGGAGGGATTATAGTAGTGGTGGTTGGCCAGTGTCCCTGTGTTACGGGCTGGCACCTCCCATGCTGTTAGTTACAGATCAGGAAGCGCTAAACATTGGGGCCTGCATCCGTACACGCATACTGCTGCAGCTCTGTATTTCAGTTGTATGGTAATTTAATATATAATTATGTTATTGCTGGAACTCTTATTGTACACCAGCAATATCCGATCTTCACATGTCACATATGGCTTTTTGTTATATCTACAATATATGAAATATCATTTTAGATGGACCCAGCCAGAACATCAGAGAGCCTTGGCTGAGGTCAGGACGCCGCAGACCATCCGATGGGAGTCGATCAGGAAGAAGATCTGGACCATCATCGGAAAGAGGAAGATTTGGACGGAGAGGAAGAGGAGGACATGAGCCCAGTGCCAGTGACCATCAGGCAGAGGCAGTGGGATCAGATCGCCTCCTGCTGGAAATAATTATGCAGTTCTTCAAGCCCCGTCTCCCCACCTTCTGCAGGCACACCATTGCGGAAGGAGAGGAACCAGAGAACTGCACCATCTGCATCTCTGACATTGAGGTAGGTACGGAAATGGCTTTATCACACTGTCGCCACACCTTCCATGTTCCCTGTCTTACAGAATGGCTGAAGGTCAACAACACCTGCCCTCTGTGCCGCGAGGGACTCTTCAGCCTGGACGTTCTCTCCCACCTCACCCGATGGCTCCCCAGCGAATCAGAACCACCAAAATGTAAGAGCAAAGGTCTAAAGCGGTAAGTTCCTATTTACTATTATTAATACATTTTTACTCCTTTTCTTTTTTTATATATTTTTTCTGCAAACAATCAAATGATTGTTAAAGACCTGTTCCTGATCCCTCCAGTTTCTGCAATCATTTTTCTACTCTAGAAACTAGAGGGAATTGACGGTAACAAGCTGGGGATTAGGGCTAATGGCGACACCCCACAAAAAAATGACATTGAGCAGCCACCTCATGGGTGTGTTGGAAGAGCTGCTAATTATTATTATGTTGACAGTTACACCGAACCTATTGATAACTTAATAACTTGATCATTTAACATTTAAACTTGGGTATCGCCGGGTACATCAGCTAGTAATTAGTAAACCTGACGGTTTTCCCCGCCAATAGGTCTCTGTCATTATTTTAGATTTGTTTATTATTGTTTTACGTGTGTATAAATAAATGTGGGCTAACATTAGCTGATGCAGTGTAACATATTCATTTTATCATGATTTATAGAGCTCCAAAATATTACATTACATTGTGTCACAGGTCTTGCCATACATCATGGAATTAACACCACACGAGCTACAGAAAAACAGTGTTATAGGCTAAGGCAGAATTTCCCAATGTCCATAATTTCTGGCCAGGTTTTAAGGATGTCCATGTGAGAGCACAGATGACTTAACTACGTTACTCATTTCGATTTAAACGCCTGGACTCAAGCATGGCTATCCTTAAAACTTGGACTGTAAGGCATATTTTGGGAAACTCTAGGCTAAAGTGTGATTTTGGCAACAGTATCGGCAAGTAACCCAATCAGACGGAGCTGGATTAAGGATTGGGGGGTCTAATGCACATAAGAAAAGCCCTAAGGTCTAAAATTAAAATCATAGCATCGCAATCACTAAATTCATTTATTTTTTAAATGATTGGGTAACTGGCCTTATTTGCATGAAGCAATTCATATACCACCGGTGCTCATATATGTAAGATTAGCAGGGCCAGAATCTTAGCATTTATTTAGTGGAGATGGAGCTGAAACTTCACGTTTTCATCTGGAACGCTAAATGCAGCAAGCGGTATTAGGAAATACTACTAGAATATCTGTCAGTGGTAACAGCAAGTAATTATACAGGTTATATTGGAAAAAGAAACATCTGCAATGTAGCCACAATGTGGAAAATTAAGTAAGGCACAATAGGCCTTACTGAATGTGAGCTGGAAAACAAAGAACAGACGATCGCTACTGTATACATGAGCAAATACACTGTGGCCCTTATTCTAGTTGACATCCGGCTATGTCAGCTGCCCGACCCCACACGTGCGTCACGGCCGGATTACCATACGTACACCCTGCGTTTTCATGGGAACGCCCATGAAACACGGGGCGTACGCATATGATAATGAGCCCAAACAGCCCTTCACGCCCCTCTCCACCCCCTGCTTGGATGGGTCCGTATGATCCTTCAAGCCGTGTTATGACGTGCGAGACGTTCGCACATGCGCAGAAACGCCTCTGCACATGCGCAAACACCAACCATCGGCTGTCCGACCGAACACACAGCCGTCCGACTAAATCAGAATAAGGGCCCGTATGTACACTCAGTTGGTTTACTTCAATAAAAAAAATAACTCCTTTCTACTTGAGGTATATAGAGACTCGATGCCCCTTTCAGACCGCACTTTTTACCTGGTATTTTGCAGGTTTTGATGGTTTACTCCCCTTCTATGTAAAATTCAAGGATCCCAAAATTATTGTTAGGATTATGAATTTCTGTGTTTTAGGAAATATTTTTTTTGTACTGTGACAGTTTTGTATTTACTGTCAAAGGGTGGACTGTCAATGTCGAGTTTTACACACGCCATTTTAGGATAGTATGGCCGCCATTTTGGTTCGCAGAGTTGCGCAAATAAAGTATAAATACCCGAGTCTGTGTGACAAAGTGGACCAGAAGCGCAGCCATACTATTACACATAAATTCATAATACCATACTTACACCAAATAAAATATAGTTAATTAAAGGTTTAGAGCACTACACATAGTTTAATCAGCATTACATATTTCTGTCTGTATAATGTTTGGTACCGTTACGTTCCGTTTCCCATGCGCAGTATTCCGGTCATTGCGAATAATTCGCAATTCATACGATCCGATAATTACGGACAAAATCCATATTCCAAGGACTATTTCTGTTAAAATGTGTGTGACAAAAGAATCTAGTTATAACCGGTTCTTGCTGCTATTTACGACCCCTGACGACGATGCCAACACACAAAGAACTCCAAAGTTCACTCCCCCTGCACCTATGCAAACCAGGTGTAATACTTTGCCCCAATCACTGAGGACTGGACATTCGAGCCCTGACCAATAGGAATGGCCTTTGACCTCCCCCTTCTGACCCTATAAGATAGCCAACCCTGGGCGGGCTCTGTCACTTTGGCACTGCTGATATCCCCTCACCAACCCGGGCTATAGTTCTACTTGAATATAGCGAGCTCCGACCGGACTGCGCTGCGCTATTTCCTTGACGGTAACATTTGTATTCCCGTTTTATGTAATGTGGCGGATTATGATTGTATCTGTTTCTGCATTTTTGTAAGTGTTTTAAAATACTAATTATTGTTAGATAAGTGTATCACGTGCTACCCTGTGTATTCTTATTTCTGTAATCCCCTTTTGTCCCTTAGGGACTAAATACACTGTTTACGGAGAATTTATCTCCTCACCTTTTATACCGTGGTCTCGTCTATTATTCGCATCTAGCGATAAGGTATATTACGGACATTGTCCGATAAGTGTATTCGCAGATTAGAGACAAAGTACTGCGAAGGGATCTCCTATTAATGCGTTGATTCATCCGTGTACAATACACTGTAAAGGTACGCTACGCTGCGCTACGTTTTGTTCGCATGTAGCTAGGAATAAAGGGTACGCAGGTTACGGACAAAGTACGTAACCTACGCTTTTCACTTATTGTTCTTTGATCATATAAATATCGGCATTGATAGTACCCCGATCTAAGGCACGAGTCCAGGCAGCTCTCCTCCAATTATTGCTCTCAGTGCTCCTACCATGTGTGACATGAGTCTTGTCAATCCATGACACGTGTAATACCCGGATAGGGGTCGGAGCGCTCTAGTGCTACTCTGCACTACTCCCAGCAGAAAGGTGGGGGGGCGGCCAGAGGAGGCTGCACACAGGCCTCCTCCTCTCTTACACCTGCCCTGGGAACAACCACCTGTGTACAATTACCACATTTGCCAAATGAAAGCAGGTCCTTCTTGTGAAGATGCTCACAGCAATGACATTGAGCTGGTGGTTACAGTCACACTGGGGGCATGGCAGGGCACTGTTGTCAGACCATGGTATTTTGCACCTATACGTCCCTGTTCTCTGTATAGTCATCCGCTGTGTTCATAGAAATATGACAATATAATATAGACATATCTACCTACATACATACAGGTGCGTCCTCATATAACGATTGTAGCTTTAATGCGACACACAGCACAAGCACCCGGCACAACTGAGACACTCTGAGATGCACAGCATCAAATAATCAGAAATACTGTATTTTTCTTTACATTTTTATTTCATCAGCAAATCACCTCCCACTGGGCCATATGTATTAAGCCTGGTGACATGATAAAGTTGAAAGTGATAATGCACCAACCAATCAGCTCCTAACAGGATAGGTTTAACATTGACAGTTAGGGGCTGATTGGCTGGTGCAACTTCATCAGGCTAAATAAATCTGTCTCATGGTGTATTACAGATACTGGGTCGCTACTTTAATGCGCAGAATGTTAGGATCCGGAGGCAACCTCGCCTGCCCTAACTTCATTGCCTCAGACTAGGGTTGGCGGACGCGTGCAGAACTAGGCTTCGCCAATAATAGCCGCGTTCGAAGGAGCCAGTTAGTCTAGCTCCAACCCCGATGCCACCTGGTCTTAAGAGTGACAACGTGCCCACCAAGGCTAGGAGAGAACAAAGGGACAAACTACCTAAAGCCCACACGAGGCAAGGGGCCCCCGGACCCCCCAAGGGGGTGGCTACAATGAGAGATAAGGAAAGCCCCCACAGGTAATGCGACAAGCTAATCTATAGCAGTACGTAACAATGCGTGACGGTGGTAACTATACACAATGGCAACAATGCTCAGAAAATGATATGAAATAGTATCAATAGCAACAATGCTAAGAAGATGGTAACAATAATAATAAACCTCAACTGTACTCCCCTGCGCTGTAAGGGACAAGCTCCACAATGCAGGTACCCAGGTTGGTAATAGGGAAACTAGGAGACAGGAAGAATACTAGGCAAGAAGGTCCTGCAACAGGGCAGGATGCAGGAACAAAGACTGCACGGCTCAGGAGGAACAAGGAACGCCAAGGGATTGCTGCGCAGGGTCCACCAAGCTATAACCGGCGTCTGTGCCTAGCAGACGCCGGCTATTTATTCAAAAGTTTGCACCCCGGCGGCTGCTGACGTCAGCCGCACCAGGGGACGCTCGTTGGGAGGAAGTTCGGGAGCGTTGCCGAGCAACGCCCCGACGCCCAGCCACAGAGAGAGTGAGGGCGAAAGTTCGGGGAGTTGCTTGGCAACGTCCCCGGCGCCCGTTCTCCACAATACCTTCGCCGCCTGTCCCGGACCTGCTAACAGCAGGAGACTGCCCGGGACAGCGGCGGCTAACCCAGAAGCTAGTGTTACACATTTACATGTGTTTGAGTGTCTGTTTTTGGTAATTTCCCCTGTCCTGGAAGAGGATGATGTGGAATATAATGTAGATGTGATGTGCCGCACGGCCATCACCAACTGCCGCCCACATGCCACATTTGAATGACGCAGCCTCAGCATTGGCATTTCCTGGGCAGAAGTGGATGCGGACCAGGGGTTAAAGTGGGCCGGAATGCACCGGAACTGAGTTCCGGCAGTTCAAATTGAAGCCGGAACTCAGTTCCGCCTCCTTCGCCCACCCAGCCTGCTGCTGCTGCCGCCCTGCCGAGAATCCATATGGATCTCTCAATGCGCGGGGAGTCGGGGACATGCCGATGTGGGTGCTACAGTTACTGCTGCGGCTGCCGTGACTCTGTGTCTATGTGCCCCGCTTGGCGCTCACAGTCACAGCCGCCTGTCACAATAGAGACTCTATTGAGTGACAGGCGGCTGTGACTATGAGCGCCGAGCGGTACACAGCGCCGGGCGGAGACTGACCTGACTGCCTCCCCCTCCTGCTGTTGGGATTGGCCACCAAGGGGGGACAGAGGAGGGACCTGCGCTTATGCGCAGGCTGTCACGGCAGCAAGCTAGAGCGGAGTGGACGCTGTGCAGCCTCGAGTCCATCGCTGCGCTTACCACACGCTGCCTTCGCTGGACGGCGGAAGCTAATTGCAGTAGCCCCCGCCAGGAGCCCATTCTCACATCAGACAAGTTGGACGACAAGTTCAACTATATTACCCCCAACAAGTAAGTCTGTGCTTCTGTGGGGAGGTGGGTGGGGGACGCGGAGGGATTGAGTTAGGGAGGGAGGGGAGGGGGGGGGGCTGGCGTTGGCGGGCCTTTTCTCTGGCCTCGGCGCCATTTTCCATTTTACTGCGCAGTGCGCACTCAGTCTGCTTCTCCTCCACCTCCTGCTCCAGCCTCAGGCTCGACTGTGACCATTACCATTTTGTTAGTACACTAACTCACCAACAAAATGGTAATGGTCACAGAGCCTGAGGCTGTGTACACTGTGTACTACTGACTGCACAGCTGTTATCTCAATGATGTGGGGCCTGGGGGAGCAGCAGTATGTTGTGTCATTGGTGCCAGGGGCTGGGCTGGGGGACTAGTCTAAAACTTGTCATTTTTTGTCCAATTTTTTGGCATGTTACTGATGCTGGCTGGGAGTGAGATTACATAGATGGGGCTGGAAGTAGTGTCTATCAATCCAGGGGTGCCGCCATGTGTGCCTTATCAATCCAGGGGTGCCGCCATGTGTGCCTTATCAATCCAGGGGTGCCGCCATGTGTGCCTTATCAATCCAGGGGTGCCGCCATGTGTGCCTTATCAATCCAGGGGTGCCGCCATGTGTGCCTTATCAATCCAGGGGTGCCGCCATGTGTGCCTTATCAATCCAGGGGTGCCGCCATGTGTGCCTTATCAATCCAGGGGTGCCGCCATGTGTGCCTTATCAATCCAGGGGTTCCGCCATGTGTGCCTTATCAATCCAGGGGTGCCGCCATGTGTGCCTTATCAATACAGGGGTGCCGCCATGTATGCCTTATCAATACAGGGGTGCCGCCATGTGTGCCTTATCAATCCAGGGGTGCCGCCATGTGTGCCTTATCAATCCAGGGGTGCCGCCATGTGTGCCTTATCAATCCAGGGGTGCCGCCATGTGTGCCTTATCAATACAGGGGTGCCGCCATGTGTGCCTTATCAGTCCAGGAGTGCCGCCATATGTGTCTTCTCAGTCCAGGGCAGCTGGCTTTTTTTTTTTATTAAAATCATTTTATTTTTAGTTTGCTGTTAAGTGTGCCATATCTAGTGTTCAATCTAGCACCCACCATATTGGAAAACCCATGCAGTTCCTCTTACCTGCCTGGGGTGTTGCTGTTTGCTGTAGTGCTTCTAGCACAGTGTGGTCTGTATATCAGCACTGATATGCAAACATGTCCTGTGCTAGAAACACCACAGCAGACAGCGACACCCCAGACAGGGAAGAGGAACTGCATGGGTTTTCAAATATGGCGGGTGCTAGAATAAACACTACATATCATTTAAGGGGTGCTGCCATGTGTGTTGTACAATTTCATGGGTGCTGCAATGTGTGCTATATAATTTCAGGGGTGCTGCTAGGTGTGCTATATAATTCCAGGGATGCTCCATGTATGCCGTATCAGTCCAGGGGCACCGCCATGTATGCCGTATCAGTCCAGGGGAGCTGGCATTTCTTTTATTTTTTAATTGAAAGAAAAATATATATATTTTTTTTCTTACTGCAAGGGTGCTGTTAAGTGTGCCAAATCATTCAAGGGGTGCTTCCCCACGCATGCGCAGAGCAATGGGACGGTCCGCTGCGTGCGACCTGGCTGCATGGGATGCGCACACGTCTTGGGAACATCGATAGTCGATGGCTACCCTATCTCTCTCTCTGTTGTCTCTGTGAGCTGCAAACACCACAGCTTACTGAGCGCCTTATAAACTGCCCTGAACACATACCCTCACATGCATCCACTAGCAGGGGAAATTATTTAATGATCATTGACGATTAAATGATTTCTCCTGCCTTTGCATATAGAAGTCAGGGCCTGCGTTCACATGGGAATGCCTAGCGTTTTCATGGGGATGCCCATAAAACGCAGGGCATTCCCATAGGTGAGCTCTGTTGGCGCTGCCCTGTTTGGCCCTCCCTCCTCGCAGCAAACATCGGAAACGCACCAAATTTACCTCATTCTGAGTGAACCTTAATTAGGCCCTTAGTGTGTTTTAAATGGGTGATGTGTATTTTATTTATTTGTGGGTAACTGCTAGTGTTTTAAAAGCTATATTGGGTGTGTAATGCCTATGCACACCCAGACAAAGTCCGAGTTTTGTGGCAGTGTGGGATACTGGGTGATATCAGATTTTTTTAAGAGAAAATAATTTGCAAGACAAAGTCCACACTGCCACCAAACTCTGACCTGACCCCTGCCACACACGTTGGCCTGCTTACATCCTGCCACCTGCTAGCACCTCATGCAATCTGTCTGTTGCCCCTACTACATTGTAAGCTCTTCAGAGCAGGGCCCTCTTCCCTCCTGTTGTCTAAGCCTTCTTCTCTACACATTTCACTCATAGCTCTCATATACTAAAAGACCCAGTGTCCTTCATTAGACACCAGCCCCTAGTAGTACAGTACATTGATCAATGTGGTCGGGCCCCGTACAAGTGTCCCCCTTGAAACCCCCCCCCCCAAACACCCTAAAAGAACAGCTGATCCTCCTTCTGCGTGGATATAATTTAAAGTCCAATAGCAAATGGGTAAACAATGAATATACTTAAAGGGGCGTGTATATGGGCGTGGCTTCTGCCAGGTGGGAGGCGCTAGGGGTGTGGCCCACAAGGGTGGGTCTAGAGGGGTGAGGTACACCACCTCCCTTGGACCACTTTAAGCACTGATGAGGACGCAGGGAAAAAAACCACCTCTCAGGTAAGAGACATTTTCAGGCTAATAATCGCTGCCAGTGACTCTGTAGTGAGTGACCAGTGAGTGGAGCTCAGCGCACAATTACATCTGTGCTTTTTCTTTCTCTTTTCCCTTTTTTTTCTCTTACTCCAGCTACAATGAGCCATCGAGAGTTGTCCCAGCTAATTGGAAACGAAGGTCAGTAAAAAGTTTGTTCAGTAAATTAAATGTTTCCTTTGTAGTGGGAGGGATTATAGTAGTGGTGGTTGGCCAGTGTCCCTGTGTTCCTGGCTGGCACCTCCCATGCTGTTAGTTACAGATCAGGAAGCGCTAAACATTGGGGCCTGCATCCGTACACGCATACTGCTGCAGCTCTGTATTTCAGTTGTATGGTAATGTAATATATACAATCATGTTATTGCTGGATCTCTTATTGTCAGGGCCGGTGCAAGGCACCGGAGCGCCCCAGGCGAGTCGGGCTGGGGGCGCCCCGGTGCCGGGGGGGGGTGTACCTTTCGTTCGGCGCTCTCTCTAATCAAACCTGGCGGCGGAGGCAGCGGGGGTCCCTGCAGTCTATTAAAAAGCACGAGCGCTATCCGCCGGGCTATGCGGAAGCGCTTCTAGTGTGAAAACACTGGCAGCACGCTGATTGGCTGCCAGAGTTTTCACAATAGAAGCGCTTCCGCATAGCCCGGCGGATAGCGCTCGTGCTTTTTAATAGACTGCAGGGACCCCCGCTGCCTCCGCCGCCAGGTTTAAATAGACAGGTACAGGTACCCGGGCGGCATTTTCCGCCCTCCAGTGGCCGGCGCCCTAGGCAAATGCCTAGGTTTGCCTAGTGGTGGCGCCGGCCCTGCTTATTGTACACCAGCAATATCCGATCTTCACATGTCACATATGGCTATTTGTTATATCTACAATATATGAAATATCATTTTAGATGGACCCAGCCAAAACATCCGAGAGCCTTGGCTGAGGTCAGGACGCCGCAGACCATCCGATGGGAGTCGATCAGGAAGAAGATCTGGACCATCATCGGGAAGAGGAAGAGAAGGACATGAGCCCAGTGCCAGTGACCATCAGGCAGAGGCAGTGAGATCAGATCGCCTCCTGCTGGAAATATTCCTGCAGTTCTTCAAGCCCCATCTCCCCACCTTCTGCAGACACACCATTGCGTAAGGAGAGGAACCAGAGAACTGCACCATCTGCATCTCTAACATTGAGGTAGGTACGGAAATGGCTTTATCACACTGTCGCCACACCTTCCATGCTCCCTGTCTTACAGAATGGCTGAAGGTCAACAACACCTGCTCTCTGTGCCGCGAGGGACTCTTCAGCCTGGACGTTCTCTCCCACCTCACCTGATGGCTCCCCAGCGAATCAGAACCACCAAAATGTAAGAGCAAAGGTCTGAAGCGGTAAGTTCCTATTTACTATTATTAATACATTTTTGCTCCTTTTCTTTTAATCCTTTTCTTTTTTTCTATATTTTTTTCTGCAAATAATCAAATGATTGTTAAAGACTTGTTCCTGATCCCTCCAGTTTCTGCAATCATTTTTCTACTCTAGAAACTAGAGGGAATTGACGGTAACAAGCTGGGGATTAGGGCTAATGGCGACACCCCACAAAAAAACGACATTGAGCAGCCACCTCATGGGTGTGTTGGAAGAGCTGCTAATTATTATTATTATTATGTTGACAATTACACCAAACCTATTGATAACTTAATAACTTGATCATTTAACATTTAAACTTGGGTATGGCCGGGTACTTCAGCTAGTAATTAGTAACCCTGACGATTTTCCTCACCAATAGGTCTCTGTCATTATTTTAGATTTGTTTATTATTGTTTTACGTGTGTATAAATAAATGTGGGCTAACATTAGCTGATGCAGTGTAACATATTCATTTTATCATGATTTATGGAGCTCCAAAATATTACATTACATGGTGTCACAGGTCTTGCGATACATCATGGAATTAACACCACACGAGCTACAGAAAAACAGTGTTATAGGCTAAGGCAGAATTTCCCAAACTCCATAATTACTGGCCAGGTTTTAAGGATGTCCATGTGAGAGCACAGATGACTTAACTACGTTAATCATTTTGATTTAAACGCCTGGACTCAAGCATGGCTATCCTTAAATCTTGGACTGTAAGGAATATTTTGGGAAACTCTAGGCTAATTGGAAACGAAGGACAGTAAAAAGTTTGTTCAGTAAATTAAATCTTTTAGTGGCCATACACATGCAGATTTATCTTCAGATCTGGCTGGTTGGAACAAAAACATGGTTATGGATGAGAGCAAATGACAGCTGACCATTTGCTTGGAAATGCTGGAAAACCGACAAACTGTCACTCATCCATAACCATGTTTTTGTCCCAACCAGATCTGAAGATAAATCTTACTACTGTATGGGCACCTGTCCTTTGTAGTGGGAGGGATTATAGTAGTGGTGGTTGGCCAGTGTCCCTGTGTTGCGGGCTGGCACCTCCCATGCTGTTAGTTACAGATCAGGAAGCGCTAAACATTGGGGCTGCATCCGTACACGCATACTGCTGCAGCTCTGTATTTCAGTTGTATGGGAATTTAATATATAATTATGTTATTGCTGGAACTCTTATTGTACACCAGCAATATCCGATCTTCACATGTCACATATGGCTTTTTGTTATATCTACAATATATGAAATATCATTTTAGATGGACCCAGCCAGAACATCAGAGAGCCTTGGCTGAGGTCAGGACGCCGCAGACCATCCGATGGGAGTCGATCAGGAAGAAGATCTGGACCATCATCGGAAAGAGGAAGATTTGGAAGGAGAGGAAGAGGAGGACATGAGCCCAGTGCCAGTGACCATCAGGCAGAGGCAGTGAGATCAGATCGCCTCCTGCTGGAAATAATTATGCAGTTCTTCAAGCCCCGTCTCCCCACCTTCTGCAGGCACACCATTGCGTAAGGAGAGGAACCAGAGAACTGCACCATCTGCATCTCTAACATTGAGGTAGGTACGGAAATGGCTTTATCACACTGTCGCCACACCTTCCATGTTCCCTGTCTTACATAACGGCTGAAGGTCAACAACACCTGCCCTCTGTGCCGCGAGGGACTCTTCAGCCTGGACCTTCTCTCCCACCTCACTTGATGGCTCCCCAGCGAATCAGAACCACCAAAATGTAAGATCAAAGGTCTAAAACGGTAAGTTCCTATTTACTATTATTAATACATTTTTACTCCTTTTCTTTTAACCCTTTTCTTTTTTTATATATTTTTTCTGCAAACAATCAAATGATTGTTAAAGACTTGTTCCTGATCCCTCCAGTTTCTGCAATCATTTTTCTACTCTAGAAACTAGAGGGAATTGACGGTAACAAGCTGGGGATTAGGGCTAATGGCGACACCCCACAAGAAAACGACATTGAGCAGCCACCTCATGGGTGTGTTGGAAGAGCTGCTAATTATTATTATGTTGACAGTTACACCGAACCTATTGATAACTTAATAACTTGATCATTTAACATTTAAACTTGGGTATCGCCGGGTACTTCAGCTAGTAATTAGTAACCCTGACGATTTTCCTCGCCAATAGGTCTCTGTCATTATTTTAGATTTGTTTATTATTATTTTATGTGTGTATAAATAAATGTGGGCTAACATTAGCTGATGCAGTGTAACATAATCATTTTATCATGATTTATAGAGCTCCAAAATATTACATTACATTGTGTCACAGGTCTTGCGATACATCATGGAATTAACACCACACGAGCTACAGAAAAACAGTGTTATAGGCTAAGGCAAAATTTCCCAAACTCCATAATTACTGGCCAGGTTTTAAGGATGTCCATGTGAGAGCACAGATGACTTAACTACGTTACTCATTTTGATTTAAACGCCTGGACTCAAGCATGGCTATCCTTAAATCTTGGACTGTAAGGAATATTTTGGGAAACTCTAGGCTAATTGGAAACGAAGGTCAGTAAAAAGTTTGTTCAGTAAATTAAATCTTTTAGTGGCCATACACATGCAGATTTATCTTCAGATCTGGCTGGTTGGAACAAAAACATAGTTATGGATGAGAGCAAATTACAGCTGACCATTTGCTTGGAAATGCTGGAAAACTGACAATCTGTCACTCATCCATAACCATGTTTTTGTCCCAACCAGCCAGGTCTGAAGATAATTCTTACTAGTGTATGGGCACCTGTCCTTTGTAGTGGGAGGGCTTATAGTAGTGGTGGTTGGCCAGTGTCCCTGTGTTACTGGCTGGCACCTCCCATGCTGTTAGTTACAGATCAGGAAGCGATAAACATTGGGGCTGCATCCGTACACGCATACTGCTGCAGCTCTGTATTTCAGTTGTATGGTAATTTAATATATAATTATGTTATTGCTGGAACTCTTATTGTACACCAGCAATATCCGATCTTCACATGTCACATATGGCTTTTTGTTATATCTACAATATATGAAATATCATTTTAGATGGACCCAGCCAGAACATCAGAGAGCCTTGGCTGAGGTCAGGACTCCGCAGACCATTCGATGGGAGTCGATAAGGAAGAAGATCTGGACCATCATCGGGAAGAGGAAGATTTGTAAGGAGAGGAAGAGGAGGACATGGGCCCAGTGCCAGTGACCATCAGGCAGAGGCAGTGAGATCAGATTGCCTCCTGCTGGAAATAATTATGCAGTTCTTCAAGCCCCGTCTCCCCACCTTCTGCAGACACACCACTGCATAAGAAGAGGAACCAGATAACTGCACCATCTGCATCTCTAACATTGAGGTAGGTACGGAAATGGCTTTATCACACTGTCGCCACACCTTCCATGTTCCCTGTCTTACAGAACGGCTGAAGGTCAACAACACCTGCCCTCTGTGCCGCGAGGGACTCTTCAGCCTGGACCTTCTCTCCCACCTCACTTGATGGCTCCCCAGCGACTCAGAACCACCAAAATGTAAGATCAAAGGTCTAAAACGGTAAGTTCCTATTTACTATTATTAATACATTTTTACTCCTTTTCTTTTAACCCTTTTCTTTTTTTATATATTTTTTCTGCAAACAATCAAATGATTGTTAAAGACTTGTTCCTGATCCCTCCAGTTTCTGCAATCATATTTCTACTCTAGAAACTAGAGGGAATTGACGGTAACAAGCTGGGGATTAGGACTAAGGGCGACACCCCACAAAAAATGACATTGAGCAGCCACCTCATGGGTGTGTTGGAAGAGCTGCTAATTATTATTATGTTGACAATTACACCAAACCTATTGATAACTTAATAACTTGATCATTTAACATTTAAACTTGGGTATGGCCGGGTACTTCAGCTAGTAATTAGTAACCCTGACGATTTTCCTCACCAATAGGTCTCTGTCATTATTTTAGATTTGTTTATTATTGTTTTACGTGTGTATAAATAAATGTGGGCTAACATTAGTTGATGCAGTGTAACATATTCATTTTATCATGATTTATGGAGCTCCAAAATATTACATTACATTGTGTCACAGGTCTTGCCATACATCATGGAATTAACACCACACGAGCTACAGAAAAACAGTGTTATAGGCTAAGGCAGAATTTCCCAAACTCCATAATTACTGGCCAGGTTTTAAGGATGTCCATGTGAGAGCACAGATGACTTAACTACGTTAATCATTTTGATTTAAACGCCTGGACTCAAGCATGGCTATCCTTAAATCTTGGACTGTAAGGAATATTTTGGGAAACTCTAGGCTAATTGGAAACGAAGGACAGTAAAAAGTTTGTTCAGTAAATTAAATCTTTTAGTGGCCATACACATGCAGATTTATCTTCAGATCTGGCTGGTTGGAACAAAAACATGGTTATGGATGAGAGCAAATGACAGCTGACCATTTGCTTGGAAATGCTGGAAAACCGACAAACTGTCACTCATCCATAACCATGTTTTTGTCCCAACCAGATCTGAAGATAAATCTTACTACTGTATGGGCACCTGTCCTTTGTAGTGGGAGGGATTATAGTAGTGGTGGTTGGCCAGTGTCCCTGTGTTGCGGGCTGGCACCTCCCATGCTGTTAGTTACAGATCAGGAAGCGCTAAACATTGGGGCTGCATCCGTACACGCATACTGCTGCAGCTCTGTATTTCAGTTGTATGGGAATTTAATATATAATTATGTTATTGCTGGAACTCTTATTGTACACCAGCAATATCCGATCTTCACATGTCACATATGGCTTTTTGTTATATCTACAATATATGAAATATCATTTTAGATGGACCCAGCCAGAACATCAGAGAGCCTTGGCTGAGGTCAGGACGCCAAAGACCATTCGATGGGAGTCGATAAGGAAGAAGATCTGGACCATCATCGGGAAGAGGAAGATTTGGAAGGAGAGGAAGAGGAGGACATGAGCCCAGTGCCAGTGACCATCAGGCAGAGGCAGTGAGATCAGATCGCCTCCTGCTGGAAATAATTATGCAGTTCTTCAAGCCCCGTCTCCCCACCTTCTGCAGGCACACCATTGCGTAAGGAGAGGAACCAGAGAACTGCACCATCTGCATCTCTAACATTGAGGTAGGTATGGAAATGGCTTTATCACACTGTCGCCACACCTTCCATGTTCCCTGTCTTACAGAACGGCTGAAGGTCAACAACACCTGCCCTCTGTGCCGCGAGGGACTCTTCAGCCTGGACCTTCTCTCCCACCTCACTTGATGGCTCCCCAGCGAATCAGAACCACCAAAATGTAAGATCAAAGGTCTAAAACGGTAAGTTCCTATTTACTATTATTAATACATTTTTACTCCTTTTCTTTTAACCCTTTTCTTTTTTTATATATTTTTTCTGCAAACAATCAAATGATTGTTAAAGACTTGTTCCTGATCCCTCCAGTTTCTGCAATGATTTTTCTACTCTAGAAACTAGAGGGAATTGACGGTAACAAGCTGGGGATTAGGGCTAATGGCGACACCCCACAAGAAAACGACATTGAGCAGCCACCTCATGGGTGTGTTGGAAGAGCTGCTAATTATTATTATGTTGACAGTTACACCGAACCTATTGATAACTTAATAACTTGATCATTTAACATTTAAACTTGGGTATCGCCGGGTACTTCAGCTAGTAATTAGTAACCCTGACGATTTTCCTCGCCAATAGGTCTCTGTCATTATTTTAGATTTGTTTATTATTATTTTATGTGTGTATAAATAAATGTGGGCTAACATTAGTTGATGCAGTGTAACATATTCATTTTATCATGATTTATAGAGCTCCAAAATATTACATTACATTGTGTCACAGGTCTTGCCATACATCATGGAATTAACACCACACGAGCTACAGAAAAACAGTGTTATAGGCTAAGGCAGAATATCCCAAACTCCATAATTACTGGCCAGGTTTTAAGGATGTCCATGTGAGAGCACAGATGACTTAACTACGTTACTCATTTTGATTTAAACGCCTGGACTCAAGCATGGCTATCCTTAAATCTTGGACTGTAAGGAATATTTTGGGAAACTCTAGGCTAATTGGAAACGAAGGTCAGTAAAAAGTTTGTTCAGTAAATTAAATCTTTTAGTGGCCATACACATGCAGATTTATCTTCAGATCTGGCTGGTTGGAACAAAAACATAGTTATGGATGAGAGCAAATTACAGCTGACCATTTGCTTGGAAATGCTGGAAAACCGACAATCTGTCACTCATCCATAACCATGTTTTTGTCCCAACCAGCCAGGTCTGAAGATAATTCTTACTAGTGTATAGGCACCTGTTCTTTGTAGTGGGAGGGCGTATAGTAGTGGTGGTTGGCCAGTGTCCCTGTGTTACTGGCTGGCACCTCCCATGCTGTTAGTTACAGATCAGGAAGCGCTAAACATTGGGGCCTGCAACCGTACACGCATACTGCTGCAGCTCTGTATTTCAGTTGTATGGTAATTTAATATATAATTATGTTATTGCTGGAACTCTTATTGTACACCAGCAATATCCGATCTTCACATGTCACATATGGCTTTTTGTTATATCTACAATATATGAAATATAATTTTAGATGGACCCAGCCAGAACATCAGAGAGCCTTGGCTGAGGTCAGGACTCCGCAGACCATTCGATGGGAGTCAATAAGGAAGAAGATCTTGACCATCATCGGGAAGAGGAAGATTTGTAAGGAGAGGAAGAGGAGGACATGAGCCCAGTGCCAGTGACCATCAGGCAGAGGCAGTGAGATCAGATCGCCTCCTGCTGGAAATAAATATGCAGTTCTTCAAGCCCAGTCTCCCCACCTTCTGCAGGCACACCACTGCATAAGAAGAGGAACCAGAGAACTGCACCATCTGCATCTCTAACATTGAGGTAGGTACGGAAATGGCTTTATCACACTGTCGCCACACCTTCCATGTTCCCTGTCTTACAGAACGGCTGAAGGTCAACAACACCTGCCCTCTGTGCCGCGAGGGACTCTTCAGCCTGGACCTTCTCTCCCACCTCACTTGATGGCTCCCCAGCGACTCAGAACCACTAAAATGTAAGATCAAAGGTCTAAAACGGTAAGTTCCTATTTACTATTATTAATACATTTTTACTCCTTTTCTTTTAACCCTTTTCTTTTTTTATATATTTTTTCTGCAAACAATCAAATGATTGTTAAAGACTTGTTCCTGATCCCTCCAGTTTCTGCAATCATATTTCTACTCTAGAAACTAGAGGGAATTGACAGTAACAAGCTGGGGATTAGGACTAAGGGCGACACCCCACAAAAAATGACATTGAGCAGCCACCTCATGGGTGTGTTGGAAGAGCTGCTAATTATTATTATGTTGACAATTACACCGAACCTATTGATAACTTAATAACTTGATCATTTAACATTTAAACTTGGGTATGGCCGGGTACTTCAGCTAGTAATTAGTAACCCTGACGATTTTCCTCACCAATAGGTCTCTGTCATTATTTTAGATTTGTTTATTATTGTTTTATGTGTGTATAAATAAATGTGGGCTAACATTAGCTGATGCAGTGTAACATATTCATTTTATCATGATTTATGGAGCTCCAAAATATTACATTACATTGTGTCACAGGTCTTGACATACATCATGGAATTAACACCACATGAGCTACAGAAAAACAGTGTTATAGGCTAAGGCAGAATTTCCCAAACTCCATAATTACTGGCCAGGTTTTAAGGATGTCCATGTGAGAGCACAGATGACTTAACTACGTTAATCATTTTGATTTAAACGCCTGGACTCAAGCATGGCTATCCTTAAATCTTGGACTGTAAGGAATATTATGGGAAACTCTAGGCTAATTGGAAACGAAGGACAGTAAAAAGTTTGTTCAGTAAATTAAATCTTTTAGTGGCCATACACATGCAGATTTATCTTCAGATCTGGCTGGTTGGAACAAAAACATGGTTATGGATGAGAGCAAATGACAGCTGACCATTTGCTTGGAAATGCTGGAAAACCGACAAACTGTCACTCATCCATAACCATGTTTTTGTCCCAACCAGATCTGAAGATAAATCTTACTACTGTATGGGCACCTGTCCTTTGTAGTGGGAGGGATTATAGTAGTGGTGGTTGGCCAGTGTCCCTGTGTTGCGGGCTGGCACCTCCCATGCTGTTAGTTACAGATCAGGAAGCGCTAAACATTGGGCCTGCATCCGTACACGCATACTGCTGCAGCTCTGTATTTCAGTTGTATGGTAATTTAATATATAATTATGTTATTGCTGGAACTTTTATTGTACACCAGCAATATCCGATCTTCACATGTCACATATGGCTTTTTGTTATATCTACAATATATGAAATATCATTTTAGATGGACCCAGCCAGAACATCAGAGAGCCTTGGCTGAGGTCAGGACGCCAAAGACCATTCGATGGGAGTCGATAAGGAAGAAGATCTGGACCATCATCGGGAAGAGGAAGATTTGGAAGGAGAGGAAGAGGAGGACATGAGCCCAGTGCCAGTGACCATCAGGCAGAGGCAGTGAGATCAGATCGCCTCCTGCTGGAAATAATTATGCAGTTCTTCAAGCCCCGTCTCCCCACCTTCTGCAGGCACACCATTGCGTAAGGAGAGGAACCAGAGAACTGCACCATCTGCATCTCTAACATTGAGGTAGGTACGGAAATGGCTTTATCACACTGTCGCCACACCTTCCATGTTCCCTGTCTTACAGAACGGCTGAAGGTCAACAACACCTGCCCTCTGTGCCGCGAGGGACTCTTCAGCCTGGACCTTCTCTCCCACCTCACTTGATGGCTCCCCAGCGAATCAGAACCACCAAAATGTAAGATCAAAGGTCTAAAACGGTAAGTTCCTATTTACTATTATTAATACATTTTTACTCCTTTTCTTTTAACCCTTTTCTTTTTTTATATATTTTTTCTGCAAACAATCAAATGATTGTAAAGACTTGTTCCTGATCCCTCCAGTTTCTGCAATCATTTTTCTACTCTATAAACTTGAGGGAATTGACGGTAACAAGCTGGGGATTAGGGCTAATGGCGACACCCCACAAAAAATTACATTGAGCAGCCACCTCATGGGTGTGTTGGAAGAGCTGCTAATTATTATTATGTTGACAATTACACCGAACCTATTGATAACTTAATAACTTGATCATTTAACATTTAAACTTGGGTATGGCCGGGTACATCAGCTAGTAATTAGTAACCCTGACGATTTTCCTCACCAATAGGTCTCTGTCATTATTTTAGATTTGTTTATTATTGTTTTACGTGTGTATAAATAAATGTGGGCTAACATTAGCTGATGCAGTGTAACATAATCATTTTATCATGATTTATGGAGCTCCAAAATATTACATTACATTGTGTCACAGGTCTTGCCATACATCATGGAATTAACACCACACGAGCTACAGAAAAACAGTGTTATAGGCTAAGGCAAAATTTCCCAAACTCCATAATTACTGGCCAGGTTTTAAGGATGTCCATGTGAGAGCACAGATGACTTAACTACGTTACTCATTTTGATTTAAACGCCTGGACTCAAGCATGGCTATCCTTAAATCTTGGACTGTAAGGAATATTTTGGGAAACTCTAGGCTAATTGGAAACGAAGGTCAGTAAAAAGTTTGTTCAGTAAATTAAATCTTTTAGTGGCCATACACATGCAGATTTATCTTCAGATCTGGCTGGTTGGAAAAAAAACATAGTTATGGATGAGAGCAAATTACAGCTGACCATTTGCTTGGAAATGCTGGAAAACTGACAATCTGTCACTCATCCATAACCATGTTTTTGTCCCAACCAGCCAGGTCTGAAGATAATTCTTACTAGTGTATGGGCACCTGTCCTTTGTAGTGGGAGGGATTATAGTAGTGGTGGTTGGCCAGTGTCCCTGTGTTCCTGGCTGGCACCTCCCATGCTGTTAGTTACAGATCAGGAAGCGCTAAACATTGGGGCCTGCATCCGTACACGCATACTGCTGCAGCTCTGTATTTCAGTTGTATGGTAATTTAATATATAATTATGTTATTGCTGGAACTCTTATTGTACACCAGCAATATCCGATCTTCACATGTCACATATGGCTTTTTGTTATATCTACAATATATGAAATATCATTTTAGATGGACCCAGCCAGAACATCAGAGAGCCTTGGCTGAGGTCAGGACTCCGCAGACCATTCGATGGGAGTCGATAAGGAAGAAGATCTGGACCATCATCGGGAAGAGGAAGATTTGTAAGGAGAGGAAGAGGAGGACATGAGCCCAGTGCCAGTGACCATCAGGCAGAGGCAGTGAGATCAGATCGCCTCCTGCTGGAAATAAATATGCAGTTCTTCAAGCCCCGTCTCCCCACCTTCTGCAGGCACACCACTGCATAAGAAGAGGAACCAGAGAACTGCACCATCTGCATCTCTAACATTGAGGTAGGTACGGAAATGGCTTTATCACACTGTCGCCACACCTTCCATGTTCCCTGTCTTACAGAACGGCTGAAGGTCAACAACACCTGCCCTCTGTGCCGCGAGGGACTCTTCAGCCTGGACCTTCTCTCCCACCTCACTTGATGGCTCCCCAGCGACTCAGAACCACCAAAATGTAAGATCAAAGGTCTAAAACATTAAGTTCCTATTTACTATTATTAATACATTTTTACTCCTTTTCTTTTAACCCTTTTCTTTTTTTATATATTTTTTCTGCAAACAATCAAATGATTGTTAAAGACTTGTTCCTGATCCCTCCAGTTTCTGCAATCATATTTCTACTCTAGAAACTAGAGGGAATTGACAGTAACAAGCTGGGGATTAGGGCTAATGGCGACACCCCACAAGAAAACGACATTGAGCAGCCACCTCATGGGTGTGTTGGAAGAGCTGCTAATTATTATTATGTTGACAGTTACACCGAACCTATTGATAACTTAATAACTTGATCATTTAACATTTAAACTTGGGTATGGCCGGGTACTTCAGCTAGTAATTAGTAACCCTGACGATTTTCCTCACCAATAGGTCTCTGTCATTATTTTAGATTTGTTTATTATTGTTTTACGTGTGTATAAATAAATGTGGGCTAACATTAGCTGATGCAGTGTAACATAATCATTTTATCATGATTTATGGAGCTCCAAAATATTACATTACATTGTGTCACAGGTCTTGCCATACATCATGGAATTAACACCACACGAGCTACAGAAAAACAGTGTTATAGGCTAAGGCAGAATTTCCCAAACTCCATAATTACTGGCCAGGTTTTAAGGATGTCCATGTGAGAGCACAGATGACTTAACTACGTTAATCATTTTGATTTAAACGCCTGGACTCAAGCATGGCTATCCTTAAATCTTGGACTGTAAGGAATATTTTGGGAAACTCTAGGCTAATTGGAAACGAAGGACAGTAAAAAGTTTGTTCAGTAAATTAAATCTTTTAGTGGCCATACACATGCAGATTTATCTTCAGATCTGGCTGGTTGGAACAAAAACATGGTTATGGATGAGAGCAAATGACAGCTGACCATTTGCTTGGAAATGCTGGAAAACCGACAAACTGTCACTCATCCATAACCATGTTTTTGTCCCAACCAGATCTGAAGATAAATCTTACTACTGTATGGGCACCTGTCCTTTGTAGTGGGAGGGATTATAGTAGTGGTGGTTGGCCAGTGTCCCTGTTGGCTGGTACCTCCCATGCTGTTAGTTACAGATCAGGAAACGCTAAACATTGGGGCTGCATCCGTACACGCATACTGCTGCAGCTCTGTATTTCAGTTGTATGGTAATTTAATATATAATTATGTTATTGCTGGAACTCTTATTGTACACCAGCAATATCCGATCTTCACATGTCACATATGGCTTTTTATTATATCTACAATATATGAAATATCTGTCACACGCAGCCGCGGCGGTGCGCGGCGGGCTTACTACTCACCCGTTCGCGCCCGCCGTCGGCTAGCGTGTAGTGGTCTCCAGGTCAGCGGCAGCAGGCAGCGGCAGTCTGGTGGGCAGCAGGCAGCGTGGGACGCCAGCAAGTGTAGTGGTATGTGCTGTAGGGGCGCCGGGAGGCCGGCGCCGCCATCTTGATTAAGGGCAAATAGCAGATTGGTCCTTGTCTGAGGTTTCCGCCCATACTGACCTGACAGCCAATGGCAGCCGCCCTCTAGGGATATAGGGGATCTGCCTAGGCCTGTTCAGTGTCAGTACAAAGAGTCTCCAGAGGCGTTCACAGCTCCCAGCTGACTCCGGCTCTCTGACTCACCTCTCCTGACTTGGTGCCTTGCTTCAGTGCTCTGTGTTGGTCTCGATTCAGCTTAACCCCATCGCTGCCAGATCTCTCCACAGTCTGGTCTCTGCCTGCATCCCTGAGCTTCCTGGCCTAAGTTCTTCAAGTCGTCTGCTTCCAAGCAACTTCCCATTCTTCTGTCATCATCCATCTTCTTTCAGTCTTCAAGGATCCCTCATTACCATCAAGTACATTCTCTTTCCGGATTTCTTCATTTCCCAAGACCCCAGCCTGCAGTCCGCAGTGCTTGAACTATCATTGTTTAAATGAACTTTTTCTTCTTTACAAAGTGCCGTGCCGGCTCAATTCTTATTACTGCTAAACTGCCACTTGACAAAGTATTCAAGCGTGTATTGTTCTATTTATGAATTCTATTATTAAACCTGCACGATTTAATCCTTCCTCCTCTGGTCCGTCTCCGGTTGCTACACACCACACGACTTCATCCAGCCCTTCAGTTGTGACAGTTTGTACTGACCCGATGGAGTCGGGTGAAGAACAGGCTTCCATGGCGGACGCACTTCACAGCATCATGGCTCGTCTGGAGCAAGTGGAGGCTACCCAACGTCAAGTGGCTCAATTCCTTCAGGTCTTGGCTTCGCCCCCGGCGGCTCCCTCAGTTTCTGTGGCTCCAGCTCCAGAGGTTCCAGTTCCTGTTCCCACACCTGGACCAATAGTTCCTCATCACATGCAATTACCAACCCCCAGCAAATATGATGGTTCTCCGAAAGGATGCCGTGGGTTTCTGAACCAATGCGATGTGCATTTCACCTTACAGTCTTCTCACTTTCCTACTTCCAAGGCAAAGGTGGCTTATATTGTGTCTCTCCTAGCAGGGTCAGCTTTGGACTGGGTGTCCCCTCTCTGGGAACGTGCTGATTACCTGCTCGATGACTATGAAGCTTTTATTACCTCTTTCCGTCACATCTTCGACGAACCTGGCAGAGTGTCGTCTGCCGCTACTGAGATCCTGAGAATTCGCCAGGGTAGTCGCTCAGTGGGACAATATGCTGTGCAGTTCCAGACTCTGGCTTCGGAACTAAAGTGGAACGAAGAGGCTCTCGTCTCCGCCTTCTGGAATGGGCTGGCAGGTCGTATCAAGGACGAATTAACTACCCATGACTCTCCTGCTACTTTGGCTGAACTCATCTCCTTGTGCAACAAAGTAGATCTACGGATGCAGGAGCGTCAACTAGAGAGAAGTCGCTCCGACCGCCTCCGCCCTCGTCTCACCACCAACGCTGTTCCTGTTCCTAGACCTGGGCCCTCCACAAACACACCACCAGACGAACCCATGCAGATCAACCGCTCTCGGCTTTCCTTTGAAGAAAAATCCCGTAGACGTCGTGAGAATCTTTGCATGTACTGCGGTTCTTCCGCTCATCTGTTGTCTTCCTGCCCACTGCGTCCGGGAAACGACCGCTCCTAACCTCCCCGAGGGAGGCCAGGTTAGGAGTTCTGCTTTCATCTCCCTCTTCAACTGTGCCCACCATTCCTGTTACTCTTGTGTGCCCTCAGGGAAAAATCAAGGTCCAGGCTCTACTAGATTCCGGAGCAGCCGGGAACTTCCTTTCTTCCTCTTTCGTTCTTCAACATTCCTTGACGGTGCAACCTTTGGCCCATCCGTTGGCTCTCACTGCAGTAGATGGGAGTCGCATCAGCAGCGGGCAAATCACCCTTCAAACCGATCCAGTGACAGTTCTCGTCGGTGCCTTACATCAAGAGACTCTAGAATTTTTTGTCCTTCCTCAGTCCTCACACCAGGTAGTCCTGGGCCTACCATGGCTTACTAAGCACAACCCTCATATTGATTGGACCAGTATGGAGATCACAGCCTGGGGTACGAACTGCCTAACTACTTGCATGCCTCGTGTCATTCCACTCCATCAAACTAATCCTCAAGAAGTAGGAGGTTCCAGTCTTTCATCTTCACCAGCTCCACCCTTGTCGTTACCCACACCATATCTTTCTTTTTCTGACGTCTTCAGCAAAGGAGGTGCCGATACCCTGCCGCCTCATCGTTCCTGGGACTGTCCGATAGAGTTGATACCTGGGAAGTTCCCACCGCGGGGCCGCATCTACCCCTTGTCTCTGCCAGAGACCAAAGTCATGTCTGACTACATTCGAGAGAACTTGGATAAGGGGTTCATTCGCCCGTCCACTTCGCCAGCCGGAGCGGGGTTTTTCTTTGTGAAAAAAAAAGATGGAACCCTCCGCCCGTGTATCGACTACAGGGGCCTGAACGATATCACGATCAAGAACCGCTATCCTTTGCCTCTGATCACCGAATTATTCGATAAAATCCGAGGGGCTTCCATCTTTACTAAACTGGATTTAAGAGGGGCGTACAACTTGATCCGTATACGATCTGGAGATGAGTGGAAGACGGCGTTCAACACCCGAGACGGCCACTATGAATACCTGGTGATGCCCTTTGGCCTTTGCAACGCTCCAGCCGTCTTCCAACAATTTGTAAATGATATATTTCGAGATTTGTTGTATCATTCCATTGTGGTGTATCTCGATGACATTCTCATCTTCTCATCGAACCTCCATCTCCATCGGCAAACAGTAGCTGAGGTCTTGCGGCGCCTTCGCCAAAATAAATTATTCTGCAAGCTAGACAAGTGCGTCTTTGAGGTTACTTCCATTCCATTCCTTGGCCACATCCTCTCCAGCACTGGGATAGAGATGGATCCAGAGAAAGTAAGAGCCATCTTAGACTGGACAGCGCCCACCACGCTCAAAGGCATCCAGAGGTTCCTGGGCTTTTCAAATTACTATCGTCGTTTCATCCGGAACTTCTCCACCCTTGCTGCACCTCTTACTGCTCTAACCCGTAAGGGCTCTGATCCAACTCAGTGGTCACCTGAAGCCTCTCAAGCCTTCCAACAACTAAAGGATGCTTTTGTCTCCGCCCCAATCCTTCTCCAGCCAAACCTCGACAAACCCTTTATTCTTGAGGTGGACGCATCCTCAGAGGGGGTAGGGGCAATCTTGTCACAGAGAGGGGAGGACCAGGTGCTTCATCCCTGTGCCTTCTTTTCCAAGAAGTTTCTTCCAGCGGAGAAGAATTACCCCATTGGAGAGCAGGAGTTACTGGCAGTCAAATCAGCGTTAGAGGAGTGGCGGTACCTCCTGGAGGGGGCACGACATAAAATTACGGTGTACTCCGACCATAAGAACCTCTCATTCCTCAAGCAGGCCCAATGTCTTACAGCTCGTCAAGCCCGCTGGGCCATGTTCTTCGAACGCTTTGATTTTCAAATCAAATTCAGACCCGGGACGATGAATGCCAAAGCCGATGCCCTTTCACGCTCTTTTGAAACTTCCGCTGATCTTGAGACTCCTCCTCGACCCATTCTCGATCCTCTGGTCTTTGCTCAAGTAACAGTCCAGCCTTCACCTCCACCAGGCAAGACCTTCGTTCCTCTCAATCTCCGGAAGAGAGTGCTGTCCTGGGCACACGCTTCCCGTTTCGCAGGGCATACCGGGGCACAGAAGACCTTAATGTTCCTATTGCGGTCATACTGGTGGCCTACCATCCGTCGTGATGTAAACTCCTTTGTCGCTTCCTGTGTAAAGTGCACTCAGCATAAGTCCTCCAGAACGTCTCCTGTCGGTCCTCTTCTACCTCTAGCCATACCAACAGAACCATGGTCCCACCTGTCTATGGACTTTATCTGCGAACTTCCTCCCTCCAAAGGGCATACAGTAATTTGGGTGGTGGTCGACCGCTTTTCAAAGATGGTGCACTTCTTCCCATTGAAAGGTCTTCCATCTGCTCCAGTGTTGGCTCAGCTCTTCATTTCCACCATCTTCAAACTCCATGGGTTGCCCAAAGAGATTATTTCGGACCGTGGCGTGCAGTTCGTCGCAAAGTTTTGGAGGGCCCTCTGTTCTGCTGTACAAGTCAAGCTCAAGTTCTCCACTGCTTTCCACCCACAAACCAACGGGCAGACAGAACGAGTCAACCAAGACTTGGAGGCCTTCATTCGTTTGTTCGTCTCTTCCTCTCAAGACGACTGGGTAGACCTTCTGCCTTGGGCGGAATTTGCGCACAACAATTCTTATCATTCTTCCTCCGGCACCACTCCATTTTTCACTGTCTTTGGCAAGCATCCCCGATCTCCGGAGTTCTCAGATCTATCATTGTCCGAAGTCCCTGCAGCTGCTTCTTCCCTACAACGGTTTGCAAAGATCTGGTCAGACGTCCATACAGCTCTCCTCAAAGCATCCGCTCGATATAAAAGGATGGCGGACAGGAAAAGAAGAGCAGCTCCTAAGTTAAAGGTTGGAGATCGAGTATGGCTGTCTACCCGCCATATACGCCTTCGGTTACCGTCCATGAAGCTGGCTCCTCGGTTCATCGGGCCGTACCCGATCACTCAGGTGATTAATCCGGTGGCCTACAGACTACAGCTCCCTCCTTCCTTAAGAATATCAAATTCGTTCCATGTGTCTCTTCTGAAACCTTTGCGTTTGAACTTATATCAGAAGAAGGTGCCTAAACCGCCCAAAATTGGCTCGGAAAGAGAAACAGAGTTCGAGGTGAGGCGCATTATCGACTCACGTTGCCGCAATACCCATCTTCAGTATCTGGTAGAGTGGCTTGGATTCGGTCCTGAAGAGAATTCCTGGGTTGATGCTGCAGATCTTCATGCTCCTCGTCTGGTGAGACAGTTCTTTCAAAGAAATCCACACAAGGTGCGTAGGTGCCCTGGGGTCACCCAGAAAGGGAGGGGTACTGTCACACGCAGCCGCGGCGGTGCGCGGCGGGCTTACTACTCACCCGTTCGCGCCCGCCGTCGGCTAGCGTGTAGTGGTCTCCAGGTCAGCGGCAGCAGGCAGCAGCAGTCTGGTGGGCAGCAGGCAGCGTGGGACGCCAGCAAGTGTAGTGGTATGTGCTGTAGGGGCGCCGGGAGGCCGGCGCCGCCATCTTGATTAAGGGCAAATAGCAGATTGGTCCTTGTCTGAGGTTTCCGCCCATACTGACCTGACAGCCAATGGCAGCCGCCCTCTAGGGATATAGGGGATCTGCCTAGGCCTGTTCAGTGTCAGTACAAAGAGTCTCCAGAGGCGTTCACAGCTCCCAGCTGACTCCGGCTCTCTGACTCACCTCTCCTGACTTGGTGCCTTGCTTCAGTGCTCTGTGTTGGTCTCGATTCAGCTTAACCCCATCGCTGCCAGATCTCTCCACAGTCTGGTCTCTGCCTGCATCCCTGAGCTTCCTGGCCTAAGTTCTTCAAGTCGTCTGCTTCCAAGCAACTTCCCATTCTTCTGTCATCATCCATCTTCTTTCAGTCTTCAAGGATCCCTCATTACCATCAAGTACATTCTCTTTCCGGATTTCTTCATTTCCCAAGACCCCAGCCTGCAGTCCGCAGTGCTTGAACTATCATTGTTTAAATGAACTTTTTCTTCTTTACAAAGTGCCGTGCCGGCTCAATTCTTATTACTGCTAAACTGCCACTTGACAAAGTATTCAAGCGTGTATTGTTCTATTTATGAATTCTATTATTAAACCTGCACGATTTAATCCTTCCTCCTCTGGTCCGTCTCCGGTTGCTACACACCACACGACTTCATCCAGCCCTTCAGTTGTGACAATATCATTTTAGATGGACCCAGCCAGAACATCAGAGAGCCTTGGCTGAGGTCAGGACGCCAAAGACCATTCGATGGGAGTCGATAAGGAAGAAGATCTGGACCATCATCGGGAAGAGGAAGATTTGGAAGGAGAGGAAGAGGAGGACATGAGCCCAGTGCCAGTGACCATCGGGCAGAGGCAGTGAGATCAGATCGCCTCCTGCTGGAAATAATTATGCAGTTCTTCAAGCCCCGTCTCCCCACCTTCTGCAGGCACACCATTGCGTAAGGAGAGGAACCAGAGAACTGCACCATCTGCATCTCTAACATTGAGGTAGGTACGGAAATGGCTTTATCACACTGTCGCCACACCTTCCATGTTCCCTGTCTTACAGAATGGCTGAAGGTCAACAACACCTGCCCTCTGTGCCGCGAGGGACTCTTCAGCCTGGACCTTCTCTCCCACCTCACTTGATGGCTCCCCAGCGAATCAGAACCACAAAAAAAAAAGATCAAAGGTCTAAAACGGTAAGTTCCTATTTACTATTATTAATACATTTTTACTCCTTTTCTTTTAACCCTTTTCTTTTTTTATATATTTTTTCTGCAAACAATCAAATGATTGTTAAAGACTTGTTCCTGATCCCTCCAGTTTCTGCAATCATTTTTCTACTCTAGAAACTAGAGGGAATTGACGGTAACAAGCTGGGGATTAGGGCTAATGGCGACACCCCACAAGAAAACGACATTGAGCAGCCAGCTCATGGGTATGTTGGAAGAGCTGCTAATTATTATTATGTTGACAGTTACACCGAACCTATTGATAACTTAATAACTTGATCATTTAACATTTAAACTTGGGTATGGCCGGGTACATCAGCTAGTAATTAGTAACCCTGACGATTTTCCTCACCAATAGGTCGCTGTCATTATTTTAGATTTGTTTATTATTGTTTTACGTGTGTATAAATAAATGTGGGCTAACATTAGCTGATGCAGTGTAACATAATCATTTTATCATGATTTATGGAGCTCCAAAATATTACATTACATTGTGTCACAGGTCTTGCCATACATCATGGAATTAACACCACACGAGCTACAGAAAAACAGTGTTATAGGCTAAGGCAGAATTTCCCAAACTCCATAATTACTGGCCAGGTTTTAAGGATGTCCATGTGAGAGCACAGATGACTTAACTACGTTACTCATTTTGATTTAAACGCCTGGACTCAAGCATGGCTATCCTTAAATCTTGGACTGTAAGGAATATTTTGGGAAACTCTAGGCAAATTGGAAACGAAGGACAGTAAAAAGTTTGTTCAGTAAAATAAATCTTTTAGTGGCCATACACATGCAGATTTATCTTCAGATCTGGCTGGTTGAAACAAAAACATGGTTATGGATGAGAGCAAATGACAGCTGACCATTTGCTTGGAAATGCTGGAAAACCGACAAACTGTCACTCATCCATAACCATGTTTTTGTCCCAACCAGATCTGAAGATAAATCTTACTACTGTATGGGCACCTGTCCTTTGTAGTGGGAGGGATTATAGTAGTGGTGGTTGGCCAGTGTCCCTGTGTTGCGGGCTGGCACCTCCCATGCTGTTAGTTACAGATCAGGAAGCGCTAAACATTGGGGCTGCATCCGTACACGCATACTGCTGCAGCTCTGTATTTCAGTTGTATGGTAATTTAATATATAATTATGTTATTGCTGGAACTCTTATTGTACACCAGCAATATCCGATCTTCACATGTCACATATGGCTTTTTATTATATCTACAATATATGAAATATCATTTTAGATGGACCCAGCCAGAACATCAGAGAGCCTTGGCTGAGGTCAGGACGCCAAAGACCATTCGATGGGAGTCGATAAGGAAGAAGATCTGGACCATCATCGGGAAGAGGAAGATTTGGAAGGAGAGGAAGAGGAGGACATGAGCCCAGTGCCAGTGACCATCGGGCAGAGGCAGTGAGATCAGATCGCCTCCTGCTGGAAATAATTATGCAGTTCTTCAAGCCCCGTCTCCCCACCTTCTGCAGGCACACCATTGCGTAAGGAGAGGAACCAGAGAACTGCACCATCTGCATCTCTAACATTGAGGTAGGTACGGAAATGGCTTTATCACACTGTCGCCACACCTTCCATGTTCCCTGTCTTACAGAACGGCTGAAGGTCAACAACACCTGCCCTCTGTGCCGCGAGGGACTCTTCAGCCTGGACCTTCTCTCCCACCTCACTTGATGGCTCCCCAGCGAATCAGAACCACCAAAATGTAAGATCAAAGGTCTAAAACGGTAAGTTCCTATTTACTATTATTAATACATTTTTACTCCTTTTCTTTTAACCCTTTTCTTTTTTTATATATTTTTTCTGCAAACAATCAAATGATTGTTAAAGACTTGTTCCTGATCCCTCCAGTTTCTGCAATCATTTTTCTACTCTAGAAACTAGAGGGAATTGACGGTAACAAGCTGGGGATTAGGGCTAATGGCGACACCCCACAAGAAAACGACATTGAGCAGCCAGCTCATGGGTATGTTGGAAGAGCTGCTAATTATTATTATGTTGACAGTTACACCGAACCTATTGATAACTTAATAACTTGATCATTTAACATTTAAACTTGGGTATGGCCGGGTACATCAGCTAGTAATTAGTAACCCTGACGATTTTCCTCACCAATAGGTCACTGTCATTATTTTAGATTTGTTTATTATTGTTTTACGTGTGTATAAATAAATGTGGGCTAACATTAGCTGATGCAGTGTAACATAATCATTTTATCATGATTTATGGAGCTCCAAAATATTACATTACATTGTGTCACAGGTCTTGCCATACATCATGGAATTAACACCACACGAGCTACAGAAAAACAGTGTTATAGGCTAAGGCAGAATTTCCCAAACTCCATAATTACTGGCCAGGTTTTAAGGATGTCCATGTGAGAGCACAGATGACTTAACTACGTTACTCATTTTGATTTAAACGCCTGGACTCAAGCATGGCTATCCTTAAATCTTGGACTGTAAGGAATATTTTGGGAAACTCTAGGCAAATTGGAAACGAAGGACAGTAAAAAGTTTGTTCAGTAAAATAAATCTTTTAGTGGCCATACACATGCAGATTTATCTTCAGATCTGGCTGGTTGAAACAAAAACATGGTTATGGATGAGAGCAAATGACAGCTGACCATTTGCTTGGAAATGCTGGAAAACCGACAAACTGTCACTCATCCATAACCATGTTTTTGTCCCAACCAGATCTGAAGATAAATCTTACTACTGTATGGGCACCTGTCCTTTGTAGTGGGAGGGATTATAGTAGTGGTGGTTGGCCAGTGTCCCTGTGTTGCGGGCTGGCACCTCCCATGCTGTTAGTTACAGATCAGGAAGCGCTAAACATTGGGGCTGCATCCGTACACGCATACTGCTGCAGCTCTGTATTTCAGTTGTATGGTAATTTAATATATAATTATGTTATTGCTGGAACTCTTATTGTACACCAGCAATATCCGATCTTCACATGTCACATATGGCTTTTTATTATATCTACAATATATGAAATATCATTTTAGATGGACCCAGCCAGAACATCAGAGAGCCTTGGCTGAGGTCAGGACGCCAAAGACCATTCGATGGGAGTCGATAAGGAAGAAGATCTGGACCATCATCGGGAAGAGGAAGATTTGGAAGGAGAGGAAGAGGAGGACATGAGCCCAGTGCCAGTGACCATCGGGCAGAGGCAGTGAGATCAGATCGCCTCCTGCTGGAAATAATTATGCAGTTCTTCAAGCCCCGTCTCCCCACCTTCTGCAGGCACACCATTGCGTAAGGAGAGGAACCAGAGAACTGCACCATCTGCATCTCTAACATTGAGGTAGGTACGGAAATGGCTTTATCACACTGTCGCCACACCTTCCATGTTCCCTGTCTTACAGAACGGCTGAAGGTCAACAACACCTGCCCTCTGTGCCGCGAGGGACTCTTCAGCCTGGACCTTCTCTCCCACCTCACTTGATGGCTCCCCAGCGAATCAGAACCACCAAAATGTAAGATCAAAGGTCTAAAACGGTAAGTTCCTATTTACTATTATTAATACATTTTTAATCCTTTTCTTTTAACCCTTTTCTTTTTTTATATATTTTTTCTGCAAACAATCAAATGATTGTTAAAGACTTGTTCCTGATCCCTCCAGTTTCTGCAATCATTTTTCTACTCTAGAAACTAGAGGGAATTGACGGTAACAAGCTGGGGATTAGGGCTAATGGCGACACCCCACAAGAAAACGACATTGAGCAGCCACCTCATGGGTGTGTTGGAAGAGCTGCTAATTATTATTATGTTGACAGTTACACCGAACCTATTGATAACTTAATAACTTGATCATTTAACATTTAAACTTGGGTATGGCCGGGTACATCAGCTAGTAATTAGTAACCCTGACGATTTTCCTCACCAATAGGTCGCTGTCATTATTTTAGATTTGTTTATTATTGTTTTACGTGTGTATAAATAAATGTGGGCTAACATTAGCTGATGCAGTGTAACATAATCATTTTATCATGATTTATGGAGCTCCAAAATATTACATTACATTGTGTCACAGGTCTTGCCATACATCATGGAATTAACACCACACGAGCTACAGAAAAACAGTGTTATAGGCTAAGGCAGAATTTCCCAAACTCCATAATTACTGGCCAGGTTTTAAGGATGTCCATGTGAGAGCACAGATGACTTAACTACGTTACTCATTTTGATTTAAACGCCTGGACTCAAGCATGGCTATCCTTAAATCTTGGACTGTAAGGAATATTTTGGGAAACTCTAGGCTAATTGGAAACGAAGGACAGTAAAAAGTTTGTTCAGTAAATTAAATCTTTTAGTGGCCATACACATGCAGATTTATCTTCAGATCTGGCTGGTTGAAACAAAAACATGGTTATGGATGAGAGCAAATGACAGCTGACCATTTGCTTGGAAATGCTGGAAAACCAACAAACTGTCACTCATCCATAACCATGTTTTTGTCCCAACCAGATCTGAAGATAAATCTTACTACTGTATGGGCACCTGTCCTTTGTAGTGGGAGGGATTATAGTAGTGGTGGTTGGCCAGTGTCCCTGTGTTGCGGGCTGGCACCTCCCATGCTGTTAGTTACAGATCAGGAAGCGCTAAACATTGGGGCTGCATCCGTACACGCATACTGCTGCAGCTCTGTATTTCCGTTGTATGGTAATTTAATATATAATTATGTTATTGCTGGAACTCTTATTGTACACCAGCAATATCCGATCTTCACATGTCACATATGGCTTTTTATTATATCTACAATATATGAAATATCATTTTAGATGGACCCAGCCAGAACATCAGAGAGCCTTGGCTGAGGTCAGGACGCCAAAGACCATTCGATGGGAGTCGATAAGGAAGAAGATCTGGACCATCATCGGGAAGAGGAAGATTTGGAAGGAGAGGAAGAGGAGGACATGAGCCCAGTGCCAGTGACCATCAGGCAGAGGCAGTGAGATCAGATCGCCTCCTGCTGGAAATAATTATGCAGTTCTTCAAGCCCCGTCTCCCCACCTTCTGCAGGCACACCATTGCGTAAGGAGAGGAACCAGAGAACTGCACCATCTGCATCTCTAACATTGAGGTAGGTACGGAAATGGCTTTATCACACTGTCGCCACACCTTCCATGTTCCCTGTCTTACAGAATGGCTGAAGGTCAACAACACCTGCCCTCTGTGCCGCGAGGGACTCTTCAGCCTGAACCTTCTCTCCCACCTCACTTGATGGCTCCCCAGCGAATCAGAACCACCAAAATGTAAGATCAAAGGTCTAAAACGGTAAGTTCCTATTTACTATTATTAATACATTTTTACTCCTTTTCTTTTAACCCTTTTCTTTTTTTTATATATTTTTTCTGCAAACAATCAAATGATTGTTAAAGACTTGTTCCTGATCCCTCCAGTTTCTGCAATCATTTTTCTACTCTAGAAACTAGAGGGAATTGACGGTAACAAGCTGGGGATTAGGGCTAATGGCGACACCCCACAAGAAAACGACATTGAGCAGCCACCTCATGGGTGTGTTGGAAGAGCTGCTAATTATTATTATGTTGACAGTTACACCGAACCTATTGATAACTTAATAACTTGATCATTTAACATTTAAACTTGGGTATGGCCGGGTACATCAGCTAGTAATTAGTAACCCTGACGATTTTCCTCACCAATAGGTCGCTGTCATTATTTTAGATTTGTTTATTATTGTTTTACGTGTGTATAAATAAATGTGGGCTAACATTAGCTGATGCAGTGTAACATATTCATTTTATCATGATTTATGGAGCTCCAAAATATTACATTACATTGTGTCACAGGTCTTGCCATACATCATGGAATTAACACCACACGAGCTACAGAAAAACAGTGTTATAGGCTAAGGCAGAATTTCCCAAACTCCATAATTACTGGCCAGGTTTTAAGGATGTCCATGTGAGAGCACAGATGACTTAACTACGTTACTCATTTTGATTTAAACGCCTGGACTCAAGCATGGCTATCCTTAAATCTTGGACTGTAAGGAATATTTTGGGAAACTCTAGGCTAATTGGAAACGAAGGACAGTAAAAAGTTTGTTCAGTAAATTAAATCTTTTAGTGGCCATATACATGCAGATTTATCTTCAGATCTGGCTGGTTGGAACAAAAACATGGTTGTGGATGAGAGCAAATGACAGCTGACCATTTGCTTGGAAATGCTGAAAAAACGACAAACTGTCACTCATCCATAACCATGTTTTTGTCCCAACCAGATCTGAAGATAAATCTTACTACTGTATGGGCACCTGTCCTTTGTAGTGGGAGGGATTATAGTAGTGGTGGTTGGCCAGTGTCCCTGTGTTGCGGGCTGGCACCTCCCATGCTGTTAGTTACAGATCAGGAAGCGCTAAACATTGGGGCTGCATCCGTACACGCATACTGCTGCAGCTCTGTATTTCAGTTGTATGGTAATTTAATATATAATTATGTTATTGCTGGAACTCTTATTGTACACCAGCAATATCCGATCTTCACATGTCACATATGGCTTTTTGTTATATCTACAATATATGAAATATCATTTTAGATGGACCCAGCCAGAACATCAGAGAGCCTTGGCTGAGGTCAGGACGCCAAAGACTATTCGATGGGAGTCGATAAGGAAGAAGATCTGGACCATCATCGGGAAGAGGAAGATTTGGAAGGAGAGGAAGAGGAGGACATGAGCCCAGTGCCAGTGACCATCAGGCAGAGGCAGTGAGATCAGATCGCCTCCTGCTGGAAATAATTATGCAGTTCTTCAAGCCCCGTCTCCCCACCTTCTGCAGGCACACCATTGCGTAAGGAGAGGAACCAGAGAACTGCACCATCTGCATCTCTAACATTGAGATAGGTACGGAAATGGCTTTATCACACTGTCGCCACACCTTCCATGTTCCCTGTCTTACAGAACGGCTGAAGGTCAACAACACCTGCCCTCTGTGCCGCGAGGGACTCTTCAGCCTGGACCTTCTCTCCCACCTCACTTGATGGCTCCCCAGCGAATCAGAACCACCAAAATGTAAGATCAAAGGTCTAAAACGGTAAGTTCCTATTTACTATTATTAATACATTTTTACTCCTTTTCTTTTAACCCTTTTCTTTTTTTATATATTTTTTCTGCAAACAATCAAATGATTGTAAAGACTTGTTCCTGATCCCTCCAGTTTCTGCAATCATTTTTCTACTCTATAAACTTGAGGGAATTGACGGTAACAAGCTGGGGATTAGGACTAAGGGCGACACCCCACAAAAAATGACATTGAGCAGCCACCTCATGGGTGTGTTGGAAGAGCTGCTAATTATTATTATGTTGACAATTACACCGAACCTATTGATAACTTAATAACTTGATCATTTAACATTTAAACTTGGGTATGGCCGGGTACATCAGCTAGTAATTAGTAACCCTGACGGTTTTCCTCGCCAATAGGTCTCTGTCATTATTTTAGATTTGTTTATTATTGTTTTACGTGTGTATAAATAAATGTGGGCTAACATTAGCTGATGCAGTGTAACATAATCATTTTATCATGATTTATAGAGCTCCAAAATATTACATTACATTGTGTCACAGGTCTTGCGATACATCATGGAATTAACACCACACGAGCTACAGAAAAACAGTGTTATAGGCTAAGGCAGAATTTCCCAAACTCCATAATTACTGGCCAGGTTTTAAGGATGTCCATGTGAGAGCACAGATGACTTAACTATGTTACTCATTTTGATTTAAACGCCTGGACTCAAGCATGGCTATCCTTAAATCTTGGACTGTAAGGAATATTTTGGGAAACTCTTGGCTAATTGGAAACGAAGGTCAGTAAAAAGTTTGTTCAGTAAATTAAATCTTTAAGAGGCCATACACATGCAGATTTATCTTCAGATCTGGCTGGTTGGAACAAAAACATGGTTATGGATGAGAGCAAATGACAACTCACAGCTTGGAAATGCTGGAAAACCGACAAACTGTCACTCATCCATAACCATGTTTTTGTCCCAACCAGCCAGATCTGAAGATAAATCTTACTAGTGTATGGGCACCTGTCCTTTGTAGTGGGAGGGATTATAGTAGTGGTGGTTGGCTGGCACCTCCCATGCTGTTAGTTACAGATCAGGAAGCGCTAAACATTGGGGCCTGCATCCGTACACGCATACTGCTGCAGCTCTGTTTTTCAGTTGTATGGTAATTTAATATATAAAATCATGTAATTGCTGGAACTTATATTGTACACCAACAATATCCGATCTTCACATGTCACATATGGCTTTTTGTTATATCTACAATATATGAAATATCATTTTAGATGGACCCAGTCAGAACATCAGAGAGCCTTGGCTGAGGTCAGGACGCCGCAGACCATCCGATGGGAGTCGATCAGGAAGAAGATCTGGACCATCATCGGAAAGAGGAAGATTTGGATGGAGAGGAAGAGGAGGACATGAGCCCAGTGCCACTGACCATCAGGCAGAGGCAGTGGGATCGAATCGCCTCCTGCTGGAAATAATTATGCAGTTCTTCAAGCCCCGTCTCCCCACCTTCTGCAGGCACACCATTGCGGAAGGAGAGGAACCAGAGAACTGCACCATCTGCATCTCTGACATTGAGGTAGGTACGGAAATGGCTTTATCACACTGTCGCCACACCTTCCATGTTCCCTGTCTTACAGAATGGCTGAAGGTCAACAACACCTGCCCTCTGTGCCGCGAGGGACTCTTCAGCCTGGACGTTCTCTCCCACCTCACCCGATGGCTCCCCAGCGAATCAGAACCACCAAAATGTAAGAGCAAAGGTCTAAAGCGGTAAGTTCCTATTTACTATTATTAATACATTTTTACTCCTTTTCTTTTTTTATATATTTTTTCTGCAAACAATCAAATAATTGTTAAAGACCTGTTCCTGATCCCTCCAGTTTCTGCAATCATTTTTCTACTCTAAAAACTAGAGGGAATTGACGGTAACAAGCTGGGGATTAGGGCTAATGGCGACACCCCACAAAAAAATGACATTGAGCAGCCACCTCATGGGTGTGTTGGAAGAGCTGCTAATTATTATTATGTTGACAGTTACACCGAACCTATTGATAACTTAATAACTTGATCATTTAACATTTAAACTTGGGTATGGCCGGGTACATCAGCTAGTAATTAGTAACCCTGACGGTTTTCCTCGCCAATAGGTCTCTGTCATTATTTTAGATTTGTTTATTATTGTTTTATGTGTGTATAAATAAATGTGGGCTAACATTAGCTGATGCAGTGTAACATATTCATTTTATCATGATTTATAGAGCTCCAAAATATTACATTTCATTGTGTCACAGGTCTTGCCATACATCATGGAATTAACACCACACGAGCTACAGAATAACAGTGTTATAGGCTAAGGCAGAATTTCCCAATGTCCATGATTTCTGGCCAGGCTTTAAGGATGTCCATGTGACAGCACAGATGACTTAACTACGTTACTCATTTTGATTTAAACGCCTGGACTCAAGCATGGCTATCCTTAAAACTTGGACTGTAAGGAATATTTTGGGAAACTCTAGGATAAAGTGTGATTTTGGCAACAGTATCGGCATGTAAACCAATCAGACAGAGCTGGATTAAGGATTGGGGGTCTAATGCACCTAAGAAAAGCCCTAAGGTCTAAAATTAAAATCAGAGCATCACAATCCCTAAATTCATTTATTTTTTAAATGATTGGGTAACTGGCCTTATTTGCATGAAGCAATTCATATACCACCGGTGCTCATATATGTAAGATTAGCAGGGCCAGAATCTTAGCATTTATTTAGTGGAGATGGAGCTGAAACTTCACGTTTTCATCTGGAACGCTAAATGCAGCAGCGGTATTAGGAAATACTACTAGAATATCTGTCAGTGGTAACAGACTAGGAAACAGCGAGTAATTATACAGGTTATATTGGAAAAAGAAACATCTGCAATGTAGCCACAATGAGGAAAATGAAATAAGGCACAATAGGCCTTACTGAATGTGAGCTGGAAAACAAAGAACAGACGATCGCTTCTGTATACATGAGCAAATACACTGTGGCCCTTATTCTAGTTGACATCCGGCTATGTCAGCTGCCCGACCCCACACGTGCGTCACGGCCGGATTACCATACGTACACCCTGCGTTTTCATGGGAACGCCCATGAAACACGGGGCGTACGCATATGATAATGAGCCCAAACAGCCCTTCACGCCCCTCTCCACCCCCTGCTCGGATGGGTCCGTATGATCCTTCAAGCCGTGTTATGACGTGCGAGACGTTCGCACATGCGCAGAAACGCCTCTGCACATGCGCAAACACCAACCATCGGCCGTCCGACCGAACACACAGCCGTCCGACTAAATCAGAATAAGGGCCTGTATGTACACTCAGTTGGTTTACTTCAATAAAAGAAATAACTCCTTTCTACTTGAGGTATATAGAGACTCGATGCCCCTTTCAGACCGCACTTTTTACCTGGTATTTTGCAGGTTTTGATGGTTTACTCCCCTTCTATGTAAAATTCAAGGATCCCAAAATTATTGTTAGGATTATGAATTTCTGTGTTTTAGGAAATATTTTTTTGTACTGTGACAGTTTTGTATTTACTGTCAAAGGGTGGACTGTCAATGTCGAGTTTTACACACGCCATTTTAGGATAGTATGGCCACCATTTTGGTTCGCAGAGTTGCGCAAATAAAGTATACATACCCGAGTCTGTGTGACAAAGTGGACCAGAAGCGCAGCCATACTATTACACATAAATTCATAATACCATACTTACACCAAATAAAATATAGTTAATTAAAGGTTTAGAGCACTACACATAGTTTAATCAGCATTACATATTTCTGTCTGTATAATGTTTGGTACCGTTCTGTTCCGTTTCCCATGCGCAGTATTCCGGTCATTGCGAATAATTCGCAATTCATACGATCCGATAATTACGGACAAAATCCATATTCCAAGGACTATTTCTGTAAAAATGTGTGTGACAAAAGAATCTAGTTATAACCGGTTCTTGCTGCTATTTACGACCCCTGACGACGATGCCAACACACAAAGGACTCCAAAGTTCACTCCCCCTGCACCTATGCAAACCAGGTGTAATACTTTGCCCCAATCACTGAGGACTGGACATTCGAGCCCTGACCAATAGGAATGGCCTTTGACCTCCCCCTTCTGACCCTATAAGATAGCCAACCCTGGGCGGGCTCGGTCACTTTGGCACTGCTGATATCCCCTCACCAACCCGGGCTATAGTTCTACTTGAATATAGCGATCTCCGACCGGACTGCGCTGCGCTATTTCCTTGACGGTAACATTTGTATTCCCGTTTTATGTAATGTGGCTGATTATGATTGTATCTGTTTCTGCATCTTTGTAAGTGTTTTAAAATACTAATTATTGTTAGATAAGTGTATCACGTGCTACCCTGTGTATTCTTATTTCTGTAATCCCCTTTTGTCCCTAAGGGACTAAATACACTGTTTACGGAGAATTTATCTCCTCACCTTTTATACCGTGGTCTCGTCTATTATTCGCATCTAGCGATAAGGTATATTACGGACATTGTCCGATAAGTGTATTCGCAGATTAGAGATAAAGTACTGCGAAGGGATCTCCTATTAATGCATTGATTCATCCGTGTACAATACACTGTAAAGGTACGCTACGCTGCGCTACGTTTTGTTCGCATGTAGCTAGGAATAAAGGGTACGCAGGTTACGGACAAAGTACGTAACCTACGCTTTTCACTTATTGTTCTTTGATCATATAAATATCGGCATTGATAGTACCCCGATCTAAGGCACGGAGTCCCGGCAGCTCTCCTCCAATTATTGCTCTCAGTGCTCCTACCATGTGTGGCATGAGTCTTGTCAATCCATGACACGTGTAATACCCGGATAGGGGTCTGAGCGCTCTAGTGCTACTCTGCACTACTCCCAGCAGAAAGGTGGGGGGCGGCCAGAGGAGGCTGCATACAGGCCTCCTCCTCTCTTACACCTGCCCTGGGAACAACCACCAGTGTACAATTACCACATTTGCCAAATGAAAGCAGGTCCTTCTTGTGAAGATGCTCACAGCAATGACATTGAGCTGGTGGTTACAGTCACACTGGGGGCATGGCAGGGCACTGTTGTCAGACCATGGTATTTTGCACCTATACGTCCCTGTTCTCTGTATAGTCATCCGCTGTGTTCATAGAAATATGACAATATAATATAGACATATCTACCTACATACATACAGGTGCGTCCTCATATAGTACAATAGCACAAGTCACCCGGCACAACTGAGACACTCTGAGATGCGCAGCATCAAATAATCAGAAAACCTGTATTTTTCTTTACATTTTTATTTCATCAGCAAATCACCTCCCACTGGGCCACATGTACTAAGCCTGGTGACATGATAAAGTGGGAAGTGATAACGCACCAATCAATCAGCTCCTAACAGGATAGGTTTAACATTGACAGTTAGGGGCTGATTGGCTGGTGCAACTTCATCAGGCTAAATAAATCTGTCTCATGGTGTATTACAGATACTGGGTCGCTACTTTAATGCACAGAATGTTAGGATCCGGAGGCAACCTCGCCTGCCCTAACTCCATTGCCTCAGACTAGGGTTGGCGGACGCGTGCAGAACTAGGCTTCGCCAATAATAGCCGCGTTCGAAGGAGCCAGTTAGTCTAGCTCCAACCCCGATGCCACCTGGTCTTAAGAGTGACAACGTGCCCACCAAGGCTAGGAGAGAACAAGGGGACAAACTACCTAAAGCCCACACGAGGCAAGGGGCCCCCGGACCCCCCAAGGGGGTGGCTACACCGAGAGATAAGGAAAGCCCCCACAGGTAATGCGACAAGCTAATCTATAGCAGTACTTAACAATGCATGACGGTGGTAACTATACACAATGGCAACAATGCTCAGAAGATGATATGAAATAGTATCAATAGCAACAATGCTAAGAAGATGGTAACAATAATAATAAACCTCAACTGTACTCCCCTGCGCTGTAAGGGACAAGCTCCACAATGCAGGTACCCAGGTTGGTAATAGGGAAACTAGGAGACAGGAAGAATACTAGGCAAGAAGGACCTGCAGCAGGGCAGGATGCAGGAACAAAGACTGCACGGCTCAGGAGGAACAAGGAACGCCAAGGGATTGCTGCGCAGGGTCCACCAAGCTATAACCGGCGTCTGTGCCTAGCAGACGCCGGCTATTTATTCAAAAGTTTGCGCCCCGGCGGCTGCTGACGTCAGCCGCACCAGGGGACGCTCGTTGGGAGGAAGTTCGGGAGCGTTGCCGAGCAACGCCCCGACGCCCAGCCACAGGGAGAGTGAGGGCGAAAGTTCGGGGAGTTGCTTGGCAACGTCCCCGGCGCCCGTTCTCCACAATACCTTCGCCGTCTGTCCCGGACCTGCTAACAGCAGGAGACTGCCCGGGACAGCGGCGGCTAACCCAGAAGCTAGTGTTACACATTTACATATGTTTGAGTGTCTGTTTTTGGTAATTTCCCCTGTCCTGGAAGAGGATGATGTGGAATATAATGTAGATGTGATGTGCCGCACGGCCATCACCAACTGCCGCCCACATGCCACATTTGAATGACGCAGCCTCAGCATTGGCATTTCCTGGGCAGAAGTGGATGAGGACGCAGGGAAAAAAAACACCTCTCAGGTAAGAGACATTTTCAGGCTAATAATCGCTGCCAGTGACTCTGTAGTGAGTGACCAGTGAGTGTAGCTCAGCGCACAATTACATCTGTGCTTTTTCTTTCTCTTTTCCCTTTTTTTTCTTTCTTCTCTTACTCCAGCTACAATGAGCCATCGAGAGTTGTCCCAGCTAATTGGAAACGAAGGTCAGTAAAAAGTTTGTTCAGTAAATTAAATGTTTCCTTTGTAGTGGGAGGGATTATAGTAGTAGTGGTTGGCCAGTGTCCATGTGTTCCTGGCTGGCACCTCCCATGCTGTTAGTTACAGATCAGGAAGCGCTAAACATTGGGGCCTGCATCCGTACACGCATACTGCTGCAGCTCTGTATTTCAGTTGTATGGTAATGTAATATATACAATCATGTTATTGCTGGATCTCTTATTGTACACCAGCAATATCCGATCTTCACATGTCACATATGGCTATTTGTTATATCTACAATATATGAAATATCATTTTAGATGGACCCAGCCAAAACATCCGAGAGCCTTGGCTGAGGTCAGGACGCCGCAGACCATCCGATGGGAGTCGATCAGGAAGAAGATCTGGACACTCATCGGGAAGAGGAAGATCTGGACGGAGAGGAAGAGGAGGACATGAGCCCAGTGCCACTGACCATCAGGCAGAGGCAGTGAGATCAGATCGCCTCCTGCTGGAAATATTCATGCAGTTCTTCAAGCCCCATCTCCCCACCTTCTGCAGACACACCATTGCGTAAGGAGAGGAACCAGAGAACTGCACCATCTGCATCTCTAACATTGAGGTAGGTACGGAAATGGCTTTATCACACTGTCGCCACACCTTCCATGCTCCCTGTCTTACAGAATGGCTGAGGGTCAACAACACCTGCCCTCTGTGCCACGAGGGACTCTTCAGCCTGGACGTTCTCTCCCACCTCACCTGATGGCTCCCCAGCGAATCAGAACCACCAAAATGTAAGAGCAAAGGTCTGAAGCGGTAAGTTCCTATTTACTATTATTAATACATTTTTGCTCCTTTTCTTTTAATCCTTTTCTTTTTTTCTATATTTTTTCTGCAAACAATCAAATGATTGTTAAAGACTTGTTCCTGATCCCTCCAGTTTCTGCAATCATTTTTCTACTCTAGAAACTAGAGGGAATTGACGGTAACAAGCTGGGGATTAGGGCTAATAGCAACACCCCACAAAAAAACGACATTGAGCAGCCACCTCATGGGTGTGTTGGAAGAGCTGCTAATTATTATGTTGACAGTTACACCGAACCTATTGATAACTTAATAACTTGATCATTTAACATTTAAACTTGGGTATGGCCGGGTACATCAGCTAGTAATTAGTAACCCTGACGGTTTTCCTCGCCAATAGGTCTCTGTCATTATTTTAGATTTGTTTATTATTGTTTTATGTGTGTATAAATAAATGTGGGCTAACATTAGCTGATGCAGTGTAACATAATCATTTTATCATGATTTATAGAGCTCCAAAATATTACATTACATTGTGTCACAGGTCTTGCGATACATCATGGAATTAACACCACACGAGCATAGGCGTGCGCACGGGGGGTGCCAGGGGTGCACAGGCACCTCCTAATGATCGGGCACCCCCGCGCACCCGCACGATTGCAGCCAGATAGACCCCGCGGCTGCTTGGAGGAGCAAGCGCCAGCGGGGTCTGCGGTGGGCGCCGACGCCTGTGCAGGACAGGCTGTGTATTTACTTATCGCGCTGCGCTCTGCTCCGGGTCCCGGGAGTCCTGCTGATTGACAGCACCATATAGGGTGCCGGCGCCGTATAGGACAGGATAGCTGAGCGACGGCTCAGCTGTCCAATCACATCTGACACAGCAGCCTGCGGCTCAGTGATTGGCTGAGCACGCAGGCTGCAGAGAGAAGGAAGGAGGCGTGGCCGTGGACCTGCAGGAGTCGTTGTGCACAGACTGTCTGCCTCACCAAACATCTACATAAGTGAAAGTAAGGCAGGCAGCACATTTACAAGTACAGTAAGAGTTTGTGTGTGTGTATATGTATATATATATATATATATATATATATATATACTCACACACATACTGTACTTACATATATATAATCCCCCCTTGCTCTTCCCAGCCTTTCCTTCCTTTGCCCCCCCCAACTCTTCCCTCTGTCTATGCTGCCCCTCCATCCATTAGTCTGTCCCCCAATATGGTATTTTGTCCCCATCTGTCTATTACCCCCCCATCCATCCATCTGTGCTCGTCCCTCCCCTGGTCCATCTGTCTATCTATATTGTTCTATCTGTCCATCTTTGCCCCCGTCTGTCCTGTTTTATATAATATGTAATGGGCATTACGGTGTGTGTGTGTTATAATGTGTAATGGGTATCACATGTGTCAAATAATGTGTAACTAGGTGATTCATCGCGCCCTACGGGCGCTCTTCACACCGTCATAGGGGGCTGCGCCCCATTAAAATGACAACAAAATATTCGTAGGAATGAGTGGGCAAGGGTTAGTGGGGTGAGGGTGTTTTGGGGAAGGGGTGTGGCTCAGCGCGTAACGGCGCATACATAGAGGGCCATGCTCCGTGCATCGCAAGGAGAGGCTCCTTTAGGAGGCCTGTCCCTGCGTCCATCAGGTTACACATTGGTGCTGAAAGTCTTGGTTTTACCAAGCAATTATGGGCGTTAATGGGGGCGTTGGTGGTGTGGTGTTGTGGGGTTTTTGAAAGTCTTGCTTTTACAAAGCAATTTTGGGCATTAATGGGGGCGTTGGTGGTGTGGTGTTGTGGGGTGGTGTTATGTAGTGTTATGGATGTTATTGCTGTGCTGTAAGTGTAGGTATGTGTGCATGGGGTGGTATAGAAAGTGTGTGTGTGTTACAATGGGGTGTGAAAAGTACCTTTTATCCGTTGGTGGTATAGATGAGTGGCCTGTTGGTGTCCAAGGCGGGCAATGGTGGCAGGCATCAGCCACAGTAGTTGTGAGCCAGGAGGGGGTGGCAGGCAGCTGGCTCAGGCGGCCGGTGGTGGCATGCATCGGCCAGAGTATGTTTGCGTCAGGAGGGGGTGCCAGGCAGCGGGTGCAGGCAGCCGGTGTTGCCAGGCATCAGCCACAGTAGTTGTGAAGGTGGGTGGTGTGCCAGGTGGCATCTGCAGGCTAGCGGGGTGGCAGGCTGCAGGAGGAAGTGTGAGGCAGCGGGCGCAGGTTAAAGTCTGCTTGCGTGGGCTGAGCGCAGGGTTGGCAGCAGGAGGCAGCGGGCGCAGTGTAAAGGCATCTTGCGGGGCTGCGGGCCTCAGCGCAGGGTTTGCAGCAGGAGTCAGCGGGTGCACGGCTTTCTCGGCACAGTGTGTGTGCGAAGCATGTTCCCGCGAGAGTTGTGACGCGACACTGACTGCCCTGAGCGCAGAAGCCGGGGCACAGGGACCGTGCTGGTGGATTTTGGTGCATTGCTTGTTTCAAGGTGTGCGTTATTGCGGGGGTTAGTTGGGCATAGGCTGTGGTGTAGCTAGGTTCCACGGTGCCCGGAGCTAGGGCATGTTTTGCGCCCCCCCCCCCATTTGTAATAGGTGGGACCCTTGCGCGGCGGAGGGGACTAACATTATGCCACGCACCGTAATGCCCCCTATACATTAAGCCACACACCGTAATGCACACTACACACTATGCCACAAACGGTACTGCCCAGTACACAATATGCTGCACACTGTGATGCTCATTACACATTATGCCACACATTGTTGAATGTAATGCCCCCAGTGCTTATAAATAATAAATAATGGCAACAGTAGTGCAGCTTTCACAATGCCCCTCAAAAGTGCCACTTACATTTTGTTCCCAGTCCAGCCAGGCCGCCCAACATTTGCTTACTTCACTGCTGCTGTGGTGATGGGAGGAGACCAGAGCAGCTACACAGAGTAGAGATGTGCTGCAGCTGTCTCTTGTGCTCGGTGTGGGGTGGGAGTGGGGGAGAAAAGAGGCAGCTTCCCTGCTGCGTACTGCTGCCAGCAGGGGGGAGGGCATCGTCAGAGGGACGGTGAAGGACGGCAGGAGCCGATACTGCTCCCTGGTGGGATGGGAGGCAGCTTCTGTCTTTTTGGCAGCAGCAGGGGGCAGCGGTGTAGCTAGGTGCCACGGTGCCCGGAGCAAGGTCATATCCCCCCCCCCCCCGGTAATGAATTGGGGGCGCGTGGCTAACATGTGTTGGCATGTTACATTTGAAATATATGACGCTGTGGCAGAATCTGCTGCGCCATATAAGACACTGTAACGGAATCTGCTGCGCTATGTAAGACGCTGTAACGGAATCTGCTGCGCTATGTAAGACGCTGTAACGGAATCTGCTGCGCTATATAAGAAACTGTAACGGAATCTGCTGCGCTATATAAGACCCTGTATCATAATCTGCTGCGGTATATAAGACACTGTAACGGAATCTGCTGCGCTATATAACACACTGTAACGGAATCTGCTGCGCTGTATAAGACACTGTAACGGAATCTGCTGCGCTGTATAAGACACTGTAACGGAATCTGCTGCGCTATATAAGACGCTGTAACGGAATCTGCTGCGCTATATAAGACACTGTAACGGAATCTGCTGCGCTATATAAGACCCTGTATCATAATCTGCTGCGGTATATAAGACACTGTAACGGAATCTGCTGCGCTATATAACACACTGTAACGGAATCTGCTGCGCTGTATAAGACACTGTAACGGAATCTGCTGCGCTGTATAAGACACTGTAACGGAATCTGCTGCGCTATATAAGACGCTGTAACGGAATCTGCTGCGCTATATAAGACACTGTAACGGAATCTGCTGCGCTATATAAGACCCTGTATCATAATCTGCTGCGGTATATAAGACACTGTAACGGAATGTGCTGCGCTATATAAGAGACTGTAACAGAATCTGCTGCGCTATATAAGACACATACATATAAGAGAGATTCACCCCACCCCCACAAATCCCCCAAACCCCATGATTATTTGCATAATTATTTATCTTTAGTAAAAAACTAAAATCCACCTTGAGAAGAGCAGGGTGGCAGCATAAACCAGATATCATGGTGTGAGGCGCACTTGTAATGGGTATCACGGTGTGAGGCGCAACATGTAATGGGCATTATGGTGTGTGGCATAACGTGTAATGGGCATCACTTGTGTCAAATAATGTGTAATAATGTGTAATGGGCATCACGGTGTGTGGCATAATGTGTAATGGGCATCACGGTCTTAGACGTAATGGGCTTAACCGTGTGAGGCACAACATATAATGGGCATTATGGCATGTGGTATACTATGTAATGTCTGTGTGACGTGTAATAGGCATTACGGTGAAAATTTTCGGCGCGCGTACTGTCCCTATGGTCCCTTTTTTACAAAAATTTGTCAAGCCCTGGCATGTGGAATGGACATTACTGTGTGATGGGCATTATGGTGTGTGGCATTATGTGGAATGAGCATTATGTTGGATGGCATTATGTAGAATGGGCATTACTGTGCAATGCATTATATGTAATGGGCATTACTGTGTGTGGCATTATGTGTAATGGGCATTACAGTGTTAATTTTTGTAGCGCACCTTCGGCGCGCACTGTCCCTGTTTTTAGTATTCTGAAGTGCATATACACATAACTAAGTCACCTATTTAGTTTGCATTGATGCCCATAGGCGGTGATGGACACGCCCAATAGATGTGATGGACACCCCCCCCTCCCCCCCATGGTGCACCCTCTAATAAAATGGGCTGCGCACGCCTATGCACACGAGCTACAGAAAAACAGTGTTATAGGCTAAGGCAGAATTTCCCAAACTCCATAATTACTGGCCAGGTTTTAAGGATGTCCATGTGAGAGCACAGATGACTTAACTATGTTACTCATTTTGATTTAAACGCCTGGACTCAAGCATGGCTATCCTTAAATCTTGGACTGTAAGGAATATTTTGGGAAACTCTTGGCTAATTGGAAACGAAGGTCAGTAAAAAGTTTGTTCAGTAAATTAAATCTTTAAGAGGCCATACACATGCAGATTTATCTTCAGATCTGGCTGGTTGGAACAAAAACATGGTTATGGATGAGAGCAAATGACAACTCACAGCTTGGAAATGCTGGAAAACCGACAAACTGTCACTCATCCATAACCATGTTTTTGTCCCAACCAGCCAGATCTGAAGATAAATCTTACTAGTGTATGGGCACCTGTCCTTTGTAGTGGGAGGGATTATAGTAGTGGTGGTTGGCCAGTGTCCCTGTGTTACTGGCTGGCACCTCCCATGCTGTTAGTTACAGATCAGGAAGCGCTAAACATTGGGGCCTGCATCCGTACACGCATACTGCTGCAGCTCTGTTTTTCAGTTGTATGGTAATTTAATATATAAAATCATGTAATTGCTGGAACTTATATTGTACACCAGCAATATCCGATCTTCACATGTCACATATGGCTTTTTGTTATATCTACAATATATGAAATATCATTTTAGATGGACCCAGCCAGAACATCAGAGAGCCTTGGCTGAGGTCAGGACGCCGCAGACCATCCGATGGGAGTCGATCAGGAAGAAGATCTGGACCATCATCGGAAAGAGGAAGATTTGGACGGAGAGGAAGAGGAGGACATGAGCCCAGTGCCAGTGACCATCAGGCAGAGGCAGTGGGATCGAATCGCCTCCTGCTGGAAATAATTATGCAGTTCTTCAAGCCCCGTCTCCCCACCTTCTGCAGGCACACCATTGCGGAAGGAGAGGAACCAGAGAACTGCACCATCTGCATCTCTGACATTGAGGTAGGTACGGAAATGGCTTTATCACACTGTCGCCACACCTTCCATGTTCCCTGTCTTACAGAATGGCTGAAGGTCAACAACACCTGCCCTCTGTGCCACGAGGGACTCTTCAGCCTGGACGTTCTCTCCCACCTCACCTGATGGCTCCCCAGCGAATCAGAACCACCAAAATGTAAGAGCAAAGGTCTGAAGCGGTAAGTTCCTATTTACTATTATTAATACATTTTTGCTCCTTTTCTTTTAATCCTTTTCTTTTTTTCTATATTTTTTCTGCAAACAATCAAATGATTGTTAAAGACTTGTTCCTGATCCCTCCAGTTTCTGCAATCATTTTTCTACTCTAGAAACTAGAGGGAATTGACGGTAACAAGCTGGGGATTAGGGCTAATGGCGACACCCCACAAAAAAACGACATTGAGCAGCCACCTCATGGGTGTGTTGGAAGAGCTGCTAATTATTATTATGTTGACAGTTACACCGAACCTATTGATAACTTAATAACTTGATCATTTAACATTTAAACTTGGGTATGGCCGGGTACATCAGCTAGTAATTAGTAACCCTGACGGTTTTCCTCGCCAATAGGTCTCTGTCATTATTTTAGATTTGTTTATTATTGTTTTACGTGTGTATAAATAAATGTGGGCTAACATTAGCTGATGCAGTGTAACATAATCATTTTATCATGATTTATAGAGCTCCAAAATATTACATTACATTGTGTCACAGGTCTTGCGATACATCATGGAATTAACACCACACGAGCTACAGAAAAACAGTGTTATAGGCTAAGGCAGAATTTCCCAAACTCCATAATTACTGGCCAGGTTTTAAGGATGTCCATGTGAGAGCACAGATGACTTAACTATGTTACTCATTTTGATTTAAACGCCTGGACTCAAGCATGGCTATCCTTAAATCTTGGACTGTAAGGAATATTTTGGGAAACTCTTGGCTAATTGGAAACGAAGGTCAGTAAAAAGTTTGTTCAGTAAATTAAATCTTTAAGAGGCCATACACATGCAGATTTATCTTCAGATCTGGCTGGTTGGAACAAAAACATGGTTATGGATGAGAGCAAATGACAACTCACAGCTTGGAAATGCTGGAAAACCGACAAACTGTCACTCATCCATAACCATGTTTTTGTCCCAACCAGCCAGATCTGAAGATAAATCTTACTAGTGTATGGGCACCTGTCCTTTGTAGTGGGAGGGATTATAGTAGTGGTGGTTGGCTGGCACCTCCCATGCTGTTAGTTACAGATCAGGAAGCGCTAAACATTGGGGCCTGCATCCGTACACGCATACTGCTGCAGCTCTGTTTTTCAGTTGTATGGTAATTTAATATATAAAATCATGTAATTGCTGGAACTTATATTGTACACCAACAATATCCGATCTTCACATGTCACATATGGCTTTTTGTTATATCTACAATATATGAAATATCATTTTAGATGGACCCAGCCAGAACATCAGAGAGCCTTGGCTGAGGTCAGGACGCCGCAGACCATCCGATGGGAGTCGATCAGGAAGAAGATCTGGACCATCATCGGAAAGAGGAAGATTTGGACGGAGAGGAAGAGGAGGACATGAGCCCAGTGCCACTGACCATCAGGCAGAGGCAGTGGGATCGAATCGCCTCCTGCTGGAAATAATTATGCAGTTCTTCAAGCCCCGTCTCCCCACCTTCTGCAGGCACACCATTGCGGAAGGAGAGGAACCAGAGAGCTGCACCATCTGCATCTCTGACATTGAGGTAGGTACGGAAATGGCTTTATCACACTGTCGCCACACCTTCCATGTTCCCTGTCTTACAGAATGGCTGAAGGTCAACAACACCTGCCCTCTGTGCCGCGAGGGACTCTTCAGCCTGGACGTTCTCTCCCACCTCACCCGATGGCTCCCCAGCGAATCAGAACCACCAAAATGTAAGAGCAAAGGTCTAAAGCGGTAAGTTCCTATTTACTATTATTAATACATTTTTACTCCTTTTCTTTTTTTATATATTTTTTCTGCAAACAATCAAATAATTGTTAAAGACCTGTTCCTGATCCCTCCAGTTTCTGCAATCATTTTTCTACTCTAAAAACTAGAGGGAATTGACGGTAACAAGCTGGGGATTAGGGCTAATGGCGACACCCCACAAAAAAATGACATTGAGCAGCCACCTCATGGGTGTGTTGGAAGAGCTGCTAATTATTATTATGTTGACAGTTACACCGAACCTATTGATAACTTAATAACTTGATCATTTAACATTTAAACTTGGGTATGGCCGGGTACATCAGCTAGTAATTAGTAACCCTGACGGTTTTCCCCGCCAATAGGTCTCTGTCATTATTTTAGATTTGTTTATTATTGTTTTATGTGTGTATAAATAAATGTGGGCTAACATTAGCTGATGCAGTGTAACATATTCATTTTATCATGATTTATAGAGCTCCAAAATATTACATTACATTGTGTCACAGGTCTTGCCATACATCATGGAATTAACACCACACGAGCTACAGAATAACAGTGTTATAGGCTAAGGCAGAATTTCCCAATGTCCATGATTTCTGGCCAGGTTTTAAGGATGTCCATGTGACAGCACAGATGACTTAACTACGTTACTCATTTTGATTTAAACGCCTGGACTCAAGCATGGCTATCCTTAAAACTTGGACTGTAAGGCATATTTTGGGAAACTTTAGGATAAAGTGTGATGTTGGCAACAGTATCGGCAAGTAAACCAATCAGATAGAGCTGGATTAAGGATTGGGGGGTCTAATGCACCTAAGAAAAGCCTTAAGGTCTAAAATTAAAATCAGAGCATCGCAATCACTAAATTCATTTATTTTTTAAATGATTGGGTAACTGGCCTTATTTGCATGAAGCAATTCATATACCACCGGTGCTCATATATGTAAGATTAGCACGGCCAGAATCTTAGCATTTATTTAGTGGAGATGGAGCTGAAACTTCACGTTTTCATCTGGAACGCTAAATGCAGCAAGCGGTATTAGGAAATACTACTAGAATATCTGTCAGTGGTAACAGACTAGGAAACAGCGAGTAATAATACAGGTTATATTGGAAAAAGAAACATCTGCAATGTAGCCACAATGAGGAAAATGAAGTAAGGCACAATAGGCCTTACTGAATGTGAGCTGGAAAACAAAGAACAGACGATCGCTTCTGTATACATGAGCAAATACACTGTGGCCCTTATTCTAGTTGACATCCGGCTATGTCAGCTGCCCGACCCCACACGTGCGCCACGGCCGGATTACCATACGTACACCCAGCGTTTTCATGGGAACGCCCATGAAACACGGGGCGTACGCATATGATAATGAGCCCAAACAGCCCTTCACGCCCCTCTCCACCCCCTGCTCGGATGGGTCCGTATGATCCTTCAAGCCGTGTTATGACGTGCGAGACGTTCGCACATGCGCAGAAACGCCTCTGCACATGCGCAAACACCAACCATCGGCCGTCCGACCGAACACACAGCCGTCCGACTAAATCAGAATAAGGGCCCGTATGTACACTCAGTTGGTTTACTTCAATAAAAGAAATAACTCCTTTCTACTTGAGGTATATAGAGACTCGATGCCCCTTTCAGACCGCACTTTTTACCTGGTATTTTGCAGGTTTTGATGGTTTACTCCACTTCTATGTAAAATTCAAGGATCCCAAAATTATTGTTAGGATTATGAATTTCTGTGTTTTAGGAAATATTATTTTTATACTGTGACAGTTTTGTATTTACTGTCAAAGGGTGGACTGTCAATGTCAAGTTTTACACACGCCATTTTAGGATAGTTTGGCCGCCATTTTGGTTCGCAGAGTTGCGCAAATAAAGTATACATACCCGAGTCTGTGTGACAAAGTGGACCAGAAGCGCAGCCATACTATTACACATAAATTCATAATACCATACTTACACCAAATAAAATATAGTTAATTAAAGGTTTAGAGCACTACACATAGTTTAATCAGCATTACATATTTCTATCTGTATAATGTTTGGTACCGTTACGTTCCGTTTCCCATGCGCAGTATTCCGGTCATTGCGAATAATTCGCAATTCATACGATCCGATAATTACGGACAAAATCCATATTCCAAGGACTATTTCTGTTAAAATGTGTGTGACAAAAGAATCTAGTTATAACCGGTTCTTGCTGCTATTTACGACCCCTGACGACGATGCCAACACACAAAGGACTCCAAAGTTCACTCCCCCTGCACCTATGCAAACCAGGTGTAATACTTTGCCCCAATCACTGAGGACTGGACATTCGAGCCCTGACCAATAGGAATGGCCTTTGACCTCCCCCTTCTGACCCTATAAGATAGCCAACCCTGGGCGGGCTCGGTCACTTTGGCACTGCTGATATCCCCTCACCAACCCGGGCTATAGTTCTACTTGAATATAGCGAGCTCCGACCGGACTGCGCTGCGCTATTTCCTTGACGGTAACATTTGTATTCCGTTTTATGTAATGTGGCTGATTATGATTGTATCTGTTTCTGCATCTTTGTAAGTGTTTTAAAATACTAATTATTGTTAGATAAGTGTATCACGTGCTACCCTGTGTATTCTTATTTCTGTAATCCCCTTTTGTCCCTTAGGGACTAAATACACTGTTTACGGAGAATTTATCTCCTCACCTTTTATACCGTGGTCTCGTCTATTATTCGCATCTAGCGATAAGGTATATTACGGACATTGTCCGATAAGTGTATTCGCAGATTAGAGACAAAGTACTGCGAAGGGATCTCCTATTAATGCATTGATTCATCGGTGTACAATACACTGTAAAGGTACGCTACGCTGCGCTACGTTTTGCTCGCATGTAGCTAGGAATAAAGGGTACGCAGGTTACGGACAAAGTACGTAACCTACGCTTTTCACTTATTGTTCTTTGATCATATAAATATCGGCATTGATAGTACCCCGATCTAAGGCACGGAGTCCCGGCAGCTCTCCTCCAATTATTGCTCTCAGTGCTCCTACCATGTGTGACATGAGTCTTGTCAATCCATGACACGTGTAATACCCGGATAGGGGTCTGAGCGCTCTAGTGCTACTCTGCACTACTCCCAGCAGAAAGGTGGGGGGCGGCCAGAGGAGGC